>NC_134501.1:10985758-11291658 GCF_040206685.1 Ascaphus truei
TTGGTTTGTATTTTTAAACAAATGATAACAGAAAAAATGACACGCCCATATAGGAGTTGATGATATTATATGGTTATCTAGTAGGTTAGGTTGAAAAATAAATGGGTCCATTAGGTTTGCTCTATGTGAAATTCTAATTTGGGGAGATACACCTCCTATAGTTCTAGTTGCATAGTAGATGTGGTTGAAAAAGACATATGTCCATCGAGTTCAACCTATGCTAAATTTAGGCGACAGATACTTGTCCTATATTAGTATTTGCCACATGTTGACCAAGGAATGCAAACAAAAAACTGCAGTGAAACATTATCCAATGATGTCTCATAAATGGGAAAAATTCCTTCCTGCTCCAATATTGGCAATCACATGACTCCCTGGATCAACATCCTTCCCATGTTTACTTATTTGGTATATCCCTGTATACCTTTCCTTTCTAAAAAGATGTCCAGCCTTTTTTGAAGATATCTATTGTATCTGCCATCACAGTCTCCATGGGTAATGAATGCCACACTGTAACTGCCCTTACTGTAAAGAATCATTTCCTTTGTTGCTGGTGTTATATCCCATTCTAATCAAGATATTATTAGAATGTTTAACTTCACCAAAAAGTCTTTAATTGCTCTAGAAAAGCACTACTTTGTAGACGGCAGAATAGGCCCAGAATGGCTTGTGTTAGAAAAACCCTTACTATATAATACTCGAAGATCAGGTTAGCTGTTCAAAATCAGCAGTCTTTATTTCTTCAGTGCAGCATTTTAACAAGGATACATATTAGATACTTCTATTCAATGTCAAGTATCTGAAGGCAGTGGCTTATACCTGCGAGAGCTACTTTTTATACCCTTTGATCAAAGAGCTATAAATTACTGTCTCCGCTAACCCGCTTTAGCCAACTAAATTATGTACTTGTGTACATACATGTTTTTCTGTTATTGTCGTCAAGTACCTTTTTTTTTTATTTTAAGAACATTAGGAACTTACAAAAACAAGTCTCATTTAAAATGTGCATACAACAACAAGTCTTATCACTAAAATGTGTGTCATTTTACTTGGTTTCAAGTTGTTCCTGATACCAATAACATTGTATACTATTAGTTTCAAACTACCCACAAGATTCCTTATGAGAATTTCTTTTTAACCTATTGAGTGCTGAATATATATCCTATATCTAGATAATATATAGGTATATGATAATAGCTTGATGCTGAAAGATGCTTTTTTGGGATTCCTCTTCTAGTGCATCTTTACAGACCTTGCCCCAGAGACTTCTGTCTTAGGCCTCGGCCATGGTTATTGCTGGCGTGCTGAGGCGCTGAGGCTGAGGGAAAGCGGGTGCTTTCCCTGGCCTTAGACAGCGCGCCGTCCGGGGGCGTGTCGGCGGGCGGGCCCGTGACGTCACGGAGCTGGTTCGCCCTCTTTGGGCGAACCGCTCACGTGACCGGCCCTGCGCTCCGGCAAGCGCGAAGATTTAAAGTTTCCCTAAGACCTACACTTTCCGCGCGCTTGCGGAAGCGCAGGCGAGCCCCTACTAAAGCCGCCCTCATTGCGACCGTAGGGGCTCAGTGCCGAGCGGAAGCGCACCCCCGCCCGCAAGCACTATCCATGGACGCGGCCTTAGCTTGTACACACAGATGATTGAAACATTGGTGAAAAACCCAATGAAAGACGAGTGTAATATGTATTGACTGAATGGTGCTGCTTTTCCCAGCTCTGGGACCTGACCGCAGGGAAGCTCATGGCTGAGTTTGCAGAACACACGGGACCGGTTAATATTGTAGAATTCCACCCCAATGAGTACCTGCTGGCATCAGGAGGGGCAGACCGGTAAGCAGGAGGCAGGCGGGAGGAAAGCGGTGCCTTTACAGATACAGATCTTACTCTTTCTGATCTTTCTCTTTAGAACCGTACGCTTCTGGGACCTTGAGAAATTTCAGTTGGTCGGCTGCACTGAGGTGGAAACCATCGCGGTCAGGTAAGGGGCAAGGATGGTGCTAACTTTTTTTTATTTATTTGGGAGGGGAGGCGCTTTATCGATGAGTGACCTTGTTGCAGTAATCTCCTTTTAACACCTCTCCAGTCTTCTGCATGTAGAACTGCGACATTTCTACTTAATTGGCTCACTGACCACTTGCAGAAGCCATGTTTGCCTATCCCAGAGATATAATGGGACAGGGCTCCTAAGCCCTTTCCTCAGGGGGAGAACAGATTTGGGGAACAATCAATAAGTTAGCAATAACACATACATGAACTTGGCTTATATAAGTGCTTGAATGTATGGTTATTTCAAAAACACAGCCTGGCTGGGGGTCCCCCAGAGTATGGCAGAAACCTAGTGACACATCGATCTGTAGGACTGATACAACCCCGCTGTGCTGCTTCCTTACATATAAAGTGTCCTCTGTCACAAAGCAGATCAGGGCTGATGTGTGACTTTGACCCCTGCTATGATCCGATAGTTTGACTATCATCTTACCTTTTAGGATGTGTGTGTGTGTGTGTGTGTGTGTGTGTGTGTGTGTGTGTGTGTGTGTGTGTGTGTGTGTGTGTGTGTGTGTTGCTGCCTGACTTCTGTTAATTTGGAAGCTTAATACAGTGCATTGCGGTTACAGGGATGTAGGAGTAATTCAGTGAGAATAAACACAGTTCACTTTCTCTCCCTTAGATTATAAAATCTTTGGGTTTTATTGTGCGTGCCAATTATTTTTTGTACAGTAAAACGCATAAACTGTTAACGCTGTATAATAAAAAAAAATCTAATTATTATTTTGCTCAGGCTATGCGTTCTCTAGATTTTGAATGCCTGTATCTATCTGTAACTATCTGTATCCACACACACCACCCACACTACTCCATTTGAAAGCACCATTGCCTTTGACAAATATAAAAAAAATCTTTCCCCCCCCCCCGTGTGGGAAGCAGGTGGTCCCAGCTGAACCGCTCTGGGGACCCCCTGCTACCCGAGATAGTTACATCGGAAGGTGATGCCGGTATCTCTCCTGTTTAAAGGTCCCGTGGTTCAATATGAAGCCGCAAGGGGTTGACGTTGTGGCTTCTTATTAAGGGGATCTTTTAAACTGCCATATTGGGTGCCCAGCTGGAGCTGCTACCGGCAGCCCCTTCCGATGTAAGTATCTCCGGAAACGGGGGGTCCTCTGCGCTGAAATCAATGTGGTTCCGCTCCGGGGACCCCCTGCTTCAAACATAGTTTAAAAATAAGAGAGAGAGTTAATGGTTCTTTAAAACTGACATTCTTGACTTGTTTAGAGCCAACTATTAAAAGTTATGATACCCTATCTCCAACAAATGAGGCACCCTCATTACACCACACAATGGTCCAACATATGTGGGTGCAAAATAAAGGAAATGACGTATTCTAAGATTAGTTTAAATTGAACCCCTATGTTGCCAGAAGGTCCAGCAACACCATCCATAGCAATGGAATGATTCCCATTTATAGAACAATTAGGATGCTCTCTAAATATGTTGAGCATCATTCTATACCATTGTTTAGTTTGTTTTTATGCCCTAAAATCACCTCTGGCTTGGGGCGCTGTCCCACAGGACGTATCTGTATGCACATTGTTTGTAAACTGGAGTAGGATTGCAACACCATTTTCTGCCCCACAGGGCCATCCTTTTTAGCAGTGATGGCGGCTGCCTGTTCTGTGGGGGCCGTGATGTTCTCCGTGTGTACGGCTGGGAGCCAGAGCGGTGCTTCGACACTGTCCCCGTGGCATGGGGCAAGGTTTCCGACCTTGCCATCTGCAACAACCAGCTGGTGAGGACGATCATGAAGCACAAGTCTGTCAGGTCGATGGCGGGACAGGGGGCAGGTTTAGGGGGCATCAGGTACTGAACTAGTTGCATGTTGGATGCCAGTGTCAAGGACCAGCATTCATTTCTGTGAAGACAGGTTGTGTGAGTCAGTCCTTGTCTCAAGGGTGGAAGGGTTATTGGAAGCCTGTTGTCAATGACAGTTGATGCCAGTACTTGGTTTTGCCTCAGAGGGAGCATATCAGGAGTGGGAAGGGCAAGGGGTGCCATCTTTTTTACTGGTAAGATGGCAATGGATGCCAGTTCTGTGTTGTGGATGGGAGATCGGTGAGTCTTTGTTGGGAAGATCAATAGATGCCAGTTCTATGGGCCCAGTGCTGTCTCATGGGAATAGAGGATAATAGATTTCTGACCAGACTACCACTGGTCACCTTGTATTGGTCCTGTTGAAGGAACACCAGGGCCCAGTTAATGGAGCAGGTGAAAGAATGGGCTTGTGGTGCTACCAGCACTGAGGAGGATGCAGTTATCTTATTCTACCTTTGACCATTGGTTGCAGATCGGGGTCTCCAGTGTCCAGTCCAATATTTCCTCCTTTGTGATTGACCTGACTCGTGTTAAGATGACCGGCTCTGCCCAGCAGGGTCCCCTCCCACGGGAAATACCCATTAGCCAACCCACACCAACGGGATCCTCACTGAGACGCATCTATGATAGGCCATCTACTACCTGCAGCAAGCCGCAGAGGTGAGAGAGCAGCCAAGCAGGAGCCGATGTGGTTAAAGATGCCAACCTGCTAAATATCTTGTAGTTGCATTGACTAGAACGCCTGCAGCTAGATAACACCATCTCTGCCATTTTAAGGGAGCAGTCCCACCTTGCCCCCCAACCCCCTTATTTTTTTACATAAGCAGGGGGTCTATGGAATGTAACAGTGTTCATTTCCGTTCTGGAGGCCCCCTGCTTCACAAGACACCAGAGAAGGTGCTGCCGGTAGTTCATGGAGGTCTATATACCCATGTGTCACCGGCCATTGGGAAGCTGCGATGGCTGACCTCGCAGCCTCCCATTGTCACATGGGAGATTTAATGCTCCATGTTGTTTCGCCTGGACGGGACTATACTGGCAGCATCTTCTCTGGAAACAAAGTGTTTCCGGACCTGAAATGAATGCGGTTCTGCTCCGGAGGCCCCCTGCTTCCTATCGATGTTAAATGTCATAGGCTTTTCCCAGAGACGTCGCTGGCGTAGGAAGGATGAGAACTCGTGTGTGTGATCCAAAAACACACCTTGATGAATTCTGACTTGAACTTCTTGCTAAGCCTTTATGTACCATTCTTGTCCCACTGAAGCAACATGAGCCCCCCCCCTGTCTTAAATCAGCCCGGGCTGACATTTATGACTTAAGCTATAAAAAAAGAAAAACGCTTGTAAAGACGTTTAAAATCTGACTGAATATATAAAAGACTTCATCTTAATTTCTCTAATACTTCGGCACACGTGAGTCACGTCAACAGGTTGAGGCGAGTTTTCTGAATGTAACAATACTACGGCGTGCTCCTAAATTCTAGTGACAAAGGGATATCTGTCCCGGCCCGCCTCCTAGACAGGAAGTGTTTTGGCATTATTGCGTTCGTCTCCTTGAAACGCTTACAAATATCTAAAAGTTATATCTCAGAGTAGGTGTCAGGTTCAGGATTTCGTATCTGTTGAACGGTGGGGTCAGTCACGCCCCTTGACACTCTGTAGAACCCTTCCAGAAATGCTTTGGAAGTACCTTTAAAAGTGTCCCGTTTATACAAATGTCAGAGCCATCATTTAATCCCATCCCTGGCAAAGCAAAGGCCCTTATCTGTAGACTCTACCAGTCCCATACAGCACCGGCCTGGCCAATGGTTTAACAGATAATAGACCTTTCTTTGTATTATTTAAGTCAAACTGTAGCCACATTAACCTCTGAAGAACCAGATTGATTAAAATACTTCATATTCCCCGCCATTTTTGTGTCACTCTGGAACGTGTTTCTCACTGTCGCGGTCATGCTTGCTCTGGAACGTGTTTCTCACTGTCGCGTTAATGCTTTATCGCTCTGGAACGTGTTTCTCACTGTCGCGGTCATGCTTGCTCTGGAACGTGTTTCTCACTGTCGCGTTCATGCTTGCTCTGGAACGTGTTTCTCACTGTCCCGTTCATGCTTGCTCTGGAACGTGTTTCTAACTGTCGCGTTCATGCTTGCTCTGGAACGTGTTTCTCACTGTCCCGTTCATGCTTGCTCTGGAACGTGTTTCTAACTGTCGCGTTCATGCTTGCTCTGGAACGTGTTTCTCACTGTCTCGTTCATGCTTGCTCGCTCTGGAACGTGTTTTTTTTTTAATTCTCGCAGGGCAAGTCCTAGCAGTGATGATGAGGAGAAAGAATCAACAGCCGAGATTCAGAATCCTGAGGACTATAAGGAGATCTTCCAACCCCGGAGTGCCATCTGTGAGTGGGGGAGGAGACGTGTTTGACGTAGTCTGCTTCTGGTGCCAGCTCTCTAAGACCTCTCACACCCATCTCTCTACTGACCGTATTCCACTGCACATATTATTCTCGCTTTTCTCCGTATCCCCATCTCTCCCTCCACTGTCTCTGCATATATTTATTTTGCTCCTTCCCCCCCCCCCCCCACACTCACCCATATTCTCTGAATGTGAGAGTCTTTGTCATTCGCGTTCTCTCCTCCACAGCACGAACCCCCCCACGGAACAGTGAGCCCTTCCCAGCTCCACCTGAGGATGGTAAGAGAGACCAGAAGGGCGATTTAAACCTGACACCTTATCAGGGGTGGGAACGGGGTGTAACCAGGGTTATTGAACCCGCTGGCGCGTCATTGAATCCTATGGAACATTGAAGTTATTCTGCGTGGACGATGTGCGGCCATTGAGGTGGATCGTGTTGATGCCAACATTCTGCTTTTACAGAGCTCATCGTAGCGAAGGAAGCAGCCACACCCATTCCTGATGTCCCCGCCCCTGCCACTGCCAACAAGAGAAATGTACGTAACCCAGCATACAGAGGGTTAAATTGTCCATTCACTGCCAGAGGGGCCCCACGATGCCTTGCAGGACCATTTTGGGCATGGCGTTAGGCAGCCCTCTGCAGCTCTCTGGCTAGTAAGAAAGGAGCAGATTCTTCAGATCTCTGGCTGTAGAGAGGTTTAGTATTCCTAAAGAAGGGGAGGTGTTCAGTGATGCCCTGCTTCTCATTTGGGGTGGGGGGGAGGGGGTTAAATGTGCCAGCCAAAACACAACATTTTGTAAAGAATTGAACAATGTAATTGGTTTCCTTAATCTAATCTGAACTGGCTAAAAGCAAAGATGTGGCTGCCTTTGTTCCCCTGGAAATAAAATACAAATTGCATTGATTGGAGCCTTTTAAAGCAGCAGAACATGTTTGTTTTTTTTAATAGGTGGCTAGCGGGGGGGGGGGGTCCTCCGGCGCTGGACCGCATTAATTTCGGCTCCAGCAGCCCCCTGCTTCCTGAACTACTTGCCTCCGTAGGGGGTGCCTGTAGCAGCTCCACAGATTTAACGCCCCCAGTCACACGGGCCAATAGGAAGCCTACAAGGGATGACATCACTGCTTCCTATTGGCCTGCGGGACATTTAAGCCACCATTTCGATCGTCCCCCACACAGCTCAGCCAGAGCTGCTACCGGCACCCCCCTAAGGAGGTAAGTATCTTGGGAAGCAGGGGGTCCCTGGAGGTAAAATGAGCGTTGTTCAGCTCCGCAGACCCTCTGCTTCAATTCTATAATTGCCCGTGCAAACGCTTGTTGCACAAACAGTCACATGAGACAAAAAGGATCAGCCAGAGGAAATCAAACTCCTCCCAAATCTCAGCTCACCATGTTTACAGACTAACTTTGATTTAAAAATACTTCTGTCAGATTTTGGTAAACCAGCATCAATCACCACTATATAACCCCTCAAACATGTCGCTGCCATTCGTACATCGGTCTTATGGGGGGTTTGCCACTTAACAGTGCTCTGCAGATTTACAACAAGGGCGTGTTCTGGGGCACCGCTTAATGTTGGGTCTGACCCACTTCTGCCTCTCCTCAGCCAGAACAACTGCAGAGACCGCCGGTAGCTGCATCCACGCCTATTGTATGCCAGGACCCCCCTGCCGCGCCAGCCCCTGTGCCACACAACGACCCCCCTGTCATATCCGCCACCCGCAACGAGCCCATTGGCCTCAAAGCAGCAGACTTCCTGCCGGTAAGTAGAACATTGATCAGGGGTGCTGCTGGGGTTAATGGTACCCTCTGCCATTACTTGCTGCTGACCCCTGATGCCCTCTAACTGTCGCGCGCTCACCGTATTAACCCATTCAGTCCCAGAGGTTTTAGCAGCACATTCAGACATTGGTAGCTGTGCAGACACAATGATCCCGTGTGTGTGTGTGTGTGTGTGTGTGTGTGTGTGTGTGTGTGTGTGTTCAGACTCTATATACACAGTTCTGCATGTGCACTCACCTGTTTATATGCTGTTGTATTCTTCTGCATTTGTCTTGCTCATTTGGGCGCTACGCTCCCCCGGACGTCCTGCAACAGAGAAGAATGATGGTGTCAGACCAGCGGTTGAAGTGGACGAAAAAATGTTTTGCTTCAGTCCCGGGTTTAAAAAAAAAAAAAAATACAATAAAACATATATCATTTTTTTTTTAAATAGTGCTTCTCTGTACCCCTTAGTACCATCTCACTATCGGCCTTCAAAAATGATCGATTCCACTGTAGCATCCCCCAATGTCAGTGTGTCTCTCAAACTTCTTTTGTATGGCTGTGAAATGCGTAATGTTAACCCAGAGGAAGGCAAGTAAAGGGAAGATTAATCTGTGTCTCGGATCTTCCTCTTTCCCACCCTGGCAGTAATCATGGCTTCTCTCCCACCCCATCTCCTCTTGTAGGCAGTGAAGGGCTCCCCTGCAGCCGAAGTGATAGATGAAGAAGCCGTGTCTCAGATCCGGAAAGGGCACGACACGATGTGTATGGTGTTAACCAGCCGAATGCACAACCTCGATACAGTGCGAGCCATGTGGAGCACCGGGGACGTCAAGGTAAGGACAGGAGAAGGGGAAGTTGTCGGACAAGAGCACAGAGCTGGTTATGAGGACCAGAACAGTGCACAAAGGTGGGCAGGGAGAGCGCACAGAGAGAGAGAGAGAGAGAGAGAGAGAGACCAGGGATAGATCTCTAGGCAGGAACAGATTGTGAGAGCCCATCGGCATTGTGTTCATATCTCCTCCTTTCTGTGCATTCAAAAAACCTATACACCCCTCTGCTCGTCCTTATAACTCGGCCTTCGTTTCTCTCCTGTATATCCCTGTTCACCTCGAGTTCTGTTCAAGGTTTGTCTTCTGCCTACCACTTTTTGTATCTAAAGCCCTTTCTCGTCTCAAACCTACGTGAGTTACTGCACCTTTGGGATACCCTTGCCCTCAAAAGGCACCTTCTCTCTCCTCCTTCAAGGCTGTCTCAAACCTCACCGCTTTAATGAAGCATTTCAGTAGCTTCAATGTCCTTCCCCCCGCATATGCATCTGTCAACTCCTTGGGGGGGGGGGGGGGGACTCTGTTCTTAATGTTTTCTTTTATGCTTACATCTCTTATTCTGTATTGGAACCCATATAATTGTAGCCGTCTGTTACTGCTGTAAAGCGATATATCCGTAGATATTGCTATACAAATAAAGATCTACTTTGCAGTATATGTAAATTCAAGAACAAAAATATGAAGTGGGAGGCATACACAAAAAAGCAGATTGAAGAAGTGTTCTCTCCACAAAAAAACAATGTTCCCCCTTTTAGGGTTTGAAGCAGGGGACTTCTGTAGCAAAACGGATTGATTTCAGCTCCGGGGACCACCCTGCTTTCAGACAAACTGGAGAAGACGCTGCTGGTATCAAGTTTAAATCTCCCGCGTACTAATGAGGCACATTGCGGATTCCTATTGGCCCGCAGGACATTTAAACTGCCATATCGGGTGCCCAGTCGGAGTGGTTACCAGGAGCACCTTCTAAGGTAAGAATCTCGTGAAGCAGTGGATCCCCCCTGAGCTGAAATCAACATGGTTCTGCTCCGGAGACAAATTTCTTCAAACCAATGGAACAAATGAAACCACTCCCACCCAAGATGCAACGCTCCTTTTAAAGCAGACCTAGGTGAGAGCCAAAATATTAAGCCATAATATGGTATCTTTGCATTTTTTATTGCAGACCTCCATGGATTCTGCCGTTGCTGTTAATGATCTCTCTGTGGTGGTGGATTTATTAAACATCATCAACCAGAAAGTGTGAGTGCTGGATCTCCTGCTATGTCAGAGTAACGGGCCGTGCATTTTTATTGTGTGGCTGTTTCACTTCTTTTTAATTGATGGGTGGGATGTACCAACTTATAATTACCACTGAAATTCCTGTCCTGATCCCCAGGTCTCTATGGAAACTGGATCTTTGTACAGCGGTTCTGCCTCAGATTGAGAAACTGCTGCAGAGCAAGTATGAGAGGTGAGGAACGTTACCAGTGGTCTGGAAGGGAAACTATGGCCTCCTGGCAAATGACATTACAGATCCCCAACAGTGTTTACAAAATCCAGATGGGGGTAAAGATGATGATTCATGATTTAAGTATCCGAGGCAAGGTCAAGAGGTTGGCATTAAATTGTTTTGCCACAAAGTGTAAAAGTACGTACTTGGCTGCGAAAATCCAAGCGCGGAATTTGGAATCACTGGCACTAATGTCAACTATTATAGAGGAAAGGAACGCTACTGGGCAGAAAGACAAACAAGCCCCAATGCTACATCAAACATGACACATTATCAAGTTAAATACGATTTGTTCTTCTCTTAAGTAAAGGTCATTAGTCAATCCTTTGGCCAAACTATTATACACCTGCATACCACGTCAATGTCGCCCCTTCACTGCACATCCTACACTGCCGGCACAAGCTCTCTGTACCTCTCTACTGGATGAAGATTTGTCTGAATAGACTGGTCATCACAAGTATATATCGGGAACTGCCAATTAAAGTGGGGTGGGTGAGCTTAAAACCAAGGAGGTCACAAACCTGCCAATTGTTGTTTTAGGCTCTCCCGCCTCACCTTAATTGGCAGGTCCTGATATATTCTTGTGATGACCATGTGCCAGCAGTGTAGGATTGACATTGACGTGCTGTGCAGGCGTATATGCTGCTTTGGCCAAAGGATGGATTGATTGACCTTTACTTATGAGAAGAACAGATCGTATTTAACTTGATAATGTGTCATGCTGAATGTAGCATTTTGGGCTTCTTTTTATCTTCGGCACAAAGCAATGGGGAAAGCCAGCAGGAGGAAGCAATGTTTTGTATAGGGAGAGGTATGGCATTAGAACGAGAGAAGTAGTGATACCTCTTCGTACTCCAGATGAGGTCTCAAGACGGAAGGACCTTAATATGTACAGTTTAGGAAGAAACCGGTAGAGGGGGATATGATGGAAACTTTTAGATGTTTCATCAACGTACAGGAGGGAACCATATTTCACAGAAGTGCTAGAACGAGGTCACGCTCGGAAGCAGGAGGGTGGCAGTTTCAGGGGAAATGTCAGGAAATACTTTGTGGAAAGTGGTGGATTCGGGGAATGGCCTCCCAGCAGAGGTGGTAGACGCTAATATAGTAAAGGAATAAAAACTAAAAAATGCTTGGGATAGACATACGGCAATGCTAAATATGAAAGAAATGCAAGTATCGAATGGGGTCTGAGATTTTACAATAGAGGGAAATTGGATGATTGGATCGGTCACATAGAAACAAAAAAAAATTTATGTAGCAAATGACGCTTTTTTCAATGTAAAAAAAATATATTTATTTTATTTACCAATAATCAGATCTTGCATAGAATTATTTCTGGAGGGTTGAGTGCTGGTACAGTACATACTTTGTTTCCTGGTGCTAGTAATGACATTGTTCTTCCCTAGTTATGTACAGACTGGGTGTCTCTCGTTGAAGCTGATCCTGCAGAAGTTCCTCCCTCTGATCACCGATATCCTGGCCGCGCCTCCTTCCGTTGGCGTGGATATATCTCGTGAAGAGAGGTTTGGGAAATCCACGTGGCTTGTGTTTCATGTGTGCAGAATTCCTTAACCCTGAGCGTCTTCTGCACGGTTTGGGCTAGATCTGCGGATCCTCACCCATTCACTGCCAGAGCAATGCAATTCCAACTCGCTCATTCAGCGCTGGCATCAATGCGGTTATTTTAGTTGAAGGCCTTCGCTGGGCAGCAATGCACTGCACCTCCCTGGTCTAGGCAGAGGGGTTTATATACTCCAGGAATGTCCTACTCCAGTCCTCAATGGCCACCAGCAGGCCAGGTTTTAGGGCTATCCCTGCTTCAGCACAGGTGGCTCAGTCATTCTGATTGAGCTCCCTGTGCTGAAGTAGGGTTATCCCTAAAACCAGGCCTGTTGGTGGCCCTTGAGGACTGTATTTGGCCACCCATGATACTGAGGAATAAAAAGCAGTGCTGGTGGGAGGCTACTTAGCAATAAATGCAAAATGTGGCTAAATTAAAATGGCGTCTAACTTACACATTTTCACCCCATCCCCTTAGGTAGCCCTCAGTAATTTCAGATTGCTGTTCTAATGCACCGCTGTTAAATCAATAAGCCTTTATAGTGCAAAGGGACATTTTAGTAGACGTGGGAGAGAACAGAAACGCTCACAAAGGAGTGAGGAGACAGTAAACAGAAAAGGCAATAGGGAGGGCATAGTGAGATGCAGGAGGAGAGACGTCCCATGTTTTGGAGGATAGGCAGAGTACAAATTATCAGAGCATTTAGAAAGTCACGTTCTCACTGTTGCGTTGTTGTTAAGTGCGGAATCCAGATCTTCCTGTAGTCTTCACCTCCAAGTCTAACTCCACAGACACTTTATATGTGACACTTAAGGCCGCGATTATAGGTGCGGCGCGTGCGTAACATGCGCTAGGAGATCGGGAGGCATAGCGGATCGCTCACGGGACGCGGCTGTCGCACTGCAAAAACAATTTCATTTGTCTCCTGTTATCTGTCGCTCCATAGCGCTTGAGCGTGCACTATGTGCGCCTTCATTGGAATACATTAGTTTGTTCTCGCGGCGTAGGCTGGGTAACATCTTAAGTGTTAACATATCATTGTATTTCTCATGCACCCCCTATTCTGCATAGAATTACTTCTAATGCACCCCCTATTCTGCATAGAATTACTTCTAATGCACCCCCTATTCTGCATAGAATTACTTCTAATGCACCCCCTATTCTGCATAGAATTACTTCTAATGCACCCCCTATTCTGCATAGAATTACTTCTAATGCACCCCCTATTCTGCATAGAATTACTTCTAATGCACCCCCTATTCTGCATAGAATTACTTCTAATGCACCCCCTATTCTGCATAGAATTACTTCTAATGCACCCCCTATTCTGCATAGAATTACTTCTAATGCACCCCCTATTCTGCATAGAATTACTTCTAATGCACCCCCTATTCTGCATAGAATTACTTCTAATGCACCCCCTATTCTGCATAGAATTACTTCTCATGCACCCCTATTCTGCATAGAATTACTTCTCATGCACCCCCTATTCTGCATAGAATTACTTCTCATGCACCCCCTATTCTGCATAGAATTACTTCTAATGCACCCCCTATTCTGCATAGAATTACTTCTAATGCACCCCCTATTCTGCATAGAATTACTTCTAATGCACCCCCTATTCTGCATAGAATTACTTCTAATGCACCCCCTATTCTGCATAGAATTACTTCTAATGCACCCCCTATTCTGCATAGAATTACTTCTCATGCACCCCCTATTCTGCATAGAATTACTTCTCATGCACCCCCTATTCTGCATAGAATTACTTCTAATGCACCCCCTATTCTGCATAGAATTACTTCTAATGCACCCCCTATTCTGCATAGAATTACTTCTAATGCACCCCCTATTCTGCATAGAATTACTTCTAATGCACCCCCTATTCTGCATAGAATTACTTCTAATGCACCCCCTATTCTGCATAGAATTACTTCTCATGCACCCCCTATTCTGCATAGAATTACTTCTAATGCACCCCCTATTCTGCATAGAATTACTTCTCATGCACCCCCTATTCTGCATAGAATTACTTCTAATGCACCCCCTATTCTGCATAGAATTACTTCTAATGCACCCCCTATTCTGCATAGAATTACTTCTCATGCACCCCCTATTCTGCATAGAATTACTTCTAATGCACCCCCTATTCTGCATAGAATTACTTCTAATGCACCCCCTATTCTGCATAGAATTACTTCTAATGCACCCCCTATTCTGCATAGAATTACTTCTAATGCACCCCCTATTCTGCATAGAATTACTTCTAATGCACCCCCTATTCTGCATAGAATTACTTCTAATGCACCCCCTATTCTGCATAGAATTACTTCTAATGCACCCCCTATTCTGCATAGAATTACTTCTAATGCACCCCCTATTCTGCATAGAATTACTTCTAATGCACCCCCTATTCTGCATAGAATTACTTCTAATGCACCCCCTATTCTGCATAGAATTACTTCTAATGCACCCCTATTCTGCATAGAATTACTTCTAATGCACCCCCTATTCTGCATAGAATTACTTCTAATGCACCCCCTATTCTGCATAGAATTACTTCTCATGCACCCCCTATTCTGCATAGAATTACTTCTAATGCACCCCCTATTCTGCATAGAATTACTTCTAATGCACCCCCTATTCTGCATAGAATTACTTCTCATGCACCCCCTATTCTGCATAGAATTACTTCTCATGCACCCCCTATTCTGCATAGAATTACTTCTAATGCACCCCCTATTCTGCATAGAATTACTTCTCATGCACCCCCTATTCTGCATAGAATTACTTCTCATGCACCCCCTATTCTGCATAGAATTACTTCTAATGCACCCCCTATTCTGCATAGAATTACTTCTCATGCACCCCCTATTCTGCATAGAATTACTTCTCATGCACCCCCTATTCTGCATAGAATTACTTCTAATGCACCCCCTATTCTGCATAGAATTACTTCTAATGCACCCCCTATTCTGCATAGAATTACTTCTAATGCACCCCCTATTCTGCATAGAATTACTTCTAATGCACCCCCTATTCTGCATAGAATTACTTCTCATGCACCCCCTATTCTGCATAGAATTACTTCTCATGCACCCCCTATTCTGCATAGAATTACTTCTAATGCACCCCCTATTCTGCATAGAATTACTTCTAATGCACCCCCTATTCTGCATAGAATTACTTCTCATGCACCCCCTATTCTGCATAGAATTACTTCTAATGCACCCCCTATTCTGCATAGAATTACTTCTCATGCACCCCCTATTCTGCATAGAATTACTTCTCATGCACCCCTATTCTGCATAGAATTACTTCTCATGCACCCCCTATTCTGCATAGAATTACTTCTCATGCACCCCCTATTCTGCATAGAATTACTTCTCATGCACCCCCTATTCTGCATAGAATTACTTCTAATGCACCCCCTATTCTGCATAGAATTACTTCTCATGCACCCCTATTCTGCATAGAATTACTTCTAATGCACCCCCTATTCTGCATAGAATTACTTCTCATGCACCCCCTATTCTGCATAGAATTACTTCTAATGCACCCCCTATTCTGCATAGAATTACTTCTCATGCACCCCCTATTCTGCATAGAATTACTTCTCATGCACCCCCTATTCTGCATAGAATTACTTCTCATGCACCCCCTATTCTGCATAGAATTACTTCTCATGCACCCCCTATTCTGCATAGAATTACTTCTCATGCACCCCCTATTCTGCATAGAATTACTTCTAATGCACCCCCTATTCTGCATAGAATTACTTCTAATGCACCCCCTATTCTGCATAGAATTACTTCTCATGCACCCCCTATTCTGCATAGAATTACTTCTCATGCACCCCCTATTCTGCATAGAATTACTTCTAATGCACCCCCTATTCTGCATAGAATTACTTCTAATGCACCCCCTATTCTGCATAGAATTACTTCTAATGCACCCCCTATTCTGCATAGAATTACTTCTAATGCACCCCCTATTCTGCATAGAATTACTTCTAATGCACCCCCTATTCTGCATAGAATTACTTCTAATGCACCCCCTATTCTGCATAGAATTACTTCTCATGCACCCCCTATTCTGCATAGAATTACTTCTCATGCACCCCCTATTCTGCATAGAATTACTTCTAATGCACCCCCTATTCTGCATAGAATTACTTCTAATGCACCCCCTATTCTGCATAGAATTACTTCTAATGCACCCCCTATTCTGCATAGAATTACTTCTCATGCACCCCCTATTCTGCATAGAATTACTTCTAATGCACCCCTTATTCTGCATAGAATTACTTCTAATGCACCCCCTATTCTGCATAGAATTACTTCTAATGCACCCCCTATTCTGCATAGAATTACTTCTCATGCACCCCCTATTCTGCATAGAATTACTTCTCATGCACCCCCTATTCTGCATAGAATTACTTCTAATGCACCCCCTATTCTGCATAGAATTACTTCTAATGCACCCCCTATTCTGCATAGAATTACTTCTCATGCACCCCCTATTCTGCATAGAATTACTTCTCATGCACCCCCTATTCTGCATAGAATTACTTCTCATGCACCCCCTATTCTGCATAGAATTACTTCTAATGCACCCCCTATTCTGCATAGAATTACTTCTCATGCACCCCCTATTCTGCATAGAATTACTTCTAATGCACCCCCTATTCTGCATAGAATTACTTCTAATGCACCCCTTATTCTGCATAGAATTACTTCTAATGCACCCCCTATTCTGCATAGAATTACTTCTCTGCCAATCCAACGACAGATTTCATTATTTTCTTATTCCCTCCATTGTAACCATGGCCAGTGCCCCAAACCACTGGGGAGAGGACGGAACAGGACATGTCTGCGGGTCACCCCCGCTCCCCTACTGCCAGGGCAAAGAAGCATGGCTAGATTTAACGGTGCCGTTCCACATCGGACTAAATTGAAGTTAATCTTCTGCTGACTAAATTATTGACTGAGCATTTGACAAGTATTTTAAGCATTTGTTAAATCCCTTTGATTTGATGTGTAATCCAGACTGGGAGTAGGTGGAGCGGGCGACAGCCTTGCTTGCTTAACACAATTTGAGATCCAAGTAGAAAAAAGGGATAGAATAAAGATATACAAATCTACCCTAAGTTATTTAAATTACAATGTTTAGAAAACACCTCCAAAATAATATAACAGCACTTGTACGTGAATGTTTTCGGATAGGCCTCGATCCCCAGTTACCTATAAAACATGGATGTATCCATGTCACAAGTTCCATTGTGATCCCATGTGAAGCTGTCATTCACATGGCACACGTGCCACGGCCATACACGCAACAGGTCAAAAATACTCTGCAAGCACTTCCCTGAAATGTGCAAAATGTATTGGTAACAATGTTTCAGCCCATCTTCGGCCCATTCTAAAGTCGTGTGTATCTGCTAATAACCACTGATGGACTTCCTATCCCAAAAACGACTATTATTATTATTCCTGTGTTGTCACCATTTGAGTTTCAACTACTCTGTATCGCCAAATTGTCTCTAAGGAGAGTTTCATTCTCCCCGCAGGCTCACAAAGTGTCAAATGTGTTACCAACAACTGCGCACAGTGAGTCGCCTGGTGAGGAGCAGGGCATCACAGAGCGGGCGTCACGGTAGTGCCTTCCGGGAGCTGCACCTCCTGATGGCCGGGCTGGAGTAACCCACGTGTCACTTCCCTTCTGTGCAGGTACCTTGGTACGTCGACATTACCCAACACTTGGCTAGGGATGAATGAGAAGCTGACTGTACAACAGTGGTGACTTCAATCTGTGCCTCTTGTGAGGGGGTCATCAATGGATGTGGTTCCTTGATAGGGTGGGGATAACAAACTGCTGTATTTTGGGGGGCTATAAACCAGACAGGCATGTAAATAAGTCTTATGCAGAAGTATGAAGGTGCTAAATACATGCAATTGGTGATGAGATAACATCAAGTCGGGCTGTGCCCACTCAGGAATAGAATTAGAGAGGTTATCAGAACCAAAATGTACTTAATCAGAATTGCAATTGTTTCTA
The DNA here is from genome assembly GCF_040206685.1 of Ascaphus truei. NCBI lineage: Eukaryota > Metazoa > Chordata > Amphibia > Anura > Ascaphidae > Ascaphus > Ascaphus truei. The sequence goes on from NC_134501.1 coordinate 11,003,733, forward strand.
TTGTTTCAGTGAATACATACAGATGAATGATGGCTTCAGTATGGGCATGTTTTAAATCTCCAGTCATAAGGAAGAACTTCCTGATACTCCTCCTAATGAAAGCTGCAAAATCAGCAGTAGCTGAGCTGGTTATTTATGTACAGTTGTTCTATTCTAGTCTTCAATGGGTACAAACAGGCCAGGTATTTCATACCTACAAACTATTTATAGTAACCTGCACAAGACTTAATTACATACTGAAGTGTCACACAGCACGCATACACACCAGCATGTTATTTAGTCTTGTGCGGGTTCATTTATCATCCCTGAGCACTCTGTGGTAGGGAAGAGGTTATTGCCAACCTGATTTTAAAGGCCATTTGTGGCCTTACATATGAGATGTAAAAATGGTGTATGAGCGCTGAAAGGAGAATTTTGCTGCCTGAGGAACAGAGAAAGCGCCTCCCAAATACTCACATTATTGGCGTGGTTCCGCTCAGTTCTCTGCCGCTGAAGAGAAGAAGGTTGGGAGCTGAGGTCCGGCGAGAGTCGCGCTGTTGTGGTTTTCTAGATGGTCCAAACCTATGTTTACTGTGTAATTTATAATGCATTTTAATTAAAAACAAGTGTCAGATTTTTAATTTGCATTACATCTGTCTGAGTCAACCCTCTGCTATGAATATCCTGATACATAAGAGGACACGCTCAATTAGCTTATAGTATGTCAGTACTAAGCACTTGCAATAATCTCTTGTGAAACCTGCTCCTACGTATTTGTTTCCAGCTTTCCCAGTGTCACTATGGACTTTACTGACTGAAGTGTCTTTCTTTGGATGGGATTCCTTTTGCTTAAATCGTGTTCTAGGGGTGGAACCAGCAGCAGTAAGCACTGCTGCAATCTTTAAATAAAAAAAGCACCCTCTGTGGGTGGTGGAGACTATGGAGGGGGCCCACCCAGGTGGTGATTGTAGAAGTTGGGTCTGTTTAGTTTGACCAGAATCCTGCGATCCAACCACCTTTTCATCACTACGAGCGTAAGTTTGTCTTGTTTAGTATCTGCCATAGAGTACGTTAGCAGGAGTGTGCAAAGTTACCTACATGCACCCCCTGTCTCCTCTCCAGCTCGTGCCCCTCCTCCCTGCATGGCTCTGGGGTCATGGCAACATGACATAACCCTGCGGCATCATTTGACGTTGGGTTGCCAAGGATACGTGTTACTGGAAGGTAAAGAGTTAGAGGCCTCGCACGATCCCCGGCATTTATTTTAAATGATTTTGGGGGAAGTGTGGGGCCTCTCACATCCCGCACTTAGTGCACCCCTGAGTTAGTGGAATAGAGAAGGGACTGTTCTTTTCATAACTCACTAAATCAGGCAAAAAGTTCAAGACCAACATAACACACTGTTTTGATATATACACATTTACTATCTGTTTGAGTTGGTTATAATGAGGAACATGCACTGCTGGGAAACGGAAGGTTACAGCACAGGCTCCTTGTGTGAGCTCATCACCGATCTACTCTGGATTTCAAAATGGAACGCACAAGAACCCAGTGCAGAGCTATGGCTGCCTATTTATTATATTGGTTCTACTTATGGGAGGTCAGCAGAGAGACCTACATGATGGGACATACAGAAAGTGGCAAAGACAGAGTACATTTAGAGGCAAATAGGAACACTGGGTCAGTCACAAAAATAAGTAACTTTTCCTGCACAAGTCAATTATCTCACCAAGTGTAACTGTTCTTTTCAACTAGAATTTGAGGGACCAAACCCCTTTAAACCTTATTCCTAAAAAGTGAATCTAATATGTAAACGGTTTCAGCTTGTGGAAAAAATGCCGAAATGGCAGTTCACAGCCGTCCGTAGGGATGAGATCAAAAACCAAGCGCAATTAGTAAAAAGTTCTTTAATGTGCACTAGAAGACCACAAAGATGCCACAAAGTAGCTCTGATGCGTTTCGTCCTGCCAATGGGACTTTGGCAAAGAGTAACTGGTATAGCTACAAGTGATTCTTATATGGTAATGCTCAGTGTCTGATTGGTGAAGATAATTGGTGTCAGTAAACTCACACCTGCTACATAATGATACAAACTTACACACAGAGGGGAGTGTATGCAAACACCCCCAACACAGATGGCCAGGCAAACCAATAGTAAGGCTTTGCCTATAGTGCCGCCGACGGCGAAACGATGGGTGACGTCACCCGTCGCCACCGGCAAAAGTTATGTTTCGCTGCTCGGCCGCATCGCAGGATTCCCGCAATTTGATTTGTTCAAGGGTCGTCACGTGACGCGACGGCCCTTGAAAAATCAAATTTTGCCGGCGGCAGGGTTTGGCGACGGCGGCGGCGGCGGCGGCGGCATCGCTCCGTCGCTGTCGTGTGCACTATAAGCGCATGCGGCGGCAATGCTTTTGTTTTTGGGCGAATTCGTGTCGCCTGCACTATAAGCGTGGCCTAAGAAGTAAGGTTTCAGCTTGTGGCTGCATCAATTATAATACTCGTTAATGAAGCCAGATGTTTACTCGCCTCACATCTGGCAGATGTTTTGTAGCAGGAAAAGGTGAGGGATAGCACCACGTGCATCATTTGGTGAATCACTAAGAGTTTCTTATACTGCGGGTCGCATAACTTCCTATCAATCCATGGAACCATTCACAATGCACCTGTGCCAAATGCTTGGAGGCTTAGCCACATATTCAAAATGATGGTGGCAAAAACACGAGTTTTAGCCCCACAAACCTTATCTAATTAACAACTCCTTGGTATGTCTGAGTACAATAGGCAACCCCCTCCCTTAAATAAATATTAAAACACATTCACTTTAATAAGTAAGGCAGGCTATCTTGGCTGTGCCATATACTTAAGATGTTACATAAGTGTCACATAGAAAGTGTCTGTGGCGTTAATATTGGAGTAAGAATTTGAGGTGAAGAACTGGACCCTGCATAACAACAACTCTGCAACAGTGAGAATGTGACTGTCTAAATGCTCTGATAATTTGTCCTCTTCCTATCCTCCAATACCCGAAGTCTCTCCTCCCACATCTCACTGTGCCCTACCTGTTGCTTTTTCTGTTTACGGTTTCCTCACTCCTTTGTAAACGTTTTTGTTCTCCAACTTCACCACTCCTATCATTTCTTCATCTCCCCTCCACCTATGCCTGTGCCCTATTCACACCCTCCACGCCTTCCTGCTGCTGGAGATATCTCGTAATCCTGGACCCAGCCATATACACAGCTGCTCTAACCCACGCCTCCCTGCCACCACTTCCCACCCTCACCTCCCTGCCACCACTTCCCACCCTCACCTCCCTGCCACCACTTCCCACCCTCACCTCCCTGCCACCTCTTCCCCTGCTAATGGTGTTAACCTATCTAATTTACTACTGATTAACCTTAAAACTCACTTCACAAATCAAGCATTCCAATAGCCTGCACTCATGGCTACTGTCCCACACCCAGAGTCACTCATACCTCCCATTGTGGCCAAGCACAGCCATCTACAGCACTTATTCCCTCACCTGCGGTCTCTGTAAATCTCCCAACATACCACTTAGATTATAAGCTCTTCAGGGCAGGGATTTCCTTTCCTATTGTCTGCTTTTGCTGTGCTTATTGTGTTATAATTCCCTGTACTGTATTCTTTGTGAAGTGCTCAGTACACTTTTGGCACTATATAAAGACATCCATCCATCCATCTATCTTTGAATCATTTAAAAATGACCTTAGTTTGTGCTTCAGAAGAAGAAAGAAAAACACAACTCATGTTAATTACAAAAATGTTGTATTAAATGATGCATAGAATCTATAAATATATTAATATACAAATAAGACATTATATATATAGGCAGCAATAAGTACAGCAGTGTTTAGAACACCTGTACTTTTCAGAATTAAAAAAAGTCGATGCTGGTTCCATTTATTAAATGTAAGGTGCTATACATGTGGTCCTCTTTCTCCAACAGGACTCTAGTGATCACATTGTCAGCTTCTCTGGACTCTTCTCATGTGGAATAGCTGCTTTTCCTTTGGGGAAGAGGTCCTATTTTCTGGAAGGGTAGAATGTCGAGGACCACCTCTTCATCTGAGCCGAGAGTCCAAACATGTCCTATACTGGGGGTCCTATGCGAAGACGGACTGGGGAGAGAAGAAAGGCCAGATTGATTACTTCTAAAAAGCTTACTACAATGGTTTCCGCTTTTGAAGTCTACATGCAGAAATATTCTAGCCTGGCTTAAATCCAAAGACATCAACACCGTTAAAACACAGTGAAATTGAGAACATCAGGATGATGGCAGATTAGCACCCAGGCAAACACGCGAGTAGATTGCAAAAAACACACGAAGACAGGGAGTATACCTGAGCTTTGCAGTTTCCTCCGCAGGGAGGTGTTTCTGGAGCTGCGCGTTGGTGTGTCAGGCTGTGAAGAAAAATAGAAATTAGGTGTAGGTGGGATGGTACGATACAAGTGTTTGGCTAAACACCTACAGCTTACGGGAGGTGAAAAACACGTTGGGTAACATTCTATAAACTCTGCGTATAAAGTTTTTTACATGGCTCCACCAATATGTGTAATGGATTATATGGGGCCCATAATTGTTTGACTTAAGTGAATAATTCTGCATATGATTCAACCCTTTTGTTCATTTTGGTCAGCTCCACTGCATCTCATACCCCATCACTGTATTTGTGTGTAATGTTCTTTTTATTTATAGACCTAGCGAGTTGTGACAAAAAGTTTATGAACCCCTAGGATTTCCACATAGATAAAAGATCTAAAACATTAGGTTTGAACTGTTATTAGGAGTTGGATTAAGGTAACCCGATCAAACAAATTATACAAACGCATGATACTTTTTCAACATTTATCCACAAATGATTAAACATTCAATATCCATGAATATTGGTTTTGTAACTTTCTAGACTGATGAGCATCAATAACTGCTTTCTGGAGTCCTCAGATTTTTTTTTTTGATTGTGGCATGACTGGTCTTCACTATACAGGTGTGTGGAAACAAACTCACAAAGTTTCTGATCTTTATATAGTGTGGGGCCTCCCAAACACACACCTGAAGACCTACCTAGTTATTTAAACACCTGATTCTAATTATCCCCTTTAATTTAGCTGATAAAACCATGGTTTCACTTACTTTTGCACATACCCTGACTCTTAATTACTCATTTGTCTAATTCATACATCATTTTATTTCAAAAAACATGAAATTGGTTAATATAAACCCTATTGTATATTTAAGAAAAGGTTTTGATTCAAGAAGGTTATCATGGAGAAACCATGGAATTTCTGTAATTATTGTGGTTCACAAACTATTTCTCGCCACTGTACATGTCCCCTGTAGAGTGTAGGTCATCCTACAGTTTTCAAATACCCTATAGATCCCAAAATACTGCAATGCTATCAATAAATCTACACCCCATATAGTATAGTCACATGCCCCCAGTAGCATGTAATGAATCCTTCATCTTCCATACTCTTCTGCAGAGAATAATGTGTCCATTTAAACCCCAATGTGCAATGCATTTTATATATGCCCTACTTCTTCCAAAGTGGGTAATTCATACTGTATGTTCTACCATATAAGACACTGTATATAATGGTAGTATTATACTGCCTACCTCCTACCTCTCCTGCATTGGGCTATGCACCCTATAGGAGTTCATATCTTAACGATCCTTTATTATGAAACTATACAGTCCACAGCTTCCCCACACAAACTTGGTGCCATACCTCTGCTCGTTCTACGCTCGGTGGGGGAGGTTGCTCAATTTTCCTTGTTGGCGCTCCCAACTCCACCGCACGCACCCTGTCCGCGAATCGGAGCGAGCAGAGTGACTCACTCACATTCCTCTCAGCGGGGGAGACCTGGGAGAGGAAACACATCGTTATTCAGTCACTTCCAACCAGAGGCTTCTGTAGGGAAGGACTAAAGGAAAAGTGGAGAACAAGCCCATTATCCACCCAGTGATCTACAGAGGCCAACTGAGAAGATGCCGCTGGGTCAGTTGTGGCAATTTTTATGAAACCTACTTGGTGCCTCCCCACACACCACCGCCCTGTCACTCCAATCCTTAAAGCTCAGCTCTCCCTCTTCGTCACCATAGTCCTCTATTACTCTTGACCTTTTTGCTGCCGGAGTGTCCTGTAGGGCATTGCAGCCATTGCATTGCAGCCCCTCTGCAGCAAACAAGAGTTAATGTCCCATGTCTATCCTTCACAAACCAAGCCCTACATATCCCGTCCTAATGCACCTTGTCCTTTGCTCATACTGTACCTCCAACAGTTGCTCTCAGTTCCTCAATGTCCCTTTTCTCTCCAACATCCTCTGCCCTTCCTCCCACATACCATTAGCTCTTTCTTCTTTTTTTAATGTTCCCTGTCCCTCCTTCATACCCGGCCCCCTTTGATACCCATCGTTTATCAGTCGTAATGATGCTGCCACCAGCATCACTATCCTCTTGGGCCCACAAACTCAATGGCTGTACCACCCCCCTGCAGAGAGTAAGTGGTGGGCCTCAGATGTCTGGCCAAGCATCCTGGAGCAGCTCTTTAGCTTTCCGCCGTCTCAAAGTAACCCTGCACCATACTTTTATAAGCCATCTCATATCAAGCTAGCCGGAATGATGCCTGTACTGGCCATTCTGATGGAATATACAATTGTACTTTCCAATATTGCTCACTGATAAATAAACCCACTTATTATTTGAAAAGTGCTCCAATATATTGCAGGACTATCCGGCAGGGATGGGATTACTCCAGTATAGCCAGCTTAGCTCTGTGCCATCCTGAGATCATGTGCCAGAGACACGTTCCAATGTTAAAACACGGCTGGCAGCACGGTTACTGCTGCGTGTACGATGTGGACCTCACCTGCAGGAGCAGCAGGGCCTTCCCGTCTCGGCTGAGTGGCTCTTGCAGCAGGTAGGTGAGCTTAGAGTTGCGGTAGGGAACATGCGCCTGATGTGAGCGCAGAGCTGAGAACACGTCCCCCAGAGCAGACAGCGACCGGTTAATACACTGAGCCTCCCGCAGGCGCCCGCCAGCGGCGCCGGATCGCGACACTCGTTCCGATCCTGCCAGATCCACCAAGTACAGCTTGCCTGGGAGGGGTGCAAAAGACAGTCGCACTACAGCCTTCATTCTTTAGGTGCTAGAGGAGGCTGAATGTACACACAAAATATATCTATCCATCTATATATCTCTAGCTATAGATATATAGATCAGAATAAATGAGTACAAGCTTTAGAGACTTCTCCTCTCTTCCTCAGGTCCTTGAGTATTACCGAGAAAGAGGAGACATCTCGAAAGCTTGTCCTATGACAAATTGTTAGTCCAAATAAAAAAAAGGTATCACCCAATACTGAAAAACTCATTTATTCTGCACTATCGCAACTGGACTAACAGGGCTATTTCCGTTATAGATATAGATAGACACATACATACAACACACACACGAGAGATAGAGAGAGATACTTACCATGATGCACAATAACATTGGATACATCTGTATGTACACACACCACACACACACACACACACACACACACACACACACACACACACACACACACACACAATGAAGAATTAGCCGCATGCATGTAGCTGCATGCAAGGTTCTCCGTGCTGCTATTTTGGGATCTATAAGCACACACCTGTGGTACAGATGCCAGTGCTGGTCTCTCTCCCTCTGGCGGTTAGGATGAGCAGAGCGTGGGATCGGGAGCTGTGAGCATTGAGGTTTGTAGACTCCGTGGCGCGCTGTTTGTGGCCCAGTTCCAAGATCTAAGGCCAGAGTGGAAAAGTGAATTGAGACCACAGAAAATCTACTTTACTCAGCAGCGCGGTTCGCAGGCCAGAGCGCGGTTCGCAGGCCAGAGGGCGGGTCACAGGCCAGAGGGCGGGTCACAGGCCAGAGGGTGGGTCACAGGCCAGAGGGCGGGTCACAGGCCAGAGGGCGAGTCACAGGCCAGAGGGCGGGTCACAGGCCAGAGGGCGGGTCACAGGCCAGAGGGCGGGTCACAGGCCAGAGGGCGGGTCACAGGCCAGAGGGCGGGTCACAGGCCAGAGCGCGGGTCACAGGCCAGAGCGCGGGTCACAGGCCAGAGCGCGGGTCACAGGCCAGAGCGCGGGTCACAGGCCAGAGGGCGGGTCACAGGCCAGAGGGCGGGTCACAGGCCAGAGCCCGGGTCACAGGCCCCCACTGTCGGTGTCCTGTACACATTGGTTAAAGCGCAGATGCCAAATTTTCAACTGGACAAATCAGCTGGTGGACCAATAACCTACTTAGCGCACATACAGATGTAGCAAATCTGATGCCTCGACGCCGGAAGACTAACGCTGCGTGGGGTCCAATCCAGAAGCACGGACCCCCACGCCAAACCCGTCTCCGGAGCCACGGATTGTTGCCGTTTCAGCCACGGAGATGCCAAGTCTCATTACATGTGTATACTGAAGAATTACTTTCTGTATACAGCTCATTTATCCTTTAGATAAAAAGCTTTTAGAGAGAGGCAGGGGGATAAGGCAGGGCAAATATGCTTCATTAATAAAAAGGTCAACCCCTTCGCTTCCAGAAAGGCCAGTAACACATCATGTTATAATGCACAGGTAACACAGCATGTTATAATGCACAGGTAACACATCATGTTATAATGCACAGGTAACACATCATGTTATAATGCACAGGTAACACATCATGTTATAATGCACAGGTAACACAGCATGTTATAATGCACAGGTAACACAGCATGTTATAATGCACAGGTAACACATCATGTTATAATGCACAGGTAACACATCATGTTATAATGCACAGGTAACACATCATGTTATAATGCACAGGTAACACAGCATGTTATAATGCACAGGTAACACATCATGTTATAATGCACAGGTAACACATCATGTTATAATGCACAGGTAACACATCATGTTATAATGCACAGGTAACACAGCATGTTATAATGCACAGGTAACACAGCATGTTATAATGCACAGGTAACACAGCATGTTATAATGCACAGGTAACACATCATGTTATAATGCACAGGTAACACATCATGTTATAATGCACAGGTAACACATCATGTTATAATGCACAGGTAACACATCATGTTATAATGCACAGGTAACACATCATGTTATAATGCACAGGTAACACATCATGTTATAATGCACAGGTAACACATCATGTTATAATGCACAGGTAACACAGCATGTTATAATGCACAGGTAACACATCATGTTATAATGCACAGGTAACACATCATGTTATAATGCACAGGTAACACATCATGTTATAATGCACAGGTAACACAGCATGTTACAATGCACAGGTAACACAGCATGTTACAATGCACAGGTAACACAGCATGTTATAATGCACAGGTAACACAGCATGTTATAATGCACAGGTAACACAGCATGTTATAATGCACAGGTAACACAGCATGTTATAATGCACAGGTAACACAGCATGTTATAATGCACAGGTAACACATCATGTTATAATGCACAGGTAACACATCATGTTATAATGCACAGGTAACACATCATGTTATAATGCACAGGTAACACAGCATGTTATAATGCACAGGTAACACATCATGTTATAATGCACAGGTAACACATCATGTTATAATGCACAGGTAACACAGCATGTTATAATGCACAGGTAACACATCATGTTATAATGCACAGGTAACACATCATGTTATAATGCACAGGTAACACATCATGTTATAATGCACAAGTAACACAGCATGTTATAATGCACAGGTAACACAGCATGTTATAATGCACAGGTAACACAGCATGTTATAATGCACAGGTAACACAGCATGTTATAATGCACAGGTAACACAGCATGTTATAATGCACAGGTAACACAGCATGTTATAATGCACAGGTAACACAGCATGTTATAATGCACAATGAAAGTGTTTGCAATGCACTCGGGATCCCAGATACATCCTGCCCAATAAACTGATACACACAGTAACACACTGATATTCACACATTGGTTATTTATTCAACGGCAATAGTGCCGGTCGGGGCACTTATCGCATGACGTCAATGGGGTTTTCTGCGTGATAGTACCCAGAGTATTGAATAAACCCCCATATTGTAAAAACAAAAAAACACAGATACATACGATGATATGTGGTTACACGCACACTTAGGCCGGTTTAATGATACAGACCCACACATGCTTTTATATACTAAGGCTCTTCAACTAGTTTTACAAAAGGAGCCGGATCACAAAAGATTTAGAACAGAAGCATGATAAAAAATAATAATCTGTACCACATACATTAACTTTAAATTTCAAGCGAGTTTCACTGTGAAAAAAACGTCACTTCGATGCTTCAGCCCCCTTTTGTGGGAAGGATGCGGTTGAAAACCAGTAATTATATTCCAAAATTGTAAACTAGTGACCCCTACCCGCACCTCCACCCCTCACCCCCCAGCATCACTTCCATGCCAGGAATTATCCACAGCAAGTACTCCCCATGTTACACTTAACGCCACCTTATTGTCACTTATTATAAGTCACCTTATTGATGTCCTGCATGCTCTGCACACTGCTCTGCGTCAGACCAGGAACGTGGAGCTCCCCAGCCCCCCCTGGAGAGATCTTTATATCCAGCGAGGTGTGAGGGTCGGATCCCAGGAGATCCCTGCCGAGAAGAGGTCATCATTTCGTTTTATTAACGTTTGTTTTGTTTTTTTACAACATGCGTTTAAATGATTGTACGATTATACCCATCCCATGCCAACCTGTGGTGAGAGCACGTACGAGTATACCCATCACATGCCAACCTGTGGTGAGAGCACGTACGATTATACCCATCACATGCCAACCTGTGGTGAGAGCACGTACGATTATACCCATCCCATGCCAACCTGTGGTGAGAGCACATACGAGTATACCCATCCCATGCCAACCTGTGGTGAGAGCACGTACGATTATACCCATCACATGCCAACCTGTGGTGAGAGCACGTACGATTATACCCATCACATGCCAACCTGTGGTGAGAGCATGTACGATTATACCCATCCCATGCCAACCTGTGGTGAGAGCACGTACGATTATACCCATCCCATGCCAACCTGTGGTGAGAGCACGTACGAGTATACCCATCCCATGCCAACCTGTGGTGAGAGCACGTACGATTATACCCATCCCATGCCAACCTGTGGTGAGAGCACGTACGATTATACCCATCACATGCCAACCTGTGGTGAGAGCACGTACGATTATACCCATCACATGCCAACCTGTGGTGAGAGCACGTACGATTATACCCATCACATGCCAACCTGTGGTGAGAGCACGTACGATTATACCCATCCCATGCCAACCTGTGGTGAGAGCACGTACGATTATACCCATCCCATGCCAACCTGTGGTGAGAGCACGTACGATTATACCCATCCCATGCCAACCTGTGGTGAGAGCACGTACGAGTATACCCATCCCAACCTGTGGTGAGAGCACGTACGAGTATACCCATCCCATGCCAACCTGTGGTGAGAGCACGTACGATTATACCCATCCCATGCCAACCTGTGGTGAGAGCACGTACGATTATACCCATCACATGCCAACCTGTGGTGAGAGCACGTACGAGTATACCCATCCCAACCTGTGGTGAGAGCACGTACGAGTATACCCATCCCATGCCAACCTGTGGTGAGAGCATGCACGTACGATTATACCCATCCCATGCCAACCTGTGGTGAGAGCATGTACGATTATACCCATCCCATGCCAACCTGTGGCGATAGAGCACGTACGATAACTGGTCAATGCCACGTGTGCACAGCAATGTGAAGACGTACACTTGGGGAGTCGGCAATCGCACGGACTTCAATAAATATTGATCACTATTTGATTTTAAATCAGATAAACGTTTCGGTCCTACATCGCTCCATACAACACTGCCCTATGCAGCTGCAAATACAGCCCCGCACCACACCCCTCCTGTCACTACTTCTGCACCAATCAGCTGTCCTTACCGCAGTGACTCATTGTAGATCTCAGCCATGCTCACGCTCAGCTGGTGCTCCCAGGCGTGAGATCTTTCCTTTACCTCGGCAAGTAGCAGGTGCAGGGCGCGCTGGTTAATGCCGGGGTCGGACGGCGTCCCCTAGTGGCAGGAAAGAGAACTCACATTGGTATGTATATCTTTATTTATATAGCATCATGCAATACACACGACATAATATTACAACACCACAGGAAGAAGCGCGCCAGACATAAAAACAATAGGAAAGGGAGTCCCTGCCCCGAAGAGCTTACAATCCAAGTGGTAAGTAGGGAGAACTTACAGACACAGGAGGGTTTTCTGGTAAGTGCGGCTGGATGGAGTCAAGGTCAGTGCATAGGAGATGTATAGTATCAGCCCATATGGTTTTAAGAAAGGTCCTAAAGGTGGAGAGAGAGGGTGCCAGTCGGATACCGAGGGGGAAAGGCATTCCAGAGGTGTGGGGCAGCGAGTGAGAAAGGTTTTAGGCGAGAGAGGGCTTCAGATACAAAAAGGGGGAGACAGAAGACATCCTTGAGCAGAACGTAAGAGTCGGGTAGGTGTCTAGCGAGAAATTAGGGCTGAGATGTAAGGAGGGGCCGATTAGGAAGGAGTATGAGGAGCTCAGTCTGTGACGTGTTAAGTTTGAGTCGAGAGAAGGATTCAGCTTATACAGAAATGTCAAAAGGAAAAACCATCGCCACTATACAGTATACGCAACAGGCACATGTCAATGTCACACTGACATATCTTGTAACCCACAGCGTTCGACACTGAACTGTATCACTTATTGAGAAGTTTTATTCAGCTTTGTAAACAGTGGAGTTGTGTCTGAGGATACTTGTACAAATAAACACGTCTACAGAGAATGATACACAGTAGAGGCACAGAATAACACACGTGCACATAGGCTGATACTAGTACAAATACACAGAATTACACAAATTCAGATGAAAAAAAGAGATACATACAGAATAACACACAAGTACAGCACAATGCACACTGAATAACACACTAACATTTACCTCCATGCTGTAGGTTTTCCCAGAGCCCGTCTGCCCATATGCCAAAATACAGACACTGTAACCGTCCAGACAGGAGGTGATGAGAGGAGACACCTCACGAAACACCTAGATAAACAGCAGGTGTGTGAGATGGGAAAGACTCAAGCCAATCCCTCCGGACCCGTCTTTGTCCCTCGGTTTCATTCAGTCTTGTTATATGCTACTCCTGTCACTATGAACCTCTTTCTACTGTCTCCATTTCCCTCTTCGCGGGGTAATGCTCCAGCCACTGAAGTCGCAGCGGTGGATATAGAATAAGGTTCATGGGCCCTTACTCAATGTGCTGTGAAGCAGCTTGTCCAGGTCAGCTATGCCCCTGAGCTCTATTCAAATGATGGCTTCATAGTATATTATTATCGAATAGGGGCCATGGTCTCTCTCTCTCTCATCTGCACCTTCCTTCCCTGGGGTACCAGGTGATGGGACTGAGATGGGATTGTAGAGACAGCAGTCAGAGAAATGAAGGGCCCATTTTTACTAAGCGGTGCTATTCCATGAGATACCTTATAATACATTTTCCCGAATGGGCCGTAAGGTACAATATGTTATGGAATAACACTGCTTAATAGTCATTTTCTCTGTTGATATGTTTGTGTCCAACTTTATCCCTCCCGTGTCCAGCTTTCTCCTAGGTCTCCCGCCTTTGGTTTCTTCCATCTTCTTCTGGTCTATTTCCCACCTATGAAGCCCTCCTCCCCTCTGCGTTTCTCTCTCCTGTCTCTATTTCCATCCTTGTTCTCCGTGTTTCTGCCCTCCTCCCCTCTGCGTTTCTCTCTCCTGTCTCTATTCACACCCTTGTTCTCCGGGTTTCTGCCCCCCTCGCTCACCTCCTCCTGCGTTGCACGTGGGGTGAAGACTTTGTCGAGTTCGAAGTCCAAATCCTTCCCCTTATGAGTGACGTGCAAAACTCCATCATCATCTTGGTCAAAGGTCACCACGCTCTGTGCCTCCGGGCCCTCTCCATCCTCCGGTGTGATTGGCCGAACCCGAGTAAGGACACGGATATTGCCTACAAGAACAATGGGATGTACAAGACACGTGGGAGGGATGTGTCGCCTACACTAGAATCCATGTACTCAGAAAATGCACACAAGTAATAGCACATGCACAGTGGAGTTCCGTGTGTGTGTGTGTGTATATAATAACGCATATATACACACACACAGATATAGAAGGCTTCATGGTCCACTCTTGTGCATTATGCTTGGCTATGTTGTGATATTCTGAGACCTACGGAAACCGATATTCTGTGTTACGATAGGATATGTTGTGGTATCCAAGGGAGCAATGTCACGCGTTACGTGTACACACACGTTGAGAAGAGAGGCTTACAATTGTATATGGAGAGGCATTTATTGTATATATTTTTATGTATAATGTGTGTATATTTGCAGTACAAGTGTGCGCTGGTCTCTTCCATAAGATTGTATCCAGAGCCCCCTAATGTACTTATACACCCGCAGACGTAACGCATAACATGGCGCACCAAAAGAACACCGACCAATCACAGCTTCCATAGGATTCAGTAGCCGTGGTGGAGATGGATAGAATACATTTTATATTAATATACACACGAAAGCGTGTCATCCACAGAAGGAGCACATCGTGTCACCCACCTCGGAGCCGCACCAGCTGATTGTGACAGTCTTTGCGTTGCTGTAGTTCTCTGCGATATTTGTACAGAATTTCCGCATTGGTCTCTTGTACATCTTGAACTGCATGCGAGAACTAAGAGGCAGAAACAGATAAGAGACACACGCGCACACAGAGACACACACAGAGAGAGCAAGAATGGGTTCTTACGAGAGAGAGAGAGAGACAGAGACAGAGACAGCAAGAATGGGTTCTTGAGAGAGAGAGAGAGAGAGAGAGAGAGAGAGAGAATGGGTTCTTGAGAGAGAGACACACACACAGCAAGAATAGGTTCTTACGAGAGACAGAAACAGAGCCAGAGACAGAGAGACACAGAGACACAGAGACACAGCGAGAGAGACACAGAGACAGAGAGAGAGAGCAAGAATGGGTTCTTACGAGAGAGAGAGAGAGAGAGAGAGAGAGAGAGAGAAAGAGAGAGCAAGAATGGGTTCTTACGAGAGAAAGAGAGAGAGAGCAAGAATGGGTTCTTACGAGAGAGAGAGAGAGAGAGAGAGAGAGAGAGAGAGAGAGAGAGAGAGAGAGAGAGAGAGCAAGAATGGGTTCTTACGAGAGAGAGAGAGAGAGAAAGAGAGAGAGCAAGAATGGGTTCTTACGAGAGAGAGAAAGAGAGAGAGCGCAAGAATGGGTTCTTACGAGAGAGAGCGCGAGAGAGCGAGAGCGCGAGAGAGCGAGAGAGCGAGAGCGCGAGAGAGCGGAGGGTTTTAAGAGAGAGATATAGCAAGAATGGGTTTAAAAGGGATACAATAAGAATGGGATGTAAGAGACAGCTATAATTAGTTATTAAGAGGGATACAGTAAGATGGAGTCGAGAGAGAAAGAGCGACTGTGGCATATAGCGATGGATAGATAGAGGGAGGCAGGTGGAGGGTGCAGACATAAAAGGGGAGACGGTTACAGAGAGAAAGACAGAGCGACAGAAAGAGATAGAATGAGGCATTCACAGAGAAAGAGCGATACAGAAAGGAGGAGTTATTAAGAGAGATAAAGATAGAGAGAGAATGAGACATCTATATTGATACATAGGTGGAGGCACATGGAGGGTGGAGGCACACAGACAGAATCTGTATATAGACAAAGACAGGGGAGCTAGAAAGAGAAACACAGGGGGAGACTGGTACAGGTAGAGTGACAGAGGCATTGGGGTATAAAAAGGAGGAGGGAGAGAAAGAGAGGGGAGAGAGGAGAGAGAAGGGAAAGAGGGGAGAGAGAGAGGAGAGAGATGACCCTTCCTACTATGTTGAAAAGTGAAACTGCTGCTGTAGCTGGCTGCTCCCATGCCCCCTTCTCTCTCATTGCCCCCTCACATTGTCACTTACCTCCCTGCGTGCCTCTATCATAGCCTCCTGCAGCAGGATGGGGAAATCTCGCACCTGACGCTTCAGGGCATTGTAATCATGGGTCAGAGTGCGGAGTGCAGGGTGGAGAGTGAGGAGGTTCTTACGCACACCTGAGACAGCCGGAGAGAGCAGCAGGGAGAGAGAAACATTGGAGAGAATGTCAGGGAAAGAGAGAGACATGGGGACGTGCTTTATGGCATAGCCCCGCTTTGTATTTGTGGACGTAAATCTCACAAGGGCTTTTGTACTATAGCTATTGCCAATTCCCTCAACCGCAATTGTAAGCACTGGAACGGTCCTAGTGAATCTAGACAAGAGTGTCCAATGTCTCACCATCCAGGCTCTGGTGCACCGCTCTCATCTCTTCCTGCGCTCTCACGAAGGCCTCGGAGACCGCTTGCTCCTTCTCCTCCTGCAGAGACTGAAACTCCTGAACCATCTGAACCTGAGACTGCTCCAGCTCCAAAGCATACATCTCCACCTAGAGACGAGTGCACGTTATACACAGTCATTGTCCATCATAGAAGATCTCCCACCCCCTTCAGTGTGGCCAGCAACGCATTGCTGGAACACATACACATATATACACACATATACACACACACACACATACATACATAGTTTCTTCAACTTGGATCACGATATACTTGCTGGATAATTATATAGGGTTGTTGATGTGGCGGCCATATAGGGTAACCTGTGCCGGTCTGTCTAGGTGCCCTGTCCACGTACATCTAGAAAATGCTTGTAGAGACAGAATATGGACACTGCAACGGGATGACCACGCTACAGGGCAGAACATTGAATTGTATTGTGGCCCCCGGAAACACTGTGGTCACCTTTATGTCTGACGCTGTGGTGAAAGGTAATAAAGGTATAATTAATTAAATATTCTGCCCAGTCGCATGTTCATCCAGTTGTGGGGTCTCTTCAATTTGGGGACCGTGGGCCAGAAGGTCTTTGAATTCGGACCGTCTGTTCTTGATACTTTAATTGCAGTTGCTCGCACAGCTAAGTGCAACTTCTCACACTTTAATTCGCTTTTAAGCTTTAAATGTAAAATGTTTTGTAATGGTGCAGATAAAAGAAATATAAACAAGTTTGTTTAAGTCGCAGGGATACACGCGCCCAGATATTACGGTGGAGCTGTTCTGAACCCTCCAAAGCAAGTCAAAAATATAAATTCCAATAATGTATTTTATACCAGCTGTACGCTGTGTAACATACGCCAATCTAGCAGATCTTAAAGGTTAATTAAACATGTAATGCCTTGCTGTCTCTTGTCCCCTCTTCCCCACCGTACTCTCGTCTCCATCATGCCCCGCTTCTCCTCTCTTTGCACCCCCTGCCTTCTCTTCTCTGTGCACATGACCCTCCCCTCATCTGTCTCCTCCTCTACTTGCTGTCCGTTTCCTCCTCCTAATAACCTTGCTGTCTCTCCTCCCCTCTCTTTGCACTCCCTCCTGCCCAATGTGCACACTGCTCTCCTCCTCCTCCTCCTCCTCATCCATCTGTCTCCTCTCCTGCTTGCCAGCTCGCTCCTCCTTAAGGAGGCATTCCTGTTGCAGACATCCTTAGCCTTTTATATATAGCTATTTCAGAATGTTTGTGTGTTAAGTCAGCCACTGGGTGTTGTACCTGGTAGGCTATATAATCTGGCACGTGACATCATACTTATGACATCGTAAGGAGTTGCAGACATCCGGAACCTTTTATATATTGTTGCTTAGCAACCCTGCAAGAGGTGAACCTTTGCACGGAAACATACCCGAGCATCATATATTTATTGAATATATATTTATATTTGCTGAATTGTGTGTGTTACTTTGAGAGGCACAAAAGAGCGCTTTAGTGAAACTCAATGTTTTTATATTAATATATAGTACAGATAAAACTTTTAAAAATGTATCATAAAATGACACGACCATAATCTTGCAGCCCTTTTACACTAGTTTTTTTTTTCCTGATCCGGCCAATTTGAAAAACAAATTGAAGAGCTAAGTATTAGGTAGATAACAAATGTACATTTTTAAATCCAAAGCTACCCCTCTAAGGGGTAAATCTATATCCACCAAAACGTCAGTTCGGGATATTTTAATCAGGAAATTCACCGGAATTTTTTGTTGATAAAGGCCCAAACAGGCGGTTTAGTGGATATAGAATGACCCCCTAAGAGAGTTATTCATTAAACTGCGTGAGTGCGCAAGTCAGTAAGTTAACGCGACAATGGTTCAAGTCAACGCAACCTTTGCAGGATAGTGCCCTGATGAGCACTATTGCAGCTTAATGAGGGAGCCCCCTAAGCCTCTTTAGCTTGCTTTGCAGTGTGTCGTTGGCATCTATGGCAGTGAAAGGGTCAAGTTCCCCCCCCCCCCTGGCTTTCTTACCTGTGTTCGGAGCTGCGCTGCTTCCTGCTGCTCCAGTTGCAGCTGTTTCTGCATCTCCTGCAGCACCTGGCGTTGCATCTCTACCTGGTCCTGCAGGTGCATGCTGCGACTCTGCGCCTGACTGAGAGCCGCCTTCATCTTCCCGGACTCAACCTCCACCGTCTTAATCATGTACTGCAATCAGATGATCGGTGTGATCAGCGCCAATGTTATATTCACCAGAAACAACCCGGACCCAAGAACTGTAACCAGCTGTGCTCAGCCGTTCAAACTGTAACCAGCTGTGCTCAGCCGTTCAAACTGTAACAACCAAAAGCACCTTTGACTTTTGTTATATACACTGTAACCAAAAGTAAATGGTATTTACACAGGGGCAACAGCATAGCACCATCTACGGTAGCCCTAGCGAAGCCATTGCCATGAATATATACACTGTCAACACACTGTATATAACGGAGTGTTATAACGCCCGTAGGCAGAGCGCACATTGGTAGAGCTACAGAAATAAATATAAACATATATAGGGCCAATTTGTCGGTATAGAGATTGTACGCCTGTTCTCTATTGCCCAGGGTGGCTTAACCTCTAACCTTTATCTGGGGTTGCTGGGAGAGCTGGTACTCCCGTAGCCTACGGTTCAGCCTCTCCTCTTCCTCCACCCTCTCCTGCGCAGAGTCCCGGACGCGCTGCTCGGCCTCTGCCAGGCGCTCGGCTTTCTGCTGCAGCTCCCTCTGCAGGGCGGATATCAGCACCTTCCTCTCGCCCTCCTCCCGCTCCATGTGGGACAGGCGCTCCTTCACAGCCGCAAGCTCCTGTAACACAACGGGGTTAATCAGCTCTGATAGTCCAGCCACTGGTCCCAAGCAGGGTGGGAGTTGGGCAACGCTAGTTATTCAGCCGCGGATGCTCTGCGCGCGTCTTTGGCAGGGAAACTATTAAGTGATGATCTGCAGGTATTTTGTAGCAAGGAAAGAGTTGAGAAAATGGTCTGCAGATATCCAGCAGGGAAAGGGTTAAGTGACCCGCTCGAAGGCCCTTGTGCTATATATAAACTGCGAGACTGCAGGAGTCATTTGATAAGGACCCAAGCCGAGAAGGAGGCAAGAGCCGCGCTGCAGAAACCTGGCAGGAAAGGGGTTAAATGGAAAGGGATCATTCTAACAGCAATGCTTTGCAGGTCTCTGCCTGGCAGTGAAGGGGTTACAACACCGGCATGCTCCTAGCACCGGAGAGGGGTTAAGCGCAGGAAGAGAGGAGCTATGGGACGCAGGCCCCTTGCAGCACAAAGTGCGTGGGACAGTGTAGATCAGGGGCGGGCAACTCCAGTCCTCAAAAGGGCCACCAACAGGTCAGGGTTTCAGGACATCCCCGCTTCAGCACAGGTGGCTCATTCATCGACAGTCACCTGTGCTGAAGCAGGGATATCCTGAAAACCTGACCAGTTGGTGGCCCTTGAGGACTGCAGTTGGCCTCTCCTGCTGCAGATCGTTAGCAGTAGAAAGGTCATGCGATGCTCCCCCGCAGTACAGTTTACATGATGTTCTGTGGGTCATTGCTAGGACAGAGGTCCAAGGTACAATTTGACTTGACCGGTCAGAAAACAACCTTCTGTAAATAAACGAATAGTCTCATTGGCTTCTCTAATCAGACAGAGATCCTGCTAATAACAAAGGTTTGTTAACTTTACATTGTAGGAAATTAATTACAAATTGAATTTCTTAGGCGCCTCAGACTAGGAACGTTTGTCAGTCAAGTGTTTCCTTTAGGCTTGGCCCACCCTGTCCTGATCAGAGCCAATAAAGAAAAGGAGGAGGGGGTGGGGTAGAGAGAGGGGAGTGGAAGGGGGGAGAGAGAGGGGAGGGGAGGGGGGGAAGGAGGGCTCTGTTTGTGCAAACTCTTGTTGACCACGTAGTACTGTATCATAAGACAAAAGGGAGCAGCCAGAGGAAATCAAAGCAACTATAGAAAGTAATGATTTAGAAATATACAGGAGACAGATTTATCATTAAAAAAAGCAAATCACCCCATATTTACCCGTTACAAATATCTCTGTCATTCGTTCTCTTTAGTCCTCGGAAGGATTGCCCCTTTCATTGATACTCTACAGATCTCTAGCAGTAGTGGGGCTGTGTGCGCGAGTCCTTAGTACCGATGCGCTGAAGCAGTGGTTCCAAACGCCAGTCCTCAAGAACCCCCAACAGGACAGGTTAAGGATATTCCGGCTACAGCACAGGTGGCTCAGTCAGTGTCTCACTCATGTTGACCGAACCACCCGTGCTGGGGCAATGATCTGCTTAAAACCTGTCCTGTTGGGAGATCTTGCGGACTGCAGCTGGGAACCACTGCCCTGTAAGAGTCTCGCTAGAGGGACTGTGTGCTGATCGGCACCGACGCTCACAGGTGGGAGGCTATGAGGCATGACACGGTTCTTGGGGGGGTCTCGGACACTGTGGGGGTCTCTGTACCTGGCTGTTCTCGCACTCCGCGCGGCTCCTCAGAATCTGCATTTCCTGCTTTAGGCGGCCATTCTCGGACACCAGCAGGTCCCTGTGCTTCTCCAAATCTGTCCCTCCCTAAAAGTGAGAGTCAGACGGACACTGTGCATTAACCCCACAAACACTGCTCCCAAAACCGTTCTTTTGTACAAATTGACTTTTCCACCATTCACCCTTCCCACAAAGTATTATTGTGAAATACTCCAGTAATTTCCTTTTTTTTTAGCAATATAATAGTGCATATTACATTTTTGCCGGGATGCTTAAAAATGGCCTCAAAGTCGATATTTTAACTTGATGCATGAACAGCCATATTTACTAAGCAATCTTTTCCCTTAAAAGCAGGGGTGCTCAACTCCAGTCCTCAAGCACCTCCCCCCACCCACCCCCAAACAAGGCAGGTTTTCAGGATCTCCCTGCTTCAGCACAGGGGCTGCTTCAGCACAGGGGCTGCTTCAGCACAGGGGCTGCTTCAGCACAGGGGCTGCTTCAGCACAGGGGCTGCTTCAGCACAGGGGCTGCTTCAGCACAGCTTCAACAGCCTCTGATTGAGACACCTGTGCTGAAACTGGGATATGCTGAAAACCTGACCTGTTGGTGAGGGGGCTTGAGGACTGGAGTTGAGCCCCCCTGCCTTAAGGCACCTTACAGTTCCGAGTGCCAGCTTACAGCACATACAGGTCAATAGGCTGCAGGGTCTCTGCCAGCGCTGGCAGGAGACTTAAGACGACTTACCAAATTTAGGCCAGAGTGTTGTGGCTGAGATTGCCGCATTCTTGTACATTCAAAACCAACACCGCTAGTAAAACGCATCGAGGCCATAAGGGCTGGAGCTAGGAGTGAGGTGGGCGGTGTTGAAACATTTACAGCAGCGCTGATACGTTATGGCAATGTAACCAAGTTACTGATTTCGTGGGTACAGCGCCCCCACCCAAAAAACCTGGTTCCCGCAGTCCTGATCAAAACCATTGTGGAGCAAAACGTCCTCCCTGCGCCTATCCGAGGGCTGCCAGGTGTCCAGTATTGAACCGAACTGTCCTGTATTTGGACACTGCCCACGATTTAGTCAGTCTGAGCTTCTACCGCAACCTTTAAAATCTGGGCTGCGGGAAACCGGTGGGCAGGTAGGGAACAAATTGGAAAATCAGGACCGTAATCCAATATGAACAGAATGTAAGTGGTTAACATGGGAATCGGGCCAATATCATCCGTTTAGGACCAACACCACAACCCTTACACCGAGCAGGTAAGATTTGGCGCTGTTGACTTGGGACTCACCAGCTGTGACTGGAGTCTGCTCATCTCCTCAGCCTGATGCTGCGCCTGCCAAAACACACCATCACATTACAGACCGCAGGACATACTTACACCCATCTCACCTCTTCTCCTCTCCCTCCTCCGCCTCACCTGCTGCTGCAGCTTCCTGCACACCTCCCTGTACTCTCGCTCCTTCTGATCCAGCTTCTCCTGGAGCTCCTGCAGCTTTATCTGCAACTCCCTCTTCTCCTGCAGAACTCTCGTCTCTTTACATTTCTCCTGCAGCTGCCTCTTCTCCTGGAGCTCTCTTGCTTCGTGCAGATACTCCAGTCGCTTCTCCTGCGGTTCCCCATTCTCCTTTGGCGGTCTAATCCGTTGCAGATTTACCTGCAACTCTGGTACCAGGTGCAGCTCTCTCGTCTCCTGCTGCTCATGCTTGGCTTGTGGCTGTCTCTTGTGCAGCCCGAGACTCTTTTCTTGGGGCGCATTAATCTCCTGCAACTGTCTAGTCCCCAGTGGCTTTCTGATCTCCTGCAGATCTGGCATCTCCTGCAGATCTGGCATCTCCTCTTGCACTTCCTCTCCGTCTTGGGCCTCCTGCAGGTGTTGCTGCAGCTGGCTCATGGTCCCCACCATTGTCTGTGGGACAGTGGCACTACAATGCTTTCCCACGGCAAACCACCAATAACCTGACAAATTAAAGAGTGGAGCATTATACAGGGTAGTGCAGCTCACAGAAACACCCTACGTAACAGAAGCACTTGGCACGTGAAAAGACACAATCTAGCCCAGAGATGGCCAACTCCAGTCCTGAAGGTCCACCAACAGGTCAGGTTAAGGATATCCCTGCTTCAGCACAAGTGGCTAAATCAGTGGCTCATTCATTCTGAAGCAGGGGTATCCTGAAAACCTGACCTGTTGGTGGCCCTTGAGGAGTGGAGTTGACCACCCCTGTTCTAGCCATCTGATGGTCTGTCTTGACAAATGTCATCAACTTTAAAGCACAAATGTCATATTTTAAGTTTGAACCAAAAGACTCACATTGATGAGATTTGGGGAGTTCAAGGAGAAAAAGAAATTTAACGAGTTCTTATTGAGTTTAATGATACGTTGCGGTGATCAATGGTTCAATGAGAGAGATTGTCTTGGAGAAGTGATGCTAAAAGGAGTGTGGGAGACATTACACAAGTCGGGCACATTGGAAACCAGTGAACTGGACAGGTCTTATGTGAGACCAATGGCTACTGCACCCTTTAATGCCAGTGATACCTGCAGGGTCCCAGGGAAAATGGCATCGGAGGGTTAACCCCACCATGGCCAGAGAGCCAGCAATGCCAAGCTCCTCTGGAAGCAAAAAGGTTCAAGCATATTCTATCCGGAGAGTAACTTCAGCCTAATACTTCTGCCGGACCCCAGAAGACTTCTAACCTAGATCAGTGGTAGGCAACATGATGTGCTTCAAGTGTTGTCCCGCTCCTCTCCTTACAAAGGGAACCAGTGATTGGCACAGGAGAGCAGCGGGCAGTACAGTATGTACCAGGGCACGGCTATTAAGCAGCTGAGGGAGAAGCTACGGTCCACGCCTGCAACATCTGCGACACCTCTGTATTGCAGACAAAGGGAGAGTGGGCAGCTGGGTTGGCCAGAAGTCGGGGGCGCAGGTGAAGCCGCTGAGGGCCCAGGCGCCCACCAATGTCCTACATGATCTCCTGCCTGTTGCAAGACAGGGCTAGATGGGGCACAAACATGGACAGTCACGGTGTGGGGGAGCATAGGGGACAGAAGCAGCTGTCAGAGAGACTGTATGCAGCGGTAATGTGGGGAATGGAGTTAACCCTTTCAGTGCTAAAGCTCCCAATGCCACCAAGGGCTCTATTTAGTAAGAAGTCTTCTGCACCTCCCGGCGTGTAAGCATGGGCCTGAATGTATCATGTAACTCCTTCAGTGCCTGCATAGTAATGTAGTGTGTGGATGCCAAGACAGCCCAGTTATTTTTGTGTTCGGCATAATACAGAGCTATTTTTGGACAGTCCGTGTCTTGTTATCCGACGCCCGTTTCCTGTGCTACGGACACTCCCTTCATATTTTTTTGTTGCCAAAAGTGTCCAAAACATCCCTGTGTTCTGCAGCTCGCAACAAAGTGGCCCAATGTATCCCGTCAGTCTGGTGTAAAAGTGTCTGACGGGGTTAACACAGACTGTGTCCATACCTCCTCTGAACAGGCGCACACAGGACTGGACTCCATTCCAAACTTCACAGGGTGAAGGACAAGCACAAGCGAGAGCAAGATAAAGCGAGGGGGGGGGGAGAAAGGGGAGGCAGGGCGTGAGCAAGGGGAGGCAGAGCGTGAGCAAGGGGAGGGAGTAAAGGAGAGGAGAAAGGAAATGGGAGTGAGATTAACAAAGTGGGAGAGGAAAAGGTTTGCAGTGCAGGGAGACACTACCACAGCTAGTGGCAGCCCAATGTATCCCTATAACGGGAGCGAGAATTGCCTACAATGAAGGCACTGGGGGCCTATGTATAAAGATTTGGGTTTCATTTTTGCCCGTCAAAATTTCAGTGCTCAACAAATACCACTTGTGAGCACATTCACACGTCTCAGACAGGCCGGGAACCCTGCTTTTCACTGTTATCTCCTAGCATACAGTGCTTCCACTGCAGCAAGGGATTCTGGGAAAATACATGCAAATGAGGACAGTGTCACCTTTTTCTTCAAATCCATTTTAACATGGACCCCTATAAGCCTATGCCTGCTTCGTGTATGACTATGTAGTTAAAGTAGTACATAGCCAGTAACCCTGCTCAAACAGCTGTTTGACTAGTGGTAAAAACAATAATATACAAACCTTGTGCATCGTCGTATGTACGATTTATAATTTGACATTAATTTCCTATCGAATACCTGATATAATACACTTTAACCGAAGAGAGAATTGTGCATTTATTTTTTTATAACTGGTATTAGTACTTATAAATAATATTACACCAATAATTTATACTAGCCATAAATTATTGGTGTAATATTATTTATACTAGCCATAAATTATTGGTGTAATATTATTTATGCAAGCCATAAATTATTGGTGTAATATTATTTATACTAGCCATAAATTATTGGTGTAATATTATTTATACTAGCCATAAATTATTGGTGTAATATTATTTATACTAGCCATACATTATTGGTGTAATATTATTTATACTAGCCATACATTATTGGTGTAATATTATTTATACTAGCCATACATTATTGGTGTAATATTATTTATACTAGCCATACATTATTGGTGTAATATTATTTATACTAGCCATACATTATTGGTGTAATATTATTTATACTAGCCATACATTATTGGTGTAATATTATTTATACTAGCCATACATTATTGGTGTAATATTATTTATACTAGCCAGACTGTGAAAAGAATACATTTTGTTAACCAATATAATGACACCTGTGCTGAATGAAATACATTTTTGGTATCGATACCTAGTTTAATTAATTCTCTATTGCAGGGGTTCTTAAAACCTTTTTGTCTTTTCCTACAGATCCTCCCACAATGAAATAATATAATTTCATAAAAATGGGTTAAAAATTAGCGAAAAAAAATATGAATTCAGGATAGGAAACAGCGAGCGACAGAAATAGGTATTTGCGGTCGCCAATAGTGGTTTGTAGAACTTAAATATCGTTGTAATTTTAATTTGTTTAATTTTCCCGGTTCCGTTTTAGGCAGTTCTAAAAAATGTATTGGGGGGGGAGGGGGGGGGTCGGTTCCGCGGACACCCTGGACCCGGGAACACAGGTTAAGAACTACAGCTCTAGAGGGTTTACGCCATGTTGAACTTAACAGAGTTAAGACCCACTTTCTCACAGAAACATAATTTTTTGACATCTGTACGCCCAGCGCAGTCCATGACCGTGCGCAAAGAAACAACAATCATTTGTGACGGACTTGGGGGTTGCCAGGAGTCCCCAGTATTGAACTGGACTGTCCAGTATTTGGACACTGTCCAGTAATTATTTTTTTAGAGGTAATACAAGACATGTATGTGTCCAGTATTATCTATGTGGACACAGCGACCTGACCGGCTTGGGAGGAGGTGCGGGATTTCCACGAGCAGGGAGAGAGCAAGGCTGTTGCTAGGGGGATGGGGAGCTTCCTCCATCCTGATTGGCTGCTGCTGGGTAATGGAGCCAATCAGAAGGTATCAGGAGCCTGGAGGTGGGGCCTAAGAGGAAGAAACAACATGGAACAGAGAAGTGTGAGAGGGAGGGGTGTGTGTGTTTGTGTCACGCGTGTCACCTTTCACTATTGTGTGCCGTATTTTTAGAGAAGCCGCCTGGTATCCTTTGTGACGCTGCTGGCGCAGTTTATTGCGAGAGTTCACTGCAAAAATTTGTGGGAGAAAAGCATCTAGCGACATCCCATCCTAGAGATTCAGTGAGGCTGCGTCTGTGCGCTTACAATTCACAGTTTGCCAGCAGCACCTCAAAAGCTGCCGAATAGATTATTCTAGTGCAGGGGTGCACAAACTTTCTGCGTGCGCCCCCCCCTGCCTGCCAGCCCATGCTCGAGCCGCCCCTTACCCAATATCCAGCGCCAAATGATGCACGGGTCAGATGATGTCACGTGACGCCACAGCGTCATTTGGCGTGCGTTGCTATGGCGATGCACAGATCACATGACCCCGCAGCGTCATTTGATGCCGCGTTGCCATGGTGACGCATTACCAAAGATAAGGTAGGAGACGTCCACGCCCCCCCCCCCAGGATAAATCTTGCACCCCCCTTCACTTTGCGCACTCCTGCGCTAGTGGACACAATACAATGCTACACATTCAAAAAGGAAACCACGGAGCCACGGTATGTAAAGCAAATTGCTGCGGCTCCAGGACAGTAAAAGCCACGGCTGCCTGCAGCTTGGGGTGTATTCTTCCGAAAAACCCCACCCCCCCCCCCCCACGGGAGAGAGTTCCCGCTCCTGGGTCAGGATTCCGCGAGTCTCCCTGGAAACATGCAATCTGGCTACACCTGTATATCCTAATAGACCAGCTTTTACTAGCAAGCAGACCTGCCTGGGACCACGGGCAGCAAGTTATAGCAGCAAGCGCGCACTTATTACTGCAGGTACAGATGTGGCACAGAATATTCCGGCTGTTCGAGCACGTTATGTGGGATATCCTCCAATATCCTTTGTTATCGCTGCCAGTTACCCGAGAAAACCCCGATCTGCGTTACAAGCGCAATATGTTGTGTTATCAGCGGGAGGAATGAAGCCCGTCACATCTGTATTTGGCGCAGACAATCTCCGGGAACATGCGCCGCCTCTGCCTCCCCTTCAGGAAGCCCCTCCGTAACGTCACACTACTGTTCCACTTTTTCAGCAGTTTACGGATATTCATTTTAGGACCCCGAATACTCCAAGCATCGGAAATAATAAAGTATTTGCTGAATCGTAGGGGAGGTCACCGAGATAAGAGCAGGAAGTGTGCGCTCGGGGGGATTTGCATAGCTGTGGAAGACTTAAAAATGAGGCGAGGTGGAAACGGCTATTTTTATTTTTTAACCAGGCTTCAGCTCGGATTCTGATAAGGTGAGATTTGCAGAGACTTGTGTGATGACCAGATACAGTAAAAAAAGGTTATGTTTTTTTAAATGCCACTTTAACTACTGTATCTGGCCATGACACAAGCCTTTGCAAATCCCACTGTACGTAAGAAGAATCAGAGCTGAAGCCTTTTTTTAAAACAAAGCAGGTAATGGGACACAAAGCGTTCCCAAAATCAATGCTCAACTGTGGGGAGTCAATATGGATGTAATAATGTCTTGAATAAATCAGACAATATAGAGATGAACCTTTTGAAATCCACTCTCGAGTAATGCTAATCCAATGTGTCAATGATTCGCTCCCAAGATGTGGGGGACCTGTGTAAAGAGGTGTGGGTCAGCTATAAATGCCTGACCCCCTAATGTCACAGTAATGAACGTCCCCCTGGAGAAAGACACGATTAATAACGAAGACCCAATCCGTAATGTTAGGAGTGGGGTGCTCACAGTTGAGAGATGGTGGATCCGTCGGCGTGCGTCACGTGTAGTATAAGACAGGAGAGATTCCACAGGGGAGAAAAACGGAGCACAGCAGTGAATGACAGGGGGCTAGGCCCCGCTAAGCAGAGGGTTTGACAAAGGGCGATGGCCCGAAACGCGTTGGAGATTTTACCTATCCCATACCATGATGTCTACCATGGATTAAAGGATTTTTAACCCTCTGCTTACTGGTGTCTAGCCCCCGTCATTCACTGCTGTGCTCCGTTTATCTCCCCTGTGGAATCTTTCCTTATTTAAAAGAAAGAAAAAAATAGAATAAAAAGGAACGCCACAAAAAAAAAAACACATTTTAAACGGGGGTCTATGGAGCTGAACCACTTTGATTTCAGTCCTAGGGACCCCCTGCTCCCCAAGATACACCCATCTGTTGGGGTTGCCAATAGCAGCCTTGGCCGTGTTCACAATATGGTTGTTTAAACTTCCCGCAGGCAAATAGGAAGCCTGGACATACGTCCCTTGCAGATTTTTATTGGCCCGGGTGACGCTGGAGCTTTAAAACGTAAGAGAACTACTGGCAGCACCTACTCCGGCAAGTATCCTGAGAAGCAGGGGTGTCACCGGAGCGGAAACCAAAGGGGTTCAGCTCGGGAAACCCCCTGCTTTCAACCTAGGGGGGGGGGACACACCAATGGTGCATCAATATGTGATCGCTCTAAGGTCCAGGATTCACAAAGCGCCAATAAAGGTATCAGCGTTTGATTGATCACGCCTTAATAGGGTTGCCAGGTGGCTTCTCCACAAATACTGGGCTCAATGGTGAAAGGTGCGGCAGGTCACTATGTCCAGGGAGGAAAATACCGGACACATACATGTCCAGTATTACAGTACCTCTTATTTTTTACTGGACAGAGTATCCAAATACAGGACAGTCCAGTTCAATAACGGACACCTGGTAACCCTACACCTTAACTGCCATGGACTTGCACTGCATTTGTGAACCAGTCCTGTTACAATCAAGCGCAGTCTTTTCACAGCACTGGCCGAATTACCCTATTTTGAAGCAGCAATACAACCTGAAGTGGGAGCGGATCCAGAGCTGTTAATCTCCGACACACGCAAACCTACATTACGGCACGGCGTTTCCCAACAGATAACGGCGCCGTTCTCACGACATTACGGTTTTCTGTTGGGTGCCAGAGCGATGGCGATTTGTTCTCCACGCCCTGGTGGAAAAAATGCAAATAGCTCAGGAACCCCGGGCCTGTCGCAGCACAAAGCAAACAGCACAGGGACCTGCTTTAAAAGTAGTGACAGTCCCGGTGATTGAAAACACTTTGGGGCCCAAAATTACATTTTCGGCGGATCATTTGACGCACAGAAATCTCAGCCTTGATTGCGCTTGCGCATTAAATGTATTACATTTATTTTTCTCAATGTGCACCGCAAGCGTCAAAAATTGTTTAAGGCAAATATGTTGGCGCAGAGAAATGGAGTCCGCTTATCGCATGGACGTTAATGGTAGGGAGTCAAGAAAAACAAAATATGGTATTAATGTGTCCCAAAAAAAAAAAAATAAAGTTGGGTCAAAATCGTCAACTTTAACTTGTCTGTTACTGCGAGCTCAGAATTAAAGTTGCTATGTGTTAACCAAAAATATATTTGACAAGTATGTTTCATTATGTAACAGTATGGCTAATATAAATAATATTACATGAATCATTTATATTTAAGCATACTAATTCAACATAAAAATAAAATACAAATTTAAATTACAACGGAATGATGTGTATCAGGCAGGTATTCCACATAATGCGTCAGACGTCATTTCAAACAAGGAACGATGTGACAATTTATGAAGGTTTGTACTACTTAAGCATTAAAATATTGCCGCACCAATAAAAATACTTGGTTTTTAGTCTCCTTTAGCCACTGACCACAATTTATTATTGGCCGACTGTCTGGAAAACAAGGGTCACGTTACTCAGCTGCCAATAATCCCTATTTGTATCAGAGCAACTCTGTGAAAAAAAGTGATAATTTTTCAACTTTCTCCCTTATAAAAGTTCCCTCGCCCCCCATGCATTCCTTTATCACTTCCCCTGTAATGGTAAACCATCAAAAAGCCAAACTATCCAAGGTGCAGTGGCAAGATTTTAATCGGGTACCCTTCCACCCCCAATCTCCCTTCCTTGCAAAACGTCACGCCGTGTCTCCGAGGGCTAATAATATTGCAAAACGAGTCGCAAGTTGTTGCCATTTTTGCCAACGTTTAGGAAAAAATTCCAGACTGCGCGGGAAATGGTGGGTGCCCCATCTATAGTCTCGGCATTTGGCAAATGTAGCGATTTTGCCAGTTGGCACCATAAGTGGAATTGCACGTAGCCTTGCGAGCGTTGCCAAGCAAACAAAAAGGGCACGTCACCTGGTTCGCAGCCGTGGGTGCACATGGCACACGTCTCTACCTAACAGGGCCGTACACATGTTGAATACTGTGCCCTGGGGCACAGCTGGTACCTGGGTATCTGCTGTGCTGGTCTCCTGTGCATTTCCTCAGCTCTCAGCCGCCTCTGTGCTGGATTATGGACTGAAACCCCACAGAACAATGGCTGGAATGTGGGCAGACCTGCTCCCTTCACCTGCACGTCCCTCCCCCAGGCGTAGGCAGGAGGGAGGGGAGAGCCGGACTGTGAGTGACACACAACACTCACCGCTCTGCCTCGGGCAGCCTCGCATGCAGGGGGTCGTCCCGAGAAGCCGCCACTGGGAGGAGAGTGACGGCGAGAGACAGCGGCACCTTACAGCCTGGAGGGAGAAACAAACAGAAACGTTCAGTACGTCTCAGGCACGAGAGGCGCCTTCAAGTCCTAGTCCAAAAATGAATGGGTTTCCTACAAATGACCTTCACTTTGCCGTTACATCCCAATCACATACTGTACGACGTTGGGAAAACTCAGTTATGTCCTCAAATTACTGTACAAAAAAAAAAAAAGTTTGGCGTCCTCTTCACTTATTGTTTTTTTTTGTTAAGCGGCTTGTTATCCGAGATCACTGCAACACTTAGATGTTAAGCTCTTAGGGGCAGGGACTCCTTTTCATGTCTACTTTTATGTTGAAGCACTTATTCCTATTAATGTCTTGTGTATTACTGCTGCAAAGAGCCATGTACAGGCATACCCCGGTTTAAGGACACTCGCATTAAGTACACTTGCGAGTAAGGACATATCGCCCAATAGGCAAGCGGCAGCTCACGCATGCGCCTGTCAGCACGTCCTGAACAGCAATACAGGCTCCCTACCTGTACCGAAGCTGTGCGCAAGCGGGGAGACTATAGAGCCTGTTACACATGTGTTATTTACATCAGTTATGCACGTATGTGACGATTGCCGTACAGTACATGCATCGATAAGTGGAAAAAAGGAGTGCTTCACTTTAAGTACATTTTCGCTTTACATACACGCTCCGGTCCCATTGCGTATGTTAATGCGGGTTATGCCTATACTGTACATGGATAGCACATACACACATCCCAGGAGAGTTAAAAGGGGGCTGGGGTTCGAATGCAGTGCATTACCTGGAAGAAGGTCCCGCTCAGGAGGATCGAAACGTCAGTTTGTTGCGGTGCGCGATACGTTTTAATATATATACTTTTGGATTATGTAGTGTGCTGTCTCTTTTTGCCAGTTTCATACCTAGTATGCATGTATGTATACACACACACACACACACACACACACGTTGAATAGGACTTCCCATACCCTTCTTGACATTTTAGGGATCATAGATGACATACACCTGTAACAGGGACTTATCACTGTTTGAGAGAACCTGCCTCTAATTTCCAGCAGCGTGCTGGTTAATTGCACACAAACAATCAAGCAGACTCCTGGCTGATTAGGACTCTGAGAAAAGGCTGATGTGAGAAACAGGAGAGAGATTCCTTAGCTCACATTTGGGCTGACAGAAGGAGAGCAGACAGACACTGGCTGTTCTGAGATCACGACATCCAGAAACCTATATTTCCTGGACACAGAGGACCCAGGAACCTCCCAGAGACTGACATGGAGGGCCACCTGCTTAAGGTACCCCCTGAGACTTTGGGGTGATAGGCTGGTAATGGGAATATCCCTCCAGTCCTGCAGATAGGGTCTGGGGCAGTAATGTAGCTCTTACACAGGGATAGGGGTTTGTTATTTTGTCGGTTTTTGTATGTTTTGCCTGGATAAAGGAACAGGCTCAATAAAGCCAAAATATAATTTCACCCTAAAACAGTCTCCATTTGCATACATCTTTTACAAACACCTCTTGTGCCAGAAGACATTTCAATCAGTACGGACATCTCAACATCATTATCTAACCAATCTAATAAATGCTCTACCTTGGCTGATGTAGTGGAGACATTCCTCACAAAAGATACGTGTGAGATTTTCACACAAGATGAACACCAAACGGTTTTTGGGGGGGTGGGGGGGAGGGGTGTTAAACAGGGATTACAAACTTGCAGTGATCAAAGATTATTTAACAAAGCATTTTTAGAAACTCTGTTTTTACATCAATATTCCTCCAACTTTTTAAATTGAGAATGTCACAAAGCAATGTGTGATCAGAGAGGACGGGGGAACGTAGAAACACTTTTTACCAATAATAAAGGTTTTTGGGACAGAGCACGTAGAATGGCACCTTAAAGTCAGAGATGGGTAATCTGTGCTAATGAAAGGACTAAAAGGCGTGTATTTATAGTATCGTTTAATATTCTTCATAAAAATGAAATATACTGAACACACACACACACACACACACACACACACACACACACACTATAAAATACTAGTGGGGTAGCATCCAGCTGCTAGTGGCCAGTGTTGGCATGGGGGAATTGACGGTAGGGGTTGTTGGTATGCTGCGCCAAAGGGACCTCCATAGGCACAGGAAGCACAGGACAGATTGGCAGTGTCTTAGAAGAGGTTACCCAAGAGAGGCACCCAATGTCCACCGGTCCATCTACCTCTGGAGAGCCATTCCAAACACAGTATTATCACTATATATCGACGGGGACGACTACAAGCTTTCATATACTGAACCTTATTGATAGATTAGGTATTGACAATACTCGTGTCCTTCTCAGAATACCTAACAAAATCAGTGACCAAGCTGAAACTGAAGGACAAAAACAGCCGTCTTTGAGAGCACCCCCTGTTCCAGGCATCTTTCTTGTAAACCACATACAATAAAAATACATTTAAAAGAGAAAGGAAGCACAAGATAAACATAGAAACATATAGCTTTCTGCTGCTGTGAGTATTATGCCATTCCCAATTCTTCTGTCTACCAATGTTGCCCATTTCCCGGCTTACTTTAAAACGTTATCAATCCTTATTGGGGGTTACCCTAACAATAATGCCTGTAAATGAGATACTAGACACATTGATTTAAATTCACATGTATGCAGTTGCATATAATAAAGCTTGATATGCAGAGATTCAGAGCTGCAAAATGTCCTCATCTCTCTTCTGTAAAATCACACGGCGAGGCCACAAGTTTATCTGACAGAGGGGAACAGGTAGAACTCAGGATTACATCCAGAAAGGTGTGTTGCTGCAGGAATTTGTTTAACAGATGCCCTGTGCATGAAGAGCATTTTACACCTTCTGCTTGCTGGAGAGATTTGTAGAGCGTCACTTTGTCATCTCTTCCTTGCCTGGGACCGGTTTGAATCCCCTCCTGCTAGAGACCTCCAGAAGTGTATCCTTACACCCTCCCTGCAGAGTATCAGGGGATAAGAGGATAACATATAGAACAATAGCAAACTAGAGCAATGCACCAAAAACTGGTAAAATTGTGACATTTGAATACTGTCCCGAGTCCCTGACTGTCAGTGTATAAAAGGTGCTTTGCTCCATTTTTTGCCCCAAATTGCCCCGCATGCCCTGTTTTAGGCAGTATTTATTGAGGCGTTAGAGCAATATTTCAATGAGTTGTATCAAATGTCACGCCACTAACTGGAGGTTTTCCTCTCTCGGCAGCAAATAAATCTTCCAGCCTCTGCTGCTAAAAGATCTACACCAAATGGAAACAGCAGGACTGACGCAGATGCAAATATTTGCGTTTTGGAGCAAACTGCACCATTTTGACACATTTCACCCCCCTTACACTTGCCGGGAGTTACCCAATTTCTTCTTTGCTGAAGAGATCTGCAGATCATCACTCTTCTGTGCCACAAGAACCTACAGAGCGTTGCTGGATGTATAAAGTTCTCCAGGCCTCTATTACGAGTGTAACGGAGAACTCTGGCAGGGTAGCAATGGGCTGCACTGTTCTGATGCCAATGGTCTTTGTCCTTTGTTCCAGTACAGAAGCTGCCTTCTCTTGCTGGGACAAAATGGGAGGGGAAATGGCACATTCCAGGGTATCCACTATTAACCAATTCATTCCGGAATGCTTGTTGGCGCTTGTAGCTTTGTAAAGATTAGGAAGTGTTACTCGTTACTACATAGTCCACATGGCTCTGCAGGAGCTCGTCTGCCCACCCTCAGTAATGCAGGTGTATGGAGTTGTAGAACGCCCAGAATTAAATACCCTGGAACTCCGATGCTTAAAATGCTCAGATGAAGCAAGCCGTTGATAAAAATCGAGGATCTTGGGGTGATGCCAGGCCCAAAGGCAGATATAGGAACCTCCTAAACACAGTGTGTTCCATGAGAATGGTTCACAAGTAGAATTGACACCAGTGGTGTAAGAAACAGGGGTGAGGTGCAGGGGTTAAGCTCGGCAGTGATCTGCCAGGTAAATATAGGACTATAGAAAAAACAAAAAAAGACAGGGCGCACAACGCACATAGTGAAGCACAATTAAAAGATAATTTTACTAAAAAAATTAAAGGTTCTGCGTATGAACCCTGCGCCTTCATTTTTTTATATTTTGATACATTGAGATTTTTTTATGATTTTTACATTTTCTTATTGCATTAAAATAATGTCAACACTAGTTCCAATTTTTTTTTAAACTTGAATGTAGGTTTAGTTTATATAAGAAACAGTATAACTAGCTGCTATTCTTCAAATTAGCAAATAGGTATAATATACTTTAGTGCAGGGGTGGGCAACTCCAGCCCTAAAGGGCCACCAACAGGTCAGGTTTTCAGGATATCCCTGCTTGAGCACAGGTGGCACAATCAGTGGTGCAGTAGGAGACAGGCCCTTGAGGACTGGAGTTGCCCACCCTGCTTAGTGGCAGTCTGAAGTGCGCCCTCTACTGAAGAGGTAGGGAATGTATGACTGACATAAGAAAAATGCGTGTGTACTGTATATATAATATATTACTTTTTCACCAAGGAACTTGCGCACTCACAGTTTTTTCAAAATGCCAAAAAGACCCTTGTTTCAGGCTTTTGCCAGTTTTTAATTGCACGGTGTCAAAGACTGCACACATTATGCTTCCTTCATTTGCCTCTTAAAGCAGCAGGTCAAGCAATATCCTGCATGTGTGTTTAAATAAATCAGTTCTGTACTATGAGAAAATACTTGTTCAAGGAAAAGGTGGAATCCATACATCAGGACATCCCATCCTTCACCTCTTCCTAACTCTCCTCCTGACTTCCTTAACTCTTTCCGCTGTCACAGAGGAGGATGTGGTTCTGCTGTTCTCTTCTCCACCTACCACTTGCCCTCTTGACCCCATTGCCTCCCATCTCCTAAAACCTCTTGCTCCTACTATATTCCCTATGCGCGCACACATTTTTAACTCCTTCCTCTACTCTGGTACCTTTCAGTCCTCCAAACATGCAACAGTCAAACCATTACTCAAAAACAGAAAGCTTGACCCTACCTGTCTTTCTAACTATCGACCTGTCTCCCTCCTGCCTTTTGCCTCTAAACTCCTTGAACGTCTTGTATTCTCTTGCTCGCTCCATTTTCTCAACACCTGTTCTCTCCTAGACACTCTTCAATCTGGCTTCCGCACTGCTCACTCCACTGAAACAGCTCTCACTAAAATAACTAATGACCTCCATGCTGCCAAAGTCATTACACTCTGCTCATATTACGTGACCTCTCTGCAGCATTTGATACTGTGGACCACCCTCTTCTTCACATTCTCCATACTCTAGGTATTCGTAACAAAGCTCTATCCTGGGTCTCCTCTTACCTCTCCCATCGTACTTTGTGTCTCTTCTGCTAACACCTCCTCCTCCTCTATCGATCTCTCTGTGGGGGTACCCCAGGGCTCTGTCCTGGGACCTCACCTCTTTTCTCTGTACACACTCTCTCTAGGTGACCTAATCACATCTCTTGGGTTCAAATATCAAACTATATCAAAATAGTCATCAAAGTCCTGAGGTGAGTTGGAGGAAGAAGAAGCAGCTGAGGGTGGTCTGCGTAGGAAGGCAAAGACAGAGAAGAGTCGGCGTGGGTTAGACTTGTGCGTGTTTAGTTGAGAAGAGTAGGTTTGTTTAGCCTGAGAGAGAGCAGAGTTGAAACAGGATAGCATAAATTTGTAGTGAAGGAAGTCTGAAGTTCCTCCAGAGGAGTTCAGGAGGAACGAGTGCAGGAACGCAGCACACGCGTGTGGGAATTTAGCCATGGTCTGGGGTGAGAACGGCAGAGAGAAAGCAGGGCATGTAGATCAAGAGAGGAGAATAGGGCAGAGTTGTAGTTCCTGACCTGGTTGCCAGGGTTCTGGAGCAGGGCTGAGAGAGGAGAGGGAGGAGCGTAAAGTGGAAACAAAAGCTTGTAAGTTAATAGAGCACAGGTCTCTGCAGAAGCAGGTGGAGAAGGAGAGAAGCGAGACAGAAAATGAGATGAGATGATGGTCAGAGAGAGGAAGGGGAGGGGGGGAAAGGAGAAATCAGAGAGAAACGTTTCGAGTGAAAACCAGGTCTAGGTAGTGGCCATCCTTTTGGGTGCTAACTGCAGTCCACTGTTGAAGGCCAAAAGAAGAGGTTAGAGAGAGAAAGCAGGAGGCCCAAGGGAGAGAGGGGTAATCAATAGGACAGTTGAAGTCCCCAAGGAGAAGAACAGGGGAGTCAGAGGAGAGAAAGAAGGAGAGTCAGGATTCAAAGTGAGAGAGAAAGACAGAAGGGGGATGAGTGGAGGTAGGTGGGTGATAGATGACCGCCACGTGTACAGGAGAGAAAATCTGGACAGTGTGCACCTCAAAAGGAGGGAAAAGCAAGAGAGGGTTCGATAGTGGCAGATAGAGGAGAGCAGGAGCCCCACGCCTCCACCCCTGCCATCAGGGTGAGGAGTGTGGAAGAAAGAGAGAGGCCACCATAAAAGAGGGCAGCTTCCAGAGCAGAGTCAGACTGAGTGAGCCAAGTCTCAGTTATAGCAAAGAGAAACAGAGAGTGAGAGAAAAAGAAGTCATGCACAGAGAGGAACTTGTTAGAAAGGGACCGAGCATTCCAAAGGGCACAGGAGAAAGGGAGAGAGGAGGGAGGGTGAGAGGGGATGGGTATGAGGTTAGAGAGATTCACACCAGAGGGACTGGAAGTTGCATGTGGAAGGCGAGGATGAGAGCAAGTAGAAATAAAACAGGGACCAGGATTGGGAGAGATGTTCCCAGAGGCAAGGAGAAGCATGGAGAGAAAGAGAATGTGTGAGGATGATTTGAAGGGGTGTGATTTAGTGCAGGGGGTATAGCGGTGTAGTGTCAGAGGGCGCAGGTAAGCAATGAGTTAATGTAAACTGAGAAATGGTGAAGAAAGTAGAGATGGAGATATATGAATATAGTTAGATACATGAGGCTGGTAGAAAGAAGTGAGTACTTTGAGAAGAAGTGAGGGCACAGCCAATATAAAGAGTAAAGGTGGCAATCTGGAATAGATAATATCCTCCTTTCTAGCATAGCTCAAATCCAGGATTCAGGGCCAGTAGGTGTTGTGTTGTCCACTCCTTTTGAACTCCCTTTTACACCCCCACACTGCATACTATTTTAAACTGGGCTACTTCAAACATGGGCTGCCGGACAACAAGGGCTGCTGCTATGTCTGCAGTTATAAAGGCCTAATAAGTCACCGGACTGAATTAAGTTCAGCCCAGCCAACTTAATTAGCACCTTTTAGGCACATTGAAACAAATGGTTCTTCTAAACAGGGTGTGTTACAAGTGTTGCCAAGTGTTATAAGT
The DNA here is from genome assembly GCF_040206685.1 of Ascaphus truei. Classification (NCBI taxonomy): domain Eukaryota; kingdom Metazoa; phylum Chordata; class Amphibia; order Anura; family Ascaphidae; genus Ascaphus; species Ascaphus truei. The sequence continues at coordinate 11,042,128 of NC_134501.1, forward strand.
TGAATTTACTAAGACACAGCAGGGGGTGATTTGTAGACACAGACAATTGAAAAATGATTTTACCCAACATAAGTCACATCCTCTTTCCCTTCTGAAAACAGCATCACCTTTTTTAGCTAAATTTTGAACCAATTGAATCTAGTGCCTGCCCGGTCACATGATCTTCCTCACATTGGCTGTCAGTGCAGCAGAAGAGGACCCAAGATGCATTTAGTGAACCCCGAGCCGAAACTTCAGCGACCGATTACAGGAGAACGTATCGATCAGCAACTTAGCTAATCACTTGTCAGTGTGTAGATTGTATCGAATGGGGGAAAAAACGACAGCTTGAACTGTAGCTTTTAGGCACTTTCACATATTTCGCTACGTTTAGTCCACAGCACAAGAAGAAATAATAATATGCATTTCGTGCAGGTACCTGCTGACATGGAGTTTACCGGGACGGAGTGAGCAGGCATGAATCATTTTTTTGATCAAAAGATGCAACTAAATGACTTTGTTAGTAGACTTGGGATCAAACAGTAGGATTTCACGAATAAATTGCAACCCAATCTGGGAGGAGCACAGGATTTGTGCATTTGTTTTCCATAATTATTTTAATGGCTCGGTTTCGCTAGTTAAAATACATTGCAATAGCCAAGCCTGTCCCGGATACTGAGGAGTTGGTGGTCACGGTACTATGCTTACAGCACATAACATTGAATGTAGGTACAATGGCCCAGTTGTGTGTGCATGGCAGCATAGGGAGCACAGAAGTTCTGTAAAGGTCTAGCTCATTCTGTTTGTAGGGGCACAGTACGCTGGCTAACTGGGTTGGTACAAGGTGATAGCAATTCTCTACTTTTTAAGTTATTATTTAGAAACCTCAGTGTCTATTCCTTTTTTCATTCTAACAATTTTTTTCCTAAAAGTATTTCTACTTTTTTTGTCCCAATGATATGAAGGCAGAGTATGATCACAAGGATTATAGGATGGAGGTGCTATGTCTGATCGCTGGATGTTCGGGGGTCGGTGGTGACTGCTCTTAAGTATTTAGGGCCTCATGCAGAGAGCAGTGCTAAAGTAAAACCTCGCCATTTTTTTGAGAAATTCGCGCAGAAAACAGCAGAAAATGGCGAGGTACGAAAAACGCGCCATTTTTTCTTTCTATTTCTGAATCTCGCCGCGCGGCTGGCGAGAACCTACATCTCGCCAGTGTTAAAAATATCCGAATTCAGAAAGGCGCGATCGCCATCTAGCGGCTGTTCGCGCCAAGAAAATGGCGCGATTTTCTACAATTACCTCCGCCAAAAAAAGTTGGCAAGAAGCTGGAGCTCGCCGGCCATAGGGGGAAAAAAAAAAAAAAATGCGCGATTTTTTTCTCTCACTTTTCTGCAGCGCGCATCTCTCCCTTTTAAACTCGCCACACGCATTCATGCCATAAATTGTGAATTTCGCCAATTTCTGCATATGGAGAAAAAAACTCTCCATTAAAGCTACTTTTTCTTAAACTCTCCAATTTATTCTAGCGCTGCTCTCTGCATAGGCCCCATAGTCTTTATGGGAACACAAAACAGACTTCAAATCAAGGACCGGACAATAATTCATTGACAACAATTACATAAAAGTAATGTTATGGGTCAGCGCCAATGTATATTTATGCGGCTCTCAAGCCATAAATGTACACCCTTAAGGCTGAGTCCATGCTCCCTGCTTGCTCGCTGAGGCGCGCTGAGGTGCTTTCCCTGGCCTTGCGGTTGCTTACCGCACGCGCCGTCAGGGGGCGGGCCGGGGGCAGGCGCGTCACTGGCCGGGGGCGGGCCAGTGACATCACGGAGCTGGTTCTCCCTCATTGGGCGAACCGCTCACGTGACCGGCCTGTCGTGCCGGCAAGCGGGGGAATTTTAAATTCCCCTAAGACCTGCGCTTCCGCAAGCGCGCGGAAGCGCAGGTGAGCCCCTACTAAAGCCGCTCTAATTGCGACTGTAGGGGCTCAGTGCTGAGCGGGAGCGCGCGTCAGCACGCTTCCGCCAGCAAGCGCTAAACATGGCCGAGGCCTTAGGGGAATTTAAAATTCCCCCGCTTGCCGGCGCGACAGGCCGGTCACGTGAGCGGTTCGCCCAATGAGGGCGAACCAGCTCCGTGACGTCACTGGCCCACCCCCGGCCAGTGACGTGCCTGCCCCCGGCCCGCCCCCTGACAGCGCGTGCGGTAAGCAACCGCAAGGCCAGCAGGGAGCCTGGCAGAGGCCTAAGTCAGGTACACAAATCTTTTTACCCCATTATCTCAGCGGTTAAGCTACAGACAAGGATTCTGGGGCTTGACATGCAAATGAGCACCCGGTGGGCGTCACTTTTAGCTGCCCATCTTTTGCCTGCTCTATTTTAAAAAGGAAGATGCAGAATAAATGGCCGCACTCAGACAGCTGTTACCTCCTGTCAGGTTAATTGTTTTTTATAGATTTTATGAATGCAAATGAAAAAATATTGGGCAATTTGTCTCCAAAAAAAATCCCAAGACCAATATATACAAAAGTCCAGAATTGTGGGGCAGGTTCTGATGACATTTCTTATTTCATATAACACGTGTTTTTTTTTTTTTTACATTTTCTCTAACACATCTGATCTGCAATTTTGCTTACTTATTGTATTGATATTTTAACGCATGAAAGGGTATTATTTAATCAAAGCCTCCAAGCACCAAAACAGGGGCAAAGAATAACACCGGAATTACTAAGAATAGATAGAGAGAAAGAGAGAGAAGAGAGAGAAAGAGAGAGAGAAAGAGAGAGAAAGAGAGAGAAGAGAGAGAAGAGAAGAGAGAGAAGAGAGAGAAAGAGAGAGAAAGAGAGAGAAAGAGAGAGAAAGAGAGAGAAAGAGAGAGAAAGAGAGAGAAAGAGAGAGAAAGAGAGAGAAAGAGAGAGAAAGAGAGAGAAAGAGAGAGAGAAAGAGAGAGAAAGAGAGAGAAAGAGAGAGAAGAAAGAGAGAGAAGAGAGAGAGAGAGAGAGAGAAAGAGAGAGAGAAAGAGAGAGAGAAATAAATCGCCATTAAATAAATCATTTTAAAACATTGTCCATTTCTTATGAGCTATTTGGACCATGATCTGTTTACCTTATACATGGTAAAAGTTAGGGTAATGCATATTTCGACCATTTATGCTCCGATGTAAAAATCAGACGATATTATTTGTTTAAGTAATGACAAAAAAGCAAGGACTATGGGTTGAGGACACTTTGCATTTCTTTAAAATGTTACGTTTTGATGACGACTCAAGGTTTTATGAATTCATTTTTATATAGTACTAGTAATCTACTTCATGCTGTCCAAAGTAGATCAAAGACACAATAAACCAGATACTTGAAACGTTGACACGCTAGCATTTAGGGACATAAAATGGATTTACACACAGCTGGTAGACGGATGTCACCACTTCAGAGGCCAGTGCTTTTAAACTACAAGGCCACTCCTTTTCCAGACACATCAAGACATGCTCTGCAATTCTTCCATAATGAAAATAATAAGTGGTGCACGAAGGTCTGTCCAGTAGGACAGCGGTGAGCAGGTCTGTACAGCAGGCACTGTGCTCAGTGATACTCCGCACATGTTGCAGTTCTTGCTTTTATTTTTTAGTTGTAAGATTGAAGCAGGGGGTCTCCAGAGCTGGACAGCATTCATTGCAGCCCCGGGACACCCTGCTTCCCGAGATACCTACCTCCATAGGGGGCGCCGGTATTTCCTTCATGTATACATGTCTATCGTCACACGGGCCAATAGGAAGCCGCGAGGGGTGACGTCACAGCTTCCTATTGGCCCAGCAAGATGCAGGACTATTAAAGTCACCATTATGTTAACAACATAGACCCTTCGGCGTTTGCTACATGAAGAAGATACAGGCAACCATCTTGGGTAGCAGGGGGTCCCCGGAGCTGAAATCACTCTGGAGACCCTCTGCTTCAATTAGGGTTGCCAGGTGACATCTCCAAAAATACTGGACACAATGGTGAAAGGTGGGACGTGCTTGAGACACACACACCTCTCACTGCTCCATGCTGTTTCCTTCTCACTTTGGCCTCACCCCCTGGCACCTACTCCTAATTGGCTCCTGCTGGGTAATGTAGCCAATCAGGATGGAGGAAGCTGCCGAGCCACCTCGCAGCAGCCCTGCTCTCCATGCTTGGGGAAATCTCGCGTCCCCCCCCCCCCCCCCCCCAAGCCGGTCAACTCAGTATGTTCAGAGAATAAATACCGGACACATACATGTCCAGTATTACCTCTCATTTTTTACTGGACAGAGTGTCCAAATACAGGACATTCCGGTTCAATACTGGACACCTGGCAACCCTAGCACCAATTCTATAACAAAAAAAAGCAAGAAATGCAACCTGGAGTGATGCTCTGCAGATATCCCCAGCAGGTACGATTACATCGATGCCCTGCAGGCTTTCCTTGGGAGGAAAAGATTAAGATATAGGCAGAGATATATAAACTCAAAAGAAAAGTGTGCTTTGGTGCAAATGCTGCGATTTTTGGAAGGATCTTTTCTGGCAAACTTCCTACAGAAGTTCCCGGTTCAAACCAGCCGTATTTCAGTTGCTGCAGATAAAACAGGAAGAAAATGGAGCAGGATAGGTCCCGGATTTGATACATCCCGCTGTAATACCTGCACCGGTTACCTTCTCCTATATCAAATAGCAAACTGGTGCAGATATTAGTGCGTACGTTGGAGATTTCCATTGACGCAAACAGGCAACCAAAAAAAAAAGTTACATTCTCTCTTTTTCTCCAAAACTGCCTTAAAAATCGATTTCCCCTGTGATACTTAGTTGGATTAATATGAAGGGGCAATTGTTCCAACAGCAATTAAATGACTAACTTTAGAATTGTCCTTATTTACCTTGCCCAGATCCCACCAGCAAATGCATTAGGTTCCTATACACAAACTCAGGGCTCATCTGTCTGGGATTATGAACAGAAAGCCCATAATGTTATGTTACATGCAGATAAAATGACGGTCCACACACAGAAGCTGTACCTGTCTCTGTCTCTCATTCCCCAGCTGTGCTGTCACACAGGAGACAGCATCTTCTGCTGCCTCATTCCTAATGTCTGCAGCAAACCTGAAACCCGAGCATCAGCTTTTTAATATTTCATTCAAAGTCATGTGATCGGGGAACATCGAATCCACGGACATATACCCCCCCCTGCTCTGATAAACCAGTGACACATGATATATGACATATAAATGTGGACCATGTTATTGCACCCATGAATCCCCATGATCACGCGGTAAGGCAATTTTTCCAACTCACAGCAGCTCCATGGTATTGAATTGCAAATCGTACGAAAATGCATTGAAACTGGCACCCACAGGATAACGTTGGCTAGATCTGTACCCCTGTAACACCAACTACTATACGTCTACAAGAAGGGCGAGCAGCCGAATGGGGCCTTTCTTCCATGCAGTAAAGGAGGGAGTAGATAGTATGATACCTTTTATGAGACAGATAGTTGACAAGTTACAACACTGGGCTCTTCATGCATGGCAGAATTCTAGATAGATATTATATTTATTACACACACACACACACACACACACACACACACACACACACACACACACACACACACACACACTTTATTACATAATAATAGAATGTCCTCTGTTGTTAATTTTCACACTAGGCTGCCAGTATTCCCCCTGTCATTATCTCACATCCTCTCCATATCCAGATATACTGTACTATAGTGTGTGTGTGTGTGTGTGTGTGTGTGTGTGTGTATACACATGCATACATACACACCTAAATGTGGGTGTTGTGGCTGTTGAAACCCCAAGCTACTTCCTTGGATTCAGTGTGGCCTGTACTGGTGTGAGGAAGCCTGATTAATACACGTGCCAGGGGCTTTTTGTTGTAATAAAGTGATATCAGTAATAACTTCACCTGACAACCGGCTCCCAGATTCTCCCACTGACAAGGGCACACTTATGTTGGGATGGGCTCCCCAGGGATAGCAGGACTGACCTTTGGTGCGGTTGAACTAGGGTACCGTGCTGCAGCCACATCGGCGGGGACCTGTCCCTTTAGGTCAGGCAGACACTGGCCTTGCACGCAGGGTTAAATCTATGGCTCAGCAGCCAGGACTATCGCTTGTGGGGGCACAGCATCCTGGGGTTGGGGGCACAGCATCCTGGGGTTGGGGGCACAGCAGCCAGCGGTTAGGCGCTCCTAGTTCTTCCTAAATAGTGATGGTTGACTACACCCAAGAGACCCTCTCTAACAAGGATTCATCAGATGTTCCTTCAGGGGCAGAGTGATCAGATATAGAGATAGGTTTATAGTGGTTAAAAAGGTCCTCTAAAAAGGACAACAAAATATAAAAATACAATTAGAACAATTGCCGAAACTTACAGTGTGTGTAAAAGGTCATTTAGGAGCAGATCGGGAGTGCACAGCCGACGGGCAGAGATGTCAGTGGATTCGGACCACGAACGCCACCAGCTGTACCAAACCTTTATTCTTCTCAGGAGGAATAAAGATTTCTTCCAGCTGATGGAGTTCATGGTCCCACACCCGTCGGCTGTGCACTTGGATCTCACGGTCCACTCCTCCATTACCTTTTTTTTGTCCGTTAAAAAAAAAGGTCCTCTGACCACTATATAAACTCATATTTGTAAAGTGATTCTCAGCGCGCTTTCTGATTCTGTCTTTTTGGTTTGTCTTCCTGTTTGTGTTTGGTAGTGAATCGATGCGCATGCGTCCTTCTGCGCAATGCATGCGTTCTTCTGCGCAATGCATGCATCCTTCTGCGCAGTCTTTATTTATATAGCGCCAAAAGTGTACTCAGCGCTTCACAAAGAATACAGTACAGGGAATTATAATACAATAAGTGCAGCAAAAATCAGACAAAAGGAAATCCCTGCCCCGAAGAGTTTACAATCTAAGAGGTTTGTGTGGAAATTTACAGAGAGAGCAGGTGAGGGAATAAGTGCTGTAGATGGCAGTGCTTGGTCACAATGGGTGGTATAAGTGACTGTGGGACAGTAGCCATGAATGCAGGCTTTTGGGATGCTTGATTTGTGGGGCACGTTTTAAGGTTAGTCAGTGTTAAATGAAATGGTTAACACCATTTACAGGGGAAGAGATGGCAGGGAGGCGTGGGTAAGATCAGGTGTGTATGGCTGGGTTCAGGCTTAGGGGAGATGTTTGCCATAAACGGTGATTATATATTGCAACAGTCTGACAGTTTCTATGTATTTACAGTATCTGATTGAATATATATTTATATATATGTCTGTATCTTACATGCCTTTGTCTGAACAGATGTTAGGATACCAGGTGAAACTCAGACAAAGATTCAATTAACACCTCAATGAGACCTCTCCCTTTGTTAACTATGCAAGAAACAAACAATGTTTCAAAGATTTGATTAACAATTCAATGAGACCTCTCCCTCAGTTACAGTACTGCATGGAAGAAACTGTTTCCAAGAAACTGATTAAGATCTTAAATCAATGGTTCAGAGAGCAAGACCCCCAAACTGGAATTGAAATCCCAGAGAGCTGGGACACAAGTTAGGTTCGCTTTCTCCAACAGGTTCCAGTAACAAGGCTCAAAAAGGGAGAGCCTGAATCATGTGAAGAAGACATCTCAGCAACACAAGATTTAAGCAGCAGGATGAGGGTTGATAGAGATAGAGATATCTGTATGCAATTTGTAATATGCAACATACTTTTATAACTTAATGCTACTTAATTACTACTGTGAAGCGCTATGTACATTAATGGCGCTATATAAATAAAGACATACAATACAATAACTAAAGTAAATTATAACATTGTAATGTAATTTATCTTATTGCTGTATATACTGTATTGTAACAGTTTGATTTGTTATATTAATACATTTTTTTATATATTCACTTGTGTTTGCATTACTATGTCACACATATACACAGACACACACAGACACACACACACACACACACACACACCATGTGCGTGTGTACAGTAAATACACATACACGGTTTGGTTGCATTCCTGTGTCTCATCTCCATTACACAATAATAGAATAGTCTCTTATGGCTGTTTAGTGGATTTTCACACTAGACTGCCAACATTCCCCCATGTCACAATAGATCACATCATCTTCTATCCATTGTAAGGAGATACCATCTCTACTATATAGTGAGTGTGAGTGTGTGTGTGGTTCGGAAGCTTGTAACATACAGTATCAACTATCTGTTGGTCCAGTAAAATGTATTATACAACCTACTCCCACCTCCTTTGCTACTTCATTCCATTAACACCCATCTCCTAAAAAAGGAGCTACACATACTTCCCCCTGAGAAACACATATACCAGATATACCAACCACTGCGAAACCTCAAACATACAGTAAGTTCTCTGTTCCCTCAGCAACTAGAGACAAATACATTACTTTCCTCCAGGAGCAGCGGTCTCCATCCAACCCTGCGGAGGCTCCCTGACAACATTTGGTAATAGCATCATTTTACTCAACAAAAACTATTTTTTTTAACCCAATTGTTTAATAAAAAGATATATATATATATATATATATATACACACACACATATACACATGTCTTTTATTTAAAATAAATACATCTACCCCCTACCACAGCAATAGCTATTTTACATACAGATACGTGGCCTGGGGTTCGGTGAAGGCATGATCAATGTTTAAGGGGTTCAACGGAGTGGCAATACATTCATAAAGGGTTCAGCAGATCTGAAATGGTTTAAAACCCACTGGCACACACACCTCCAAATAAAAGGGCACCCATATCTCCCACAGCCAAAACCAGAGAAACTTCCCCTGGAAAACAGCAACAAATGCCTGCTGTAAAGAAACAGCCCAGTTTAAAAAAACAAAAACAAACTAGGAAGACATGAGAAATGAGGGACACATGCTGTACCTTCACTTGAATCATACAGGCACGAACGACCCCCCAAGACACACCAGAGACATGTCTTATCCCAATTAATGGGATATATCTCTCCCTGATTAAACCAGGGTTTCATCCCCCAAGAAATGAGTGACACAGATCACTCTAAAAGAAAGGAACAGGGACACATACCTTCCCCCTTAAAAGTTAAACACCAGGCTTCCCTGTGAGAAACCAAGACATATACAGGAACACATACCTCCCCCTAAGAAAGCCTGTGCCCCCATGTGTATATTTAAAGGGCACCTACCCCGTATCACAGAGCAGTGTGCCAGGCTGTGCTGTGCTGCCTTCTCTCAGTGTGTCTTCTCCTTGTGACTCACAGCTCAGGGCAGCCCAGGCTGATACTCTTTACGTTGGATAGCACATACCTGAATTAAAGAGTTCCTGGATGCTACAGCTGCAAGGTGTCCCAGGCGGGGCTACACACTCACACACACATTACATGGGCACTGAGTCACACAGCCAGGGAAGGAGCCAGACCCAGCAAAACGCAACTGCAGTCACAGCCTTAATTAGAGGACAGACAGGCTCACATGGGAAATATGGGAAACTTCCCAGGGCTGCAATTGAAGGCAGTGGGACTACACCCTAATAATGGGATCAGGTGTAATAATCACCAGCTCCTCCATGCTGTGCTATCCCACCAGTTACTATGTATCTTCTGTGTGGTGAAACTCAGCTAACTCTCACTGGGGGGAGGGGGGATTCACTAAGTTCTGATAGGGGGTGTCAGAGCTCGGTCTGTTAACTGCAATACATGTCAATGGCAGTTAACGCTAGATCACGCTCCATACCCCGAACGAAGCTTAGTTAATTTGGCGACTGAGTTAAAGTACCTCTAGCTACAAAACTAAGACCCAGGTCCCTTAACTCAGGGCTCATAACATCATGTTATCAAAATCAGTAGCAGATGTTATCTTCCCTGAGGTTAAAGCCAATCCACAGCTCTCCTAACCCCCCATATGTCAGGGCCTGGATGGAGCGAACGCCATCTTTAGGTATGGCCTAAGTAACGTCTTGTTAAATCCATGTTCACTTTAACGGTGAACTGTGAATAGGAGTTGATAGAGAGAACATCTCTTTGCAAAGCATTAGCACTACTGTCAGTTATAGTCCAGGGGTGCGCAAAGTTTCAGCCTGCGCCCCCCTGCCTGCTCGCGTCCCCCTCCTTACCTTGCAGCAACACTCCTTGATAGGGAGGTTCTCATTCAAACTGTGATAATGCTGAGAATAAACTCACATGGGCTTTAATGGGAGTTTCTGTGCACTAATGCCCTGATCGGCACTACCATAGTTTCATTATTAACATCCGTTGACGCAAAGTAAATCAGAGTAAAGACAAAGCCATTTGCATTTGGAGTATTATTTTAGCTGCGTCACAACACATATCCGCTCCATATCTCAAACCATCAAATGCACAGTTCTTCTTGCAAGGTAGACGGCGCTGGACTGCGCTACTAAATGCACAGCTATCTCCCACCAAAAGATGGAAAGACCATTACCTCATCAATAAACATTGGGGTCTATTTATTGAGCAGTCTTCTGCCATAAGACAAAAAAAAATAGAACGATCAGAAGACCAGCGGTGCACCTGACTTGGTGTTCAGCGTCCCTCCATGGCGTCTCTCCGATCGGTGAAGCACAACAAAAATAGAATGATCAGAAGACCAGCGGTGCACCTGACTTGGTGTTCAGCGTCCCTCCATGGCGTCTCTCCGATCGGTGAAGCACAACAAAAATAGAATGATCAGAAGACTGTCCGCCCCTGACACAAACTAAAACTCACCAGCAAAAAGTGATTAAAAAAATCTTTATTGGACTACATAAAACTGATACTGATCCACAGACGAAAAAGAAACCTCCTCCCACGCGTTTCAAGCAACAGCTGCTCTTTCTGAAACGCGTGGGAAGAGGTTTCTTTTTTTTTTTGTCTGTGGATCAGTATTCGGTTTATGTAGTCCAATAAAGGTTTTTGTTATCACATTTTGCTGGTGAGTTTTAGTTTGTGTCAGGGGCGGACGGTCTTCTGATCATTCTATTTTTGTTGTGCTTCACCGATCGGAGAGACGCCACGGAGGGACCCTGAACACCAAGTCAGGTGCACCGCGAAGCCAGGCGGCAAGGGGTACGGTACTAATGGTGAGTATATGGCATACTCCATACCGGATAGCTTTAGGAACAGGGCATCCATTGCAGCTGCAGCAGATTTGCTGTGGATGGTTGTCTCTCCACTGGTTTGACTGTCAGACAGTTCGGGTCTGCACCCGATTCCACCCCTACACTTACCTCCTTACTAGGCATGGTATAACTCTGTATATGCTCCGTTTATAATTCACATTATCATGGATTAGGCATTGTTTGCTGTTTGCTGTTATTGTGTCCTTTAGAGCTCATAAACAGATTTTTTGTTTCTTATGCTATAAGACCCCTTCCATCACGGAAGACACATTACAGCTTATTCAAGTCAATGGCCTGCACGGTGTATTCCAGTGCTGGATCGTCTTTAATGGCAGAAGACGGCTTAGTAAACATGGCCCATTATGCCATCTTGAACTAGAAAGAAAAAAAACTATAGAAAAGATACCGGACGTGTGTATCTTCACAAAGCCATCTCACGCTAGCCCAATGCAAAGGTTTGGACCACCAAGTCATAAAGACCTCTTAGTTCGTGACACAGGGCTATCTGCCGATTACTCTGCGTCTCGGTTATAGCCGCGTGGCCCAACCCATGGATTGGCATTCTAATGAAGATAATGGACTGTGAACCTGAGAGGGTTCAAAACAAGCACCGTGGGACTCGGTAGCAGGAACCTTGTGCTTCAGGCGAAGGTGCCACTTTTGAACAAATTCACTTCAGGCAAAATAAAGGAGTGTCAGGAGTGCACGAGAACACATTTACTGAGGGAATTAGAATAAGTATATTAATGTGTACTCCTAATAACCTAGTCTTGCAGCAGACAGGAGGAAGCAGGGAAGAGATGGGTAAGAGGTATGGGGTCTTTCAGAAGCCATAAGGTTATATTAGGGAGCCGGAGCTTTAAGTGCTATAGAATCTTGTTTATTCTGAACATACAGCATCATGTCAAATAATAAATACCCAATGATAATAAGATGATGTATTCAGTTGTTTTATAATTAACTTGATGCAAAAAGAGGCTTATAATGTACAGTCAGTGCTACAGTAGATGGGGCTTATGTACTAAGCAATGCAAACAGGTTTTTTTAGCTTACAAGTGGAACGTCAAACTCAATTTCAATTGCAATTGTGTACTAAACTCCTTTCTCCAACTGCACCAAAAAGGATTATTTTCCCATTTGTTTTGGCACACAGGTGGACTGCACTTGACAGATGTGAATGGTATGTACTAAAAAAAAAAAGATATTTCTGAGCGCCAGTCAGAACTTCACAACATACCTGTAGCGGTGAACCAGTCCTGCTTTTTCCCCACACCTGAGCTGCTGAGAAGTCAGAGCACAGCTACCTGACAGCTCAGGTAATTAGGCTGCAGCCTTTATAACCCTGGGCCTAAGAGGGGATCCTGTTACAGAGGCAGACACACGCTCTGTGTTTGCAGAAAGCACACAAGTCTGGCTAAGGACACATCCTGCCAGCTGTAGGTATCCCGCCCTGAAGGTAACCCCCCACCTGATGTATCAACAGTCTGCTTTGGGCACTACTGCATGCTCAGGCAGGTCTGATCACCCTTGTATATAGACTGTATAATACATATACTTTCTTTATTCCTTATTGGGGTGGAAAATAAACTCTCTTCTTACTTTCAACTCCAGTTAGTGTCATCTAACGTAAAGTTCTCTAAACTGTGTCAAAATCATCTGCCAGGTTTAACTTGACATAGATCATTGGCTCCCAACCCCAGTCCTGAGTAACCCCCAACAGGTGAGGTTATTTAACTGCACCACCTGTGCTGGGGCAGTGACATCCTTAAAATCTGACCCGTGGGGGGTGTTTTAGGACTGGCGTTGGGGACCACTGGTATAGATGCTGGAAACCCCGTTAATAGTGTTACACAGCAAACTCATTTCGGTGTTATCAACAAAAACATGTATTTGACACAGCTGAGATGGTTTATCATGTAGGTTAATACAATGTATTTTCACAGTATGGCCATTATAAATATTACACTCATTATATTTAAATACATCTCATTCTGTTATTTAAATTGTATCAACATGAGGGATATATTTAAAAAAAAAAACATTTCAAACGACAAATGCGTCGTATGAAGTCCCATACAAGCTTCATACATGCGGCACATATTGTAGGAAGGGTTGTATTACTTTTTAAAGCTAACTTTTTTGACGCAACATAAATGTAAAAAATATATGTTGGTACATAAGGCCACGATGCTTTTTGAGGTAATTTAACAAAGTCCCAGACATTCAGATGATGCTAATATCAAGTCAATGTTCTGGGTAAATTAGCAGTTGGCGGGGCTTTTAATCAGTGCCGCATCAATGTATCAAAACACCTTACACCCATTGTGCCTTCTGTGATCTTGTGATTTAGGGAGTGTCAGAGAGTTAAGTGAGCATGTACGTGTGTTATTAAAGTCTGCACCTGCCTGGGGTTTTTATTTTACCGTTCAGCCTGAATTATTAGCAAACTTTATTTATTTTTTTACATTTGGTGAAGCTGCAGCAGCAGCAACTGCAAAATATAATCGCAGTACGTCAAGCATAAGGCTGTGGTCCCAGTCATGAGTGTGACACGCGCGCCCGGCGGGGGTGGGGGGGTGTCACGTGCACAGCGCTAACCGCGATCTGCGGTCTGAGGGGAGAGAGGGAGCTTGCGACGGGAGGGGGCGTGGTCGGGGATTTTCAGGGGCGTGGCCATCACGTCACGCGGCTGGTTCGCCCTCATTGGGTGAACTGCCGGTGGGGGCGTGGCCACGCCTCCGTCACAAGGTTTCAACTCAATTTCATTGAGGCTGCACCTTCAGCGGGAAGGTGACTACTGGGCCTTCCCCATTGAGGGGCGGTGCTTATACGCACAGCGCACGCTGCGCCGTGCGCACAGACAGTTACTAGGACCGCAGCCTAACTTTCTGTGCGTTACGCTTGCAGACGCACAGCAGAGAGGGTTGCCCAAGTGATCCTTATCTGCGTCCGTTTCTATGTTTATAAATCGAGATTTAGGTTTTAACAGAAAAACATTACCGACCGAGCACTTCCGGGTGTAACCAATAAAAAACGTAAGGGAAGCATACTCGCCTATTGCGTTCCTCCTCTTGTACAGTAGCAGCACAGACACATATAGGAAACAAAGGCCGTACTTGGGAAGTATGGAAACAGGCGGAAAAAGCACTGCGCTGATTTCAAAGGTGTCCCTTTTTTTCTCTTTTTAAAAACGCTTCTAAACACTGATTTTCTTTTATAAATTCAGAAACCTCCAAAACACCAAGTAAAACAAAAACGGGAATCCCTCGTCCTGTATGTATATCTTTATTTGTGTAGCGCCATCCAGGTACCCAGCGCTTCAGCGCAGTAATACACGTGACATAATAATATAACACATAATGGGGATAAGCGCTTCAGGTATAAAAGTAACACTAGGAAAAGGAGTCCCTGCCCCGAGGAGCTTACAATCTAAGTGGTAAGTAGGAGAACTTGGACAGGAGGGTGTTCTGGTAAGTGTATTGTATTGTATGTCTTTATTTATATAGCGCCCTTAATGTACATAGCGCTTCACAGTAGTAATACATGTGGTAATCAAATAAATAACAGATAATATAAATAACAGATCATGGGAATAAGTGCTTCAGACATAAAAGTAACATTAAGGAAGAGGAGTCCCTGCCCCGAGGAGCTTACAGTCTAATTGGTAGGTAGGGAGAACGTACAGAGACAGTAGGAGGGAGTTCTGGTAAGTGCGTCTGCAGGGGGCCAAGCTTTATGTATCATGTGTTCAGAATATCCACAGTGCTATTCGTATGCTTCTTTAAGCAAGTGTGTCTTAAGTTGGGTCTTAAAGGTGGATAGAGAGGGTGCTAGTCGGGTACTGAGGGGAAGGGCATTCCAGAGGTGTGGAGCAGTTAGTGAAAAAGGTTTAAGGCGGGAGAGGGCTTTATATACAAAGGGGGTAGAAAGAATACATCCTTGAGCAGAACACAAGAGTCTGGATGGTGCATAGCGTGTCTGCAAGGGGTCATGGTAAATGTATATGAGATGTATAGTGTCAGCCAAAGGAGCCACCCATATGCTTAATTAAAGAGGTGTGTATTAACTATTAAGATGGACCTTATGGAGGAGAGAGCAAGGGTGCTAGTGTAATATTGAGGGGGAAAGCATTTCAGAGGTGTGGGCCAGTGACTGGGAGGGGGCTTTAGATTTTAAAAAAATGGGGGGGGGGGGGGGGGGTAGACAGAAGACAGCCGTGAGCAGAACGCAAGAGTTGGGCAGGTGTATACCAGGTGCACTAGTGGTATAAAGACACAAACTGGTGCCCTGGTAAAGACCATTCCATAATAATTTGGGGGTTTAATTATTCCGTGTTGCTGGCATCTCT
Organism: Ascaphus truei; assembly: GCF_040206685.1. NCBI lineage: Eukaryota > Metazoa > Chordata > Amphibia > Anura > Ascaphidae > Ascaphus > Ascaphus truei. Next base: position 11,057,602 of record NC_134501.1, read on the forward strand.
GGGATTTAATTAAATTGTTGGGTTTTTGGGTAAAATGTTTCTGAAACTACAGTTTCTTTTCATTTGCAAGTGTGGCCATATATCCCCTCTGCCTCCACAGCCCTTCGTTCCTGCTCCCCTGACACTTCTTACATCTCCCCGCAGGGAAACGTAACATTGGCAGCTCTCCTGACACTAATAGAATCGGTTTGGGTTTTACATAATGACAGTGATTTATACAAGTCTGCTAATAAGCTATTAGCACAGTAATGTGAGATTAGTATGCTAAACATCCCATGCTTTGAAGACACAAAATACAGAATCAGGAGTCTGTGTGGGTGGGAGGGTGTGTGCGGGCAGCAAAGGAACCTGGGGCAAAAAAAGCTATGATTAAGCTGAGAAATGTTTTGGAGAGTGATGCCAGGTTCTGTCAGGGCAGTGCTTTGGGTTTTTTCCACCCAGACGCTAAAGCAGCAATACTACGTTCTCACGTTTGTTTTCTTTAATATGTAAAGTATGTGACAATGTATCATTCTACATTCTTACCTAAACTGGCAATCGTTTGGTTATAAATCTGTAAAAATCCTGATTGTGTGCCTAACATAATAGCCATCTTTCAGTTTCAATCCAGCTTCCAGTGTAACTCAGCAGCTACAATGTATCCTGATTGTACTAAGGTAACATTATCTATTGTTACAGTTCAAACTGCTGGGAATATTGGCAAGAAATGATCACAAACAGGAAAGTGTTGCAAAGATCTTGCACTGCTGGGGAGGTGGTGCTAAACCTGCTATAGAAATTAAAGGGTGCTTTGAAAAAACAGTCACTATTATCTAATACTACAGAGCTGATATATATTTTAAATACATATATTTCATGTTTTGCTGCTTTAAAGTAGCAATGCCATGTTCTCTGCCAGTGTTAGGAAGGTGGGCGAGTAGATACGCCTGCTAAATGGTATGGAAGTAAATGATCAACTACCTAGAAATGCATGCAATGCTTCAATGAGCCCAATAGAAATGTATGGGGATTTAGGAAGCAAATTTTAATTATATATAAGAACACGTACTGTATACTGCAGCGGTGCGCAAACTGGGGGGCGCGAGACTGACTGCAGGGGGCGCGGGGTTTACAGAGGCTAATATGAAAGCAATCGACGGGCATATTTTTTTGTCACAATTAAATACTACCGAAAATTGGCATTTTCAAAATCTTTTAAACTTTAAAAACCCATTGCTGAAATATCGCATTACCATTTTATTTTGATTAGTACCTTTGTTCCTGTCGGAATGATAGAAAGATATTGTCTCACCTGCGGCACAGGGGGCACCATCACACCATGGTGCCTCAGCCCTGCCGGGCTTGTGGTGACAGAAGATGCGTTTTTCTTCCTTCTCTTCATCCTCTTATCGTCAACTGGTCCCTCCAACCTCTCCTTTCTCTGCTCCCTCAGCAGGTGCTGGAAGGACAGAACCAGCAGCGAGCAGAGAACGTACATTGCAGAAGAATAAAGGTTCAGGTTCAGTAAACTACTCATCCGCTGTCCTACGATTGTTCATGCTTGACCAGTAGGCGCACTCAACTCATGACCGGAAACAATGGCAAGAAACAGGCCTCAATAATCCGCCTGTGCCTTGCCAGCTGGAGGGGACACCATGTCCAAATTCCAAACTTCTAATATCTTCTGTATTGGAACCCAAAAGAAGCACTACAAGCCCATTACATTAAAGAACAGCAAGCATATAACCTGGGACGCAGTTTGTCTACCTGGTGCTGTGTACAGGAGCACACCCTGATTAATCTATAACCTGTACACAGCACTGATTGGATCTGCGCTCTATGTCCGTCATTCTCAGCAGATCCGGGGATAAGTGAAGCCCCAAAGCTTGTTCTCTCTGATCCTCTGTCCTCGTGGCTGCCATCTGCCTGGCTGTAAGAGGATTGGGAGGCCTAACTGCGACAGAACGGATTTGTTCTGTTAATGACAAAACCAAACCTTTCAGCAGAGCTTTGTGGATCCCCGTAAGGAGTATATAGCACTGCAGCCCCTATGCAATGCCCGGAGGGGTCTTTAAAACTTTCACTTAAAAATAACATTGTACCAAACAGACTTTCGCGATCTGGCGGCAAGTAAACATAAGCAGGCTTTTTGACATTAGCCACGACCTTAAGGTGACTCCCGAGGTCCGTCGGGAGAGATTTTTCATTATCTCCAGTTAAGGCCCTTCTATGCTAAAGTTATGCCCACCAGCCCTATTTCATTGTTCGAGAGACTATGCCTATGGGGCAGACTCCCACCAGAGGTTGATTTCAAAATTGTACGGCCAATTTTCCCTGCCAGCTGAAGATCCCCAGACTAATTTTAAATGAATGGGGAAATGATCTGGGTGAGGAACTGGAGGACGATGATTGGGAGGATATTTTTGAGGCCGTAGCCAGAAGCTCAATCTGCTCAACTATTCGAGAGAATGCTTATAAAGTTATGGCTCGTTGGTACAACACTCCTGAAAATATTGCTACGTTTGTTCCAGTCTACTCCCCCATTTGTCCCAAAGGTTGCGGTGGGGTGACTTCTTTCCTACATATGTGGTGGTCTTGTCCTCGGGTGCAGGTTCTCTAGAGGCGGGTGAGATCCTGGATCCAACAGATTCTAGGCTCGGATAGTCCCCTAGACCCGTGGTTGTTTCTATTGAACAAACCACTCCTAGACTACACGAGTGGAAAATAAGCTAATAACTCTATCATTACTGCAGCACGGTGCGCCTTAGCACGTTTATGGAAACAGGATAAAATACCATCAATCCCGCTTATTAAAAACAAGGTTGGGTTATATGTGCGATGGAAAAACGTACTACTTTCCTGAACAACATATATGATCATTTTCAGAAGGTGCGGCTGCCCGGGATTACACGCATAGGTAGCCAATATGTAGTCTTAGGCTCTCTCAGCCGGTAACCCCCTTGATCCAACCTTTTTGTCCAAAATATACATTTTCTAGTAATATAAACTATAGTACGGCCATTGCATTGACTTGCATTGTGTTGTGGCCGCTCCTTGGTTGCAACAAGAAAAATCTACAACAATTAATAATTAAAAAAAAGAAAACACACACAGAGTTATTTATATATCTAAGCTGGTATTAGATGATGAACTCTATAAAAAATGTATTACATAATAAAACAACAAAACCCCTCCCCCCCCATATTCAGAAATGAGGGTGGGGGGAAAGGTGCAGGGGGTTCCTGAACTATATTTTGAGCTCCAGGGACCCTGCTATTATGGTACTTATGATGTTGCAGCATTTTATTGGCTCCCCAGAATGAGGCTAGACCCATATTTTTATCCCCTCCAAAAGTAAATAAAGAACATGAACCAATAGTGGGACTAAGTTTTGGAGAACTATTTGATTCAACATATGTTGGCGTTGTTGCTGTGAACATGAATCAAAGCACTTGGCTAAAATCTATCACCTTTCCAGAAATCCAGTAATAAAAACAAATGATTAGGAAATTCTTCGCTACATATTGTTGCGACACTGTACCTGATACATAGTTCTGCATAGTTTCATTCAAACTTGCTACGTAACTATGCATCACAAACATCCCTCTTGTGATTAAAGTATATAAATATCTCCCTTGTCCCTGTCTCTCGACTGTTCAGTGACTCATCTATGAAAAGAAAGATCTGGCAAACTTTTTTTTGTATATTGCTTCATCCTATTTTTAAACTGTGTTGTGCTGTCACTGTGAGGAAGTCCCATTTGTACGAAACCAACATTTCAGCGCGGTTGTATAAGGAAGGAAGTGAGCATTTCTTCACAGGGCGTCCGCCCAAAGGCTAGACACAAACATAAAATAGGGCTTTTTCATAAAAATAGCAGTAACGTGGTTTTCCATACACGAAAGAAGAAAAGTGTTGCTATAAGTACAGTATGACATAGAATGCAATGAGGGTACTCCCCATTATGCAGAGGTTGGTGCCTGGGTGCTCCAATACCCATAATCTGGAGGAATACAACAACAAAAAAACAGTGTGTTCATTTAAAAAAATAATAATAATAATATATATATATATATATATAGCAGCTGTAAATATTACTGTATGTTCATTTGCATGTCTTAGACAGGTCTGCACCCCTGTCTTTCACCATTATCCCCCAGCATACAGGACTTCCACTGCAGCAAGGGATTCTGGGAAATGACATGCAAATGAGCACACACCTTTTGTCTCAAGCTCATATTACACAAGCAACCCTTAAGCCAATGCATGCTGCACACACACATATATATATATATATATATATATATATATATATATATATATATATATATATATATATATATATCCATGATACACCCCCTATCATTTTAAAATTTTGTTTCTGAATTTAGAACATTTATATTAAAACAAAAATTGTGTGCCCGAGTGGAACAGCAGCTCATTTATGATCTCAAGATGTTAGTGAGGAACAAGCTAAAATAACAAGTTAAAGTTGATGTCAAGTTTAATTAGATTCAGAGACAAGTAGAGACATTTTTTTCAATTCACCAAGACGGGATTAGTGCTTAGTCTACGACAATCACTCAGAGAAGGTCTGGGCTAATGCTGAAGTATGCGGAAAAGGATGCATTCGTCAAGAATAAAAATACAAGTAAACACGGAAAAGATGGACATACTGTACAATGGGGTATACAGGGGCAATACTGTACTGTACAATGGGGTATAAAGGGGCAAGAAGTGCACATTAGTTTGTTGCAAATTCTGAACTTTTACTGGCCCAGCATTGGCCATTTCTGATTTCTGATAAGGGTTTGTAGTTCCCAAAGTATATCATGCTTCACCACAAACACAGCACATCCCTTCACCAAAGGACCTGCTACGTTTTACTTGGGGCCCAGGAATGTTAGCAATCGTATCCTATAAAAGCAGACTGATCCCCTCTGACAGAGGCCATTAAACTAAATCAGTAATGGGGCATTGACCTGATTGAACTGGTAGAAGCACATTTGTATCAGTGCTTACTGCGTCTACTTCTAAATTGTCCAATTGTAAAACGGTGCAAAGAAATGGTGCCTCTTACATTTTTATCATGTTTTCTTTTCGGGCACCGTACTTCTTCTGTATTGTTTGTGTATATGAATTTTCTCTCTTATATTGCACACAAAAAAAATGAAATATTGTTTTATTCAGTGTCACCGCTGTTTACTACTTTGCTATCCACAATGGTATGAACCCCTTTAGCAAACACATCATCTCTTCTACATTTTTTAGATGCTTTTAATTCATATTGATCTTGAGCTGTTGCTGTTAGTCTAAAAATAAAGTTATTTCCCAGATGTACTTTTGTTTAACTTTTGCTTTGTAACACTGTATAACAATCTATAACCAGGTGCATTCTTTAAAATGTATTGCTTCTGGGGAATATCAAGATACAAAAGGCTAGGTGGTCCACAGTAGTTCATCTCATTAGTTACATATGGATTCATTATTCAAACTAAGGCAGAGGGCAGCGGGTAACCCCAGAAAATCAGAATGACAGACATTTTGTTTTAGACACAATTTTTAACACACAAGGAAACAGGGAGACTGAAAGCAGCTGTTTTATTCCATAAACACATCCACATTGAATTGGGAAGACTTTCCAAGAGTGGAAATACAAAGGCAGGAAGGGTGCGAGAGAACTTCTATCCACATTGACACACAAAATAAGAAACACTTTATTATTTTCAGTCTTGTGCTATTGCTGAGATTTGAGGGAAATCTGTCCAAAGCCATTTTAGCTTTGGTCAATGATCTTTTATTACGCTGAAGTATGTCTTCTCCTCGATATATCCCCAGAGCAGCTGACTAAATATCACTACAAAACAAGCGGCTGCCTCGTGTGATTGTAGCGTCGTTGCTGATTGAATCCTAGGTGAGTTACTTCTATATGGACTCAACCATCACAGACCGTACTGACAGGACGCTGACAAACTAATGGCGCTGACGCAGGACAGGAGGACGCTCCTCTTCCGTAGCACGCCTACTGCCCAACTCCCAATGGCCGCTTCTTCCCGCCTCCTCCTGCTTAGGCCTCAATTATACCAGAAGCTGCAGAGCGATTCGGTGATGTCATCGTAGCGCGCTACATGTGCACACGCAGAAGCGATTTTGTAGCGCTACTGCAGGGAGACATGGCCAGATAGTGAGGGTGTGTGTCTGTGTGTGTACACCATACACATTTTAAGTTATGGTGGGTGATAAAGGCGACAAAAAACCTCCACCGTTAGCAGATAGCCAATAAAGAATATCACTTGTGAGCACATTCACATGTCTTAGACAGGTCTGCACCCCAGCCTTTCACCATTATCACCCAGCATCCAGTGCTTCCACTGCAGCAAACGCATACTGAGACCCATAAAGGTTGAAATAGCTGTCTATGAGTGGTTTAACTGGCTTTGCATCTAATCCCATGCTGTGCTTAAAAGCTGTGTGAACAGAGCATTTGCTTATAAGGGTTCATGTAAAAATGGATTGCAGGCAAAAGGTGACACATGGTGTGTCCATTTGCATGTAATTTCCCAGAATCCCTTGCTGCGGTATATATACAGTATATACATGTGTGTGTGATTGGTTTGTTTAAGATGCACTGTGATTGGCCATTGCATGTGAAAAACAAATCTCAAATCTCTTCAAGAGACAGAAGCTTGGCAGCACGTCGCAGCGCTACCGTTGCGATTGGTATGTGCACTTTCATTGAATTTTATTGTTTTTAAGCTGCGCGCTATCGTGCACGATTTCTGGTATAATCGCGGCCTGAATATGCGCGTCGCCGTCTTTTTCTCGCGTCCCGATTTGGCTTGTCGCAGTTTGTTATTGTTTTTGTTGGAGACTTGACTGCGGGAAGTCGGATCCCGATGTCTCGCGTCACTACCGGCTCCTAAATGAATCCCCCTCACCCCGCTGAGGATCCCACGTCTTTTCTCAAAATGCTTTCGCTTGCGAAGTTGAAGTGTTTGTTATAAAGCGTGTTTAATAAAATTAAAATATAAGGACAACAGAAAGTGCTTTACAAAGAGGTTGCTTCACCTATTACCCTGTTGTATAAATGAAAGCATGTTGCTCTGAACATATGCCAACATTAATAATAATTCCCCATTTGTTTACACCCCATCAATCAGAGGGAAACCGGTATTTAGCAGGTCTACCTGCTGCAAAATTGTGCAATGAAAGTACTAGAAGTAGCCACATAAAACAGTTGTATTGTGCTTTCTGTAATTAATTGTGCTGCCCTCTGCAGACAATGAGACATTGATATAATCAATTAGACATACACAAGCTTAGCGAGCTCACAACTCAGCCCCACAGTATTATATATTTATATAGTTAATTATGCCATCTGGAGTACTACTGGGAAAGTGACCTCAAATTACAGCAATGTTTACACTGAAATAATCACCCACATTATTTATTTGGCCATAATCTCCCGTCCATTTATTTCGGGTTTGTGTACTGCTCCTCATTGCTGCATATTACAGCGGTGCGCAAACTGGGGGGCGCGCCATTTTCTGGGGGAGGGGGGGACGGCGGCCAAAAGGGGACAGCTGCATTAAAACTAATGTAACAGTCCCATTCACAAAATACATATGCTACATCCTAAGGCAGGGGTGCCCAAACTGGGGGGCGCTAGATTTTCTGGGCGGGGCGCAACAGTTATAGAGGTCCCGCGCTCTCGCCCCAGGCATTTAAATGAAATGCCAGGGGTCCGAGCGAGGCCTCTATAACACAATGACGTTATATATATCCCGTTATATGTTATATCCCGCAACGCGTCATCCTGGTAACCTGGCGTCAAATGATGCCGTGGGGTCACGTTACCATAGCGACGTCACATGACCCTGCGTGTCATTTGAAGCTGGGGTCGAGCGGGGGGGGGGGACCGTGAGGCGCCGAGGAGAGCAAGCAGGGCTGCGCACAGGGAAAAGTTTGCGCACCCCTGGTGTGTTACATACAATACAGGTAGCCTTTCTGCTTTACAAGCTTTGATAACATTGAAGGGATACAGTTTTATCTCGGGATTTCCCCCACACAACTAAACATGGAGTGTTGAGTCATTTTAAGAGTATATTATCGGAAAGGCCCGCTGTTGGGTCAAAAATAGTGACATCGTATTTTGGCTCTGACACAAGTAGTCCTTTCAAACAACCGGAACCTCCTGGTTCCCAATTAATTACTGTAACGCCTGTATACCCTCAGACCTGGCCAGTCCCCAGTACTGAGGTGGGTAAGCGTATAACACGCACCCACACCAGTGAGGGCGTGCCCGGAGTGTGGTAATGCGTTGCCGGGCCAGGTCAGAAAGGGTTAACGTATACTTGCTGAGTCCGGGGTGCCAGAGATCGGAGAGTAATGTCCGTGTGCCAGAGTTCAAGGGTTGGAGAGAGCAGCGTAGTGATGTCCGTAAGCCAGGGTTCAAGGGTTGGAGAAAGCAGCGTAGTGATGTCCGTAAGCCAAGGTTCAAGGGCAGGAGAAGGTAGAGTAGTCAAATCCAAAGCAGTACACAAGTTCAAACCAAGGGAATCCAAACAGGGGCAGGGACAGGAACCAGCGCTGAAATAGACAAGGGAGCTAGGCATAGACACTGCGTCCCGATGTCATGTGGGGGACGCGTTTCCATGACAAAGGGGACACCGTGTGACGTCTCGTTGTCATGGTAACCTGTCGCGGGCGTTATTTGACTAATGCAGGAGGAGGGCGACACTGCAGGAGGAGATAAGAGACCTTTGCAGGGTCTCCACACTCTCCCCCGGCAATCTGCTGGGAGACAGACCCCACTGATTTGGAGACTGTTTCATTGATTTTTAGAACTTGCAGTCTCATTGAGGGTCATTTATCAAACTTTCTTAGCTGCAAAACTAGAGCAAAAAAATTGCACTAAACTCACCAAGGAACAGTTTTCCAATTGAAACCAATGGGACTTATGTCGCTGATGAAATTGGTGCAGTATTTTTGTCCTGGTTTTCGCAGCCATGAGACTAACCCCTTATAGTGCTGCTGGGGATCTCCCCTAAGCCAGACATACACACCTGATTTCACCCACGCCTCCCTGACATCTCGTCCCCTGTAAATGGTGTTAACCATCTTCTTTAATACAGACTAACCTTAAAAACTCGCCCCACAAATCAAGCATCCCAATAGCCTGCACTCATGGCTACTGTCCCACACTCAGCCAATCCTACCACCCATTGTGGCCAAGCACTGCCATATACAGCACTTCTTCCCTCATCTGCTGTATCTGGAAGTCTCCCATCATACCTCTTAGATTGTAAGCTCTTCGGGGCAGGGATTTCCTTTCCTATTCTCTGATTTTGCTGCACTTAATGTATCATTTTAATGTCTTGTACTGTATTCTTTGTGAAGCGCTGAGTACACTTTTGGCGCTATATAAATAAAGACATACAATACAATAGACTTTGCTCTTGATTTACCAATTAAATTGTGCACTTTTCCAATAAATTCCATGTTTTGGCCCAGAACCCCCAAATCTCACTGGTTTTGGGTACTTAGAGGTTGACATCTCTAACAACCTAGCAGCACAATCAAAAAGCACCCAAACTCCTATCTTCACAAGCAAAGTAAAATCCCATCATTATTTTAATTGCTCCTAACATATTTGTTTTGATTATTGGCTATGCGCCACTTTGTAACATTTGTAAATGATCCCCATTGTGGGTTTCGTTTAGCAGATCCCATCACACAGGGATTAACATACAATGGATGCTGCGGTATGTATTAAGATCCAGAGATGTGTGTCTTGGTGCATAGCAAACATTCTTCTTTTCTTTTGTGTCCACATCATCTGTGGAAAAACTGGTGGATCGAGTTTTTTTTTTAATAACTGTCAAATTGGTGTGTTTACCTGGGAGGCCGACAAAACGTTACCAGCTTATATCGGGAAGGGTTTTCAGTGTTAAAAAGGAAAATAATCAGGTAAGTGGAGTTGCCTGTTTAACAAACCTCTGAATATCAATTCAATTAATTATTTGTGTTGCCTGCAGAAGTCTTGCTTAGGCTTGTAATATAGTGCGCGCTGGTGCGTGTGCGCACAGGGCGTGGCGCGGGCGTTTCGTTTGTAGAGGGTAAGCGGTGATGCGCGGCTAGGGTGTGTGGCTATGATGTCACAGCGCGGCCTAGCGCTGTGATTGGTTCATAGCGTCACGGGGCGCGGCGACAGCGCCAAAATAAAATTCTCTTGTACTTTCTCTGGACTGCCGCGCCACCGCTCATGACAGTGCTCAACTGTATCAACGTCAGCCTCCCACAGTCAATTGTAATTGACGTGCGTGCGCACGGTAGCGCAACAGCGCGCTCTATATTACATTATAGAACGGCGGATTTCTGTATGTTTTGCATCTTGCTGCCTGGAGTTCCCGAACCCCCACAGGAGTGGAAGCTGCACCAAGCAAGCCATTTTCGGTGGCACCGGGTAACTAGGATTACCCCTGTATTCCCTGTTGGGTGCGAGTATAGCTCTGTTGGTGATAGTGTTGCGTCTGTTGGCTCTGTCCGAAATAAACACCCGTTTATTTGGCTCCGGGCTGAACTACTCGCAGGTAGTTTGGACTGAGTGGGCCTTGATCCTTGAGACCGCAGGGCAACGAGTCACAGACCCTTTGGTCACCCTCAGAGCTCACCTCATCCTCCCAGTAGTCATCGGAGATGGCAGACGACCTGGTCCAGACCAGGGCGTCACGCTTCTCTGCTTGGACCAGAGAACTAACAAAGGGAAGAGTTGGTCTTGCTGAAAAAGATTCCCCTTCTTCCACATGCCGCAATGCCAAATAGAAAAGTGTAAGTAGGCGCTTGTGAAAGCGTGGTAGTCCTGTGGGGAAGCAGACATATTGCGCTATGTTCAGTGGCGGATTTACAAATCCACTGCCAATAGGCACTTACCGTGGGGTTGCCTCCTCCTTCGTGCCACCCTCCTTCAGCGTCGCGGCGTGAAATGACACTGCGACGTCACATTGGCGTCGCAACGTGTCACGTCATGTTGCCGTCACAACGCCATGTGATGTCGCAGCGTCATTTCACGCTGCAACGCTGAAGAAGTAGGCCCGGCACGAAGGAGAAGGTCGGAACTTTACAGAGGCCCCACGCGCTCCACCGGCAATTAGTGGGGAAGAGAACGGGGCCTCTGTATATGGGGGAAACAAAAGGGACATTTTCCGCCCCAAAATGTTCCCGCCCTAAGCCCGGGCCGATTGGGCCTAATGTGAAATCAGCCACTGGCGATGTTCTGTTGTCCACTCTGTAGTACGACCAAACTTCCAAGCAGATCTTCTGGGCTGAACATACCATGTAAATGGGAATATTTTGGACTGAAATGGAAGGTAAACCCTTTTCAAAATCTTTACGCAAAGGAGAACCATTTTTCTGCTAAGTATATTTTTACCACTAAGCTGCTCTTATACCGACTCGCTGTGACCAGCGACATTGAGCGTGAGGATTCTTTGGCTGACAGGCCTCAGCCTCTCTGGGACCGGTATATGGAATGGACAGTGGCATCCAGACTACCGGGCCCAGCGAGTGTACGTTGGGCACTATAGCATGGACGGAGGATACTGAACATAGCAACCCCTCCATCTCTTCTCTGGGTGTGCGGGACACCCAGCACCCCATGTTACATTGCCTGTGAGCAGGGGCCGACTTCCCATTAGGCCCCATATATATTTATTTATTTATGCAATGTGTTACCAGGAAGTAGTACATTGAGTTACCTCTCGTTTCCCAGTATGACCTGGGCACAGAGTTATGATGACAAATAACACATGGTTAGGCCTCTGCGGCAACATTTTGGGGACCGCAAAAAATGTCCGTCCCCATATGCAGATGCCGCGTTCTCAGGCCTGATGGGAAGGCACTTACATGTGGTGGTCACCTCCTGGCTGCCGCCCTTCTTCCCCTTCCGAATCGCAGGGTCAAATGACGTTACCATGGCAACGTGACGCCGCGTGATGTCACACTGGTGAAGTCCGCGGCGTCGTTTGACGCTGGGATTTGGAAGGAGGAGGGCGCAGCAAGGAGGCGGCGGATCTTCAAATCCGCCACTGCCTGTGAGACAACCAAAATGCAGCAGATTGGTAAGAATTATGTGGGTAAAGCGCTCCGCAAAACATTGGCAAATATCAGGATTTTCTGGTAAAAACATCTTTGTGAACCAGAGAGACATCCGCAGAACTCCTCCCATTTGTCTCTTATTTTAAAAAGGTCCGAGCTACCGTTTTGTTTTTTAATTTAATTTATTTATTTTTCCTTTAATATTTGCATCAATACAATCCACACAATGATAAGTAATTAACTAAGTTGTCGGTCGATCCGTTCTCCTGTGAACGATCGGTGAAGATTCGGCCTGGGGGTTCACTAAATGGCTGTTAGTGCAGCAGAAGAGGACCAAAGATGCAAAGTTCTGTGGGGAAGATCATGTGACCAGGCAGTCACTAGATACAATTGGTGCACTGCTAGAGAGAGGGCAGGGCTCAAAAAGGGGTGTTCCAGAGCCTGTTTCAGAAGAGGAAGGGGATGTGACTTTGTAAATGGTTGCTATAGAAATAAAAATGTTTGTTACATTATAATACATAAAAAATGTAATTTAGAGATTTTTTTTTTAAATGCTATAAGTATTTTCTCATAGTACAGAACTGATTTATTTAAAAAAAAACACGTAGGATATTACGTGGTCTGCAGCTTTAAATTGAATGTATTACCACTGTTGATTTAATGCAGCCATGTATTATTAGAACTATCTGCTCCGGACATACCTGTAAACGAGGGGGAACTCTCAATGTATTATTACTTCCTTGTGAAACTTTTATAATTAAATAATATAAATAAACAAGATTATGACAACACATGTAAATGCAAATAATACAGTGGAAGAACAACAGAAAAAGTTCCGTTTGTGTGCCCAGATTATTTGTGTGCCCGGGACAGTATTATTTGCTTTTGTGGTTAGATTACGTGTAGATTCCTAGTTCTGTGTGTGTGCCTGGAAAGAGGAACGTCACAAACAAAACCGTACTAATAATAACTTAATTCCATATAGCGCTTTACACCCAGTAGGATTCAAAGCACTTCCCAATTGCAGTATAGTGTGTGTGTGGTAAGCAGCATTGTACAGTGTTGTTACAGACACAGCCCCTGTCCTATGTTTTTGGCACAGGGAGATAAAGTGAGATGCCCAAGATCACAAGAAGCTGACCCCGGGATTTGAACCAGGTTCCCCTGCTCCAATCTCAGTGTCGTTATTTAACCAGTCCCTGCCTTAACTCACTGGCTCCTTTAGCCTTAAGAACCTTTTTAATTACGTTACAATATGTATTGCACCGACCTCCCAAAATCACCGCGGCTAATGTAAAAACCATTGGTTAGAAACTCCACTGTTGCCAAACTCCTGGAAAGGTTTCTGCTCCCGCATTAATGGCTCTGAGAAACAGAAGGAGGGGAATAACCTGTTCATCTCTGATGTAGAAATTTGGGTTGGGTTACTAAATAGATAATAAGTAATGTAGAACCTAGATTATATCTCGCTTCATGTTGATGAATTCAAAGATGATTCACCGTCTTCATTTGTCATTTTATCTCAGTTGTAGGCAACATAATATACCTCAAGAGCCCCATGTGCGGCATTTAAGGCTGCGACTATAGTAGGCGCACGCCGGAACGCATGGTGTTACGCGCGCGCCTGGTGCCCGAGCGAAGCGTGCACGGAGATGGAGGCCGTGGCGGACGCGTCACCAGGCTGGTTCGCCCGCATTGGCTGAACTGCTCACGTGACGCGGCCGTTGCGCAAAAAAACCCCAAAATGATTGGTCTTTTGAAAAATATGCTGCGTGGTCGCCCTGCTTCGCGCCCGCACTCACTATGGCCGGCTCGTGTCGGCTGCTGCACTTGGTTCGCGCAGTGTGTGAAAGTATGTATTGGAGGGGTTAGTGTCAGTATGTATTTGGGGGTAGTTTAAGGATTTTAATTTGGGGGAGGGTTGTGTTGTAAGTATGTATTTGTGGGGTAGTGTAGGAGGAATATAGGAGGGGGCTCACAAGGAGGTGTAAAATGGGGGGGGGCTCGAGACAGCTGACACAGGGGGGCACCTTGGGAAGGAGAAGGGGGGGCACGGTCAAAACTCTAGTCCTGGGCCCCGGGAAATCTGTAGGCGGCCCTGTGTATTCCTAACCTTATCGGTTAGAACTCATAAGTACATTACAATGAAAAGAATAGTGCATTGAAAATGTACCTGCAGATTCAGACATTCACAAAGGGTTTTATAACAACAGGGGTGAGATAAAGATGGTAAAAACCTTCCCGAACATTTAAACAGTTTTATCTACAGATATATCTATTAAATATGCGACTGCCACTGATGCTCGGAGGAACTTCTTCAAAACGTTTCATCATATCCTCTTTCCTCCGAATCTTGACTTTAAAATAAAAAAGCTAGTGCACCACAGTTGTTGCGGTTCCTCTTTTCATTGTTAAGTAACATGCTTGGACCACTCTTGTCTGTGGTTTCTTAACAATGATTGTGTGTGATATTGCTTCCTATCATGTAGTATAGTTTCTATGATTGTGTAATTGTGGTTTCCTGCTGATACTGTTTCGCACGGTCCAGCTGTAATCTCGCGTTTACTAAGATGCCGCAACAAAATCATGTTGGCACACGCTGAAGAGCTTTTCTAAGATGAAATTAATTTCCCCAGTGTTTTATTTGTTTACTTTTTCCTTCAGCCCTGAGATGTGCTAGCATTTAAAGCAGCATTTCCCCTAAAAAGCAAATATTACGTTGCAACCCCTCTATTTCACTTAGCACTTATCATCTGAGATCTGACTCCAAAACACTGTTCATGGTCCCAAGGTTCAACAAAGTATCCGGCCGCTCCTCCTTCTCTTAACGTGCACCCCAAAACTGGAACAGTCTACCAGAGACTCTCACAGCCGCCACCAGTCTCAGTTCTTTCAAAACTAAAGCTGTCTCACATTTTAATCTGGTCTGTAACGGTTACATACGCCTAGAATATATATTATCTCTAACGGTGCATGCGATGTCTTGTATATAATGTATAACCCTGCTGGCTTACGCAGCTGTATTTGTATGATGACAAAGACATGGTTAGAAATACATTAGGCCATTTAAAACTTACACACTAGCTGCGGCGTTATGAGGAGTAACCGGGAGATCCGGAGGCAGAATCAGAAGTCGACGGAATAGGTCCGGACACGCAATGCTCCGTCAATCGCGTCCTCTCTCCAACCGGTACACCTCTTGACCAATAGACGCTCATGTAGCAGCCCTCTTGTGACCTCTAGACTTTTTTTTTTTTAGCAATATAAATGTATATTTCTGCAGCTCAGTGCTCTCTCTGCGTTCTTTTCGTTTATTATCTATATCATCTTTATAATGTGTGCGCTGTAACTTCTCCCTAAGCCCCCTCCATGTAACTTCTCCCTAAGCCCCCCTCCATGTAACTTCTCCCTAAGCCCCCCCTCCATGTAACTGCTCTGGAAATCACAAGCTTCCACGAAGATGGCAAAAGGGGGGGCTAAACGCTGATACGTGCACAGTAAGTGTTTCCGTGTCAATTTTAAGGCAAATTCAGGCTTGAAGAACAGACAATTTTGCACTTTTTTAATAAACTAAATAAAAATGATAAAAAAGGTTTTGAGCATTTACCCGATCAGGGAAGGCTGAAAATATTAGGGCCCATATCTACTAAGCATTGCTATGCCATAAAACAGGGGTGCGCAATTTTTTCTTCCTGCGCCCCCCTGCCTGCTCTTCTCCCCTACTCGTGCCGCTCCACCCCGCCCACCTGCTCAGCTCCGGCGTCAATTGATGCAGCGGGTTCCTGTGACATCACTTGACCCCACGTCGTAATTTGACGCCGGGTTACCATGACAACGCGTTGCTGGAAGCCAAGGTAAGTTAGTTACAGAGGTCTCGCGCAGTTCCCCCCACTTTTAATTTAAATGCCTTGGGGGAGAGCGCGGGACCTCTAACTGCCACGCTCCCCCCCCCGTAAATCCCGCACCTCCACCATAAGGCACCTTACAGCCCATTTAGTGGAAGACTTTACATATTACCCACGCTCCTCCTCTTATGAAGTGTGCCGCTGGTACAAGGATTAGCCTTACATATACAGAAAACAAAGAACGGATCCTGCGCTCCTACCAAATGGGCTACAATATACTAGTGACATGTTTCCATTTAGAACCCAAGTCTGTGTGACAAAGGAGCCGTTTGGTTGCATCTTTTAATCAAAACATGATTCCAGCCGCCAACCTCGTCAAGGTAGGCTCTGCATAAGCGATCTGGCAGGCAGGGGGCCAGGACTCCCACCGCTTCAGTGCCGGAGGGGCTGGGGTCCTTACTACACACCGCGTTAGAACTGATATTATTTTGTCACCCTCACCCCGGCGTTCCCTCTCTCGCTTCCAGTTTTACACAATCTGACTCACTCTTCATCCTCCTTTGTTTGAGCGACGTCTCCTATTCTACGAGAGGTGATATCATGAGGTGAGGTGCTGCTCACGGATGCATAAAACTGTTCATAGGTGTGTGGTCAATATATACAATTAATGACCTTAAAAAAAAGTGGGGATAGGATGTAAAATGAATGCTTACCTTCAATAAAATCTAAGATAAAAAA
The DNA here is from genome assembly GCF_040206685.1 of Ascaphus truei. NCBI lineage: Eukaryota > Metazoa > Chordata > Amphibia > Anura > Ascaphidae > Ascaphus > Ascaphus truei. Next base: position 11,074,260 of record NC_134501.1, read on the forward strand.
AAACAAAGGGCGTAGGTAACACCCTAAAACCCCACTCCTAAGGTGACAAGTTTTTAAGAGGACAAGAGAGCACGGTTTTATTTAGCTATGCATTAAGCATGGCGTTAGGAGCCCCGGATATATATGTTTGTGGGCGGAACCCATCTTTGCTGCGGCACACTAATTGCAGGCTTTGGCCCTCTAATAATTGTGCTCTTTACATATTAATACATTCCTAATTATATACTCCAGTATAATAATGTTGTCCTTATTAATTCATCAAATGTAATAAAAAGCTGACAGAAAATACACGCTCAGCCTTATATTAAAGATGAAAAACAACAACAACTGGTTGTGTTGCAATGTGAGACTTTTCTTGGTTTTCTTGCCCAGATATTTCTGTCCTTTTCTAAGGTAAAATAAAATTCTTGACGTGCTGAAATGTAGCACAGGATCGGAAATTTGGCAAAGGTTTTGGCACTGTGTTTGAAATGAGTCAGGTTGTTTGTGTTTGATTAATTACTGTATGTGTTTAATTGTTACTGAAATTGTTGATCAGAGTATTTTCGAACGCGTACGTTTGAGGAGGTGTACGTTTTAGGGAACTAGAAGGGAGACCTCAGTAACATATACCTGTGACCTTTGCAGGGAGATCGGGAACACATAATTCACATACCAAAGCGTATCTGGCACACCTGATTTCTATCACTTCATACCAAAGAGGATCTGGGTTGCATACCTCTCAAGAGAGAGTATTAAAGGACACCTGGAATGTGTACCTCTAGCCACTGCGTATTACAAAGAATCTTGCCCTCATACTGTACCTCTCACCGCCACAAACCAAAGGACATCAGTAACACATACATTTCAATTGCATATAACGCAAGGATATTTACCTCTTAGCACATCCTTACAGACACATCAGGAATACATACCTCTCCTCCAACAAACACATGAGGGACTTTCACTTTTCACCCTATTAATACATGTAACCCCCCTTTATGAGTTTTGGGAAGTAAACCTAAAGTATGTGTGCAGTCATGCAACTACCCAAGTGGATTGACAGTGCAAATGCAGTGTTATGGTTACAGTACTGTGGGGAAATCCCTTTAACAATACATGGGGGTGTTTAATCGCTGCTCTCACTTAGAAACCTGATTGCCTGTCATAACAGGGATTATTATACTGTGTGTCAATGCGTGTACATATTTCCTATGCTAGGTGGTAGTCTCCCACAAGCGTGCCAGGATTTAGCTCAGCTTGTCTCTTCTGTACACAGATAACAGCAAGCAGACCCCTGACCTCTAACAGGGCAATGCTTTATGTGCCATCATATTAAAGTGCATTCCATTAACACCGTTTTGCCCATGCTGTGGACATTGGCTTTTGTTTACCTTAACCCTTACTCTGCTGGGTCTACCCAGTTTGTAGGATATCCTCATTTGGTCAGTAAGCTATATAGATTAAGGGGTTAACAAGGACAGCCTGGAGGTAACATGAAGACGTGGAAGAAGTCTGATTCTGCATTAGTAGTAGTTGGCTTCAGGCAACAAGGACTACCAGCTATCGGACCAGCCCGCTTGGACTTCATCTCCATGTAGAAACTCATCAGGGTCTCTAGGACCCAACTGCCGGGGGTCTCCTGAGCGAGTTGCTCCTATGTAGTTAGACATTTGGGAGGCTCTTCACAGCTCATGTGCCACACATTCATTTACTATAATCATTTTAGGAATCGCCCAGATTTTATTCTCCTTTGGGGCTACCTCGATTTTCTACATCTCTGCACCAAAGCCTTCAAACATTTTATTTCAACTGATATCATCTCGAAGAGTTACATTGGGCCCAGACACAATGCTGTCTCACACTCTATTACTGGACCTAAGCTAACCTGTCCTCGCAGAGTAAAATAATGGCCAGATATTGTGAATTGATACATCACCTTGCATACCTTTGTCAACCCAACCAGACATTAAATTCGCATTAAAACCCTTCCCCACAAAGACATCAACCTGTTTCCCCATAGCCACATCTATCTATATTTTAGGGTCTTCGCCCATTTTCGCCCACAACATACAGGGCCGCTTTCCTTTAAGAGCTGTTCCCGCAAACGTATCAGGAAAACACACCTCAAGGCAGCACTAGTTACACATCTCTCATCGCTGATTACACAGGCAACAGAAACGGCAGAATTATTCCGCATGGATATATTTGTGTACAAAATAGCAATTCTGCATGTAACAAACAAAAATAAAGCAGAACACCTAGTGGTTATCTGTTGTATGAGAAAAGCAGCAAGTCTACAGGCCTCTCTCCCAGAGACAAAATGTTAAGCTGCATCAGCTGACTAAAAAAAGCTAGGATAAGGTCCTGAACCTCCACTCTTCCTTACTGCACAGACAGCAGCATGATGCAGAACAGACTCTACAGATATAACATAAGGGATCCATGCCCTTGTCTTTGAACCCTTCACTGTGGGCAGGTGGCCATTCAAATACAGTAGTAGCCATATTGGTCTCAGAGAAATATATTTTGCAGGGTGATAGCTGTTTTTGAACCAACATAAGTCTTCTTCAACTATAATGAGATATATGAGCCTTGGAGAACTAATGTCACTTCTGAAGCATCTTAGATCTATCTATCGAATCTGAAGCCATACTGAAAAATTCACCAAAGCACTTGGACCGTTTATGAAGAACTCTCGCGTTGGTCCAGTCGATGGTACCACACACAATATATGATGGCAAGCCATGTTAATATCGCTCCATAACACCTTGTAGGCTTCCTCCGCAGTGAAGATGTAAGGGCGCCAATTCCTACATGGGATTCACTCAGGGCCAGGGAGCGTCTCCCCGTTCTTCTTCCTATTCCATGCCTGATCCCTTCCTTTATTTCTTCCCATCCTCTGCAGCCGTCGTCTCAACCGATAAGATTTGTTCGTCGCCCCGAGGGGACGGGCTGACCCGGATGAACACGGTGTTGTCCGCAGACTCGGAAATAATTTCCGCTGCATCGTCATCGTCTGGTCTCATGCTGGGGACAGGGGATCGCCGGTGGACAGGGGATGCAGGTGGTACAGGGCTGCTACTGGAGGGCTGTGAAAGGAATTACAGACATATTATAAGGCAGGTAGTGGTTTCTCTGTCCCGATGTGTCATTCTAATCTCGGACTCTCACCTTTACCACCTCTATCTCCATGTTCCCCTCTCATATCTTTCCCTATGTCTCCATTTTTCTATATATAATGACAGCACACTTTATATGCTCTAGTGCAATGTCTCTTTCCTCTATGCCTGTTGCCGCTCTCCTTTTTCTTACGTCTCGCCCTCACCTTAGTCCTCCCTCCCGGGTTTATAACACCACCCTCTTGTTTTCCGTGTTAATGCGGTTGTAGAATAGATGTGCTACAGTTCTTTGCTTTCCTCATCTCTCTGTTCCTATTCTTCATTCTCTTCTCTTCCTCATAAACATCTCTCGTCTGTCCCTTCATCCCCTTCCTTGTCTGCCTCTATTTTCTCTTGTTTCCTCTCTGTCCCCACATTTCATTCTAGGGCATCTCTGGGTGAGCAGGGTTAGAAATCAGAGTCCAAAACCCCCCAACCAAAAGATGCAAATGGGTGCTGAGTGGTAACAGGACCTTTGAGAAACAAAGGTTTTGCTCCATTATAAGTTCAAAGTTGCATGGCAAGGCAAAATTGCCCCAATGAAAGGCATTAAAAGGTATTGAACATGATGTGGCCCCATCATAGACATTCACGTTGGGCCCTCCTTTTGCTTAGAACCTCCTCTGCTGACCTGTATGGTTTTCTTCGCTTTAAGACGACGACTCAGCTTAGAAAATCCCTTGAAACCCATTTTTTCAGTGGCAGCCAGAGCAGCCTTCAGCAGTTTGGGGGTCTCCGGTCTTGGTGGAATGATGTGCTGAAACCCTTTCTGTGCAGGACCCTCATCTTTTGGTTTGCTGCTGTTCTTAAGCATTTTCCTAGAGGAGAGAATCACAACGGGCGGAGTCATAAAGCGTTATATAGTAGTGTAGAAGGCAACTGAGCTATCTCATGACGGGGGGACGGCCATTGGAGCATGGGAGACCTATTTAACTATATTGCCAGAACGGTGTTCTGTGTTAGTCGCGTACGAGGCCGCTGCTCACTTTGCTTTCCTGCGCAGGACTTTCTGAGACTCGGGGTAATGGAGCAGGATCTCACTCAGATCTTTCTTGTCCAGGATGAAGAGGTTGGTGAATCCGTGAGCGACCACGTTCGCTGTACGTCTGTTTCCTCCTCCCAACGCCAGCAGACTGAAAGAAGCAAAGTGACGGGTCATAGAAATCTATAAGCTCTCCTTTATATAGCACCCTTGTCTATGTATAACCCTATCCCTGGGAGGTCTGTAGGGCATCACTGTTATTTTAGAGACCTGCAAATCACTGATTAACCTCTTCCCTGCCAAACACGCAGATGACGGACTAACTCCTAACTCATTCCTGGAGAACATCATTAACTAATGTTTCTACCCCAGCAGAGCTTCGCTTAGCAATCCTGCAGAGCAATGCTCCATCCTGCCCTGCTCCCCAGGCCCCCGCTAGATAGTCCTGAAGAACATAATTCAGCCATTTTCTCCTAGAGAGTTCGTCAGTGCATTGCTTAGACCAGGGGTGCACAAACTGGGGGGCGCACCCGACAGATTATTTGGGGGGTGGCGCGGGGTTTACATAGGCCTTCTGGGAACACGCCGCCATGGCAACACGGCATCAAATGACGTGATGGCATGATGCCCAAACGCCGGGAACCAAGGTGGGGGGTGGGGCCCCCGGCGGGGCGGCGCAGAGGAGAAAGATTGCGCTTCCCTGGTTTAGACCTTTCTCTACTAGAGGTGGAAGAGAATCACTTTATCCATTAACGGCTACAATCCTGCAGAGCATTGCTTCACGCTGCCCTGCCAGGTAGACTTGCAGAGCATCACTTAAACTATTTTCTGCAAGAAATACTATATTCACTGGAGCTCCTGAGGAAAATGGATTCAGTATGCATAACAGCTGCAACATTGGGGACACACAGCCCCTGATCTTTGATACAAAGCCTTTTAGAAGGTGTATGTACTAAAGCAATTTGGGCTTTTTTCCTCTTGTGCCTCAAAGCCTTAATGTATCAAGGCCTTTGCTCCAATTTATGCCCCTTGTGTATCAGCTTGCAATTTGGGGAGTGTACATAGGAGTAATTACGTGACACACAGATTATATTTTGATGTATTAAATTGAGCGTCACTTTTTTACCCTTCAAACAGCATCAAACAGCACCCAAATTCGGAGGTGGCGTTACATTTCTTGTTTAGAAACCTGTGCCAGGTGTAACAAACTTGCACAAAACCACATTGCGTCTCCTTCCCTACGGGGCTGCATATTATCAAAGACCGTCCGAGCGTAATCTCTCGCCTGCTGTAAACCCGCAGAATATTTTTCATCTTCTCCGCTATACTGTAGCAAGGATTACTAAACCCCCTTCCTTGCTATAATCCCACGGAAAATTACTTTTCCCTGTTAAATGCCTGCCTACCGTTACTTACCAATCATTTACTCCTAAAATACAGACTACAGAGTACCTGTCCTAATAAAGACTAAATCAACGAGGCCAATGCTTGATATAACTGTGTATCATTTTCCAAGCTGCAGTCCTGCAGAGGGGGGGGGTCATTGTTCAATGTAACCTGTAAAACTCACCTGATTTCTCCAAACACACATCCAGCTTTTAGAGAGACCAGCACCGTCTGCCCTTCCGGCCCCCCCAGCACCTGCACCTCGCCAGCCTTAATGATGTACATTTCCCGGCCGATCTCCCCCTGGAACAGACACACTACCTGATGTTGAGTTTTGCACACGTCCAGCTGTGAGTGAGCACACTAGTGCCCTCACTTCTAATTCCAGTTGAACGCTGTCCACCTTAGTGACCGCTAACTCCTTCTGTAAGTTTAATTATAAAGCAAATCAGCGTACTCAAAGTCCTGTACACATGTATACGTCTTACTGTTTGATAAGAATCAGCGGACTCCGGGAGTTCGAGGATTTGTGTCCTACGGTCTTAAAACAGTACAACATTTTAACAGGCGAAGAACTATATATCCCAGAATCCTCAGTTTAGTGAGGTCACATGAAATGCCTGACTTTAGTTCACGTATGTGATGCAAGTAAGGTGAATAAACCGAAAACGGAGACCATGGCCCATATATAGTAAGCGGTCCTATCCCGTAGGGCAGAGGTCCCCAACACCAGTCCTCAGGGACCGCTAAGAGTGCAGGATTTAAGGATAGCCTCTCATTAGCACAGGTGGCCCAATCATTTTGACGGAACCACCTGTGCCCTAGCAGGGGTATCCGTAACACCTGCACTGTTAGTGGTCCCTGAGGACTGGAGTTGGGGACCTCTCCCGTAGGGCACCGTCCGGCACCTTGGCCCATATTTCCTAAGCAGTGTTCTGCCATAAGGCACCTTCCGGCACTGGAAGATACTTTACTGCCCCATTGACTTTTTGGCCACCTCTTTCTGCTGCTCTTCTGAGGCTGGCTATCTCTGTGACAAGAATAGACTTCCTGTCACACTATGTGCTCTGGTGTCTCAGCTACTCCCATCTCTGCCTTGTGGTCCAATGCTCTACGTACAACTGCAATGGGGAACAGAGCGTGTGCTACGGCTAAAGGCTCCGCTCATTCACTTTAATGCGCGGTAAGATGCAGAATGTCTCGGCTCCGCTTAATATATCTGACAGGCGGTGTAGGTAGGTTACCTTTTTACAAACATAATCCCCTGGGAGATAAACCACGGAGCGTAGTCTCTTCAGCATATCGTAGATCATCTGCCGATCACAGCCCTGCGCACCAAGGAGGAAGCAAAGTCAATGTCATTTCACTGGCTGGATCCAACATCACTTATATCATCTCTTTCATTGCTTTGCCATAAACTCCAGGCAGTGTAGGGGGTAATATTCTGCGGTGGATATTTTGGCCTGTGTGACACATTTGACACCTCATGCCACTATTTTATTAGAAAAATAAAAAAAAGGGATAATATTAATGTAAAGAAACATACAAATGATACAGTGTATCAAATAGTGTCTGGGACTAGCTGCAGGGCAGCAGCGCCACCTTGAGGGGCAGGGGGGGATGACGGTCCCTGTCCTGTACAGTGACAGCAGGGGAGAGTTGGGGTTATAGGAGGTCTGAGCATTTACCTGGAATAGGACCACTTTGCTGACAATGTTGTAATTCACGTCTACAGCCAGATCCAACCTCATCTTATCAGGGAGCTGCACCATGAGCTCCGATTCATCTGAGAGGGAGAAACAGGGGGGCAGTGAGTAGTTTCATGCAGGTGTGCAGGAGTTCAGGGCACCTCTTGTATTGAAATGTATTGTAGCAGACGGCACCTTTTCGATTTGAACATAGGAAATAAGGGCGACTTTTCTATCTTTGTACAGAGCCTGAGGACCCAGTTCTATCTGAAGGCAGCTGTTCTTACAGATAACGGCATTTATATTCTACCTGTGCCCAGGAAATGCAAAGAGAAGCACTGAATGTCCCTCAAATGAGAAGTGTAACTTGCTTGAATAGTTAGCTACATAGTAGATGAGATTGAAAAAAAGGCACACAGTATGTCCATCAAGGTTAACCTATGCTAAATTTAGACAACACATATACTCATGTTATATTTTTATTTACAGTATATTATTAATCCACAGTAACAAACAAAAACCCCAGTGAAACATTATCCAATTATGGGGCTTATACCAACTCGTCTGATCGGGTCTTTTCGACTTAAATGGGGAATTTTGGCCAAAAACCTCCTGATCTGCCACTTCGGCAGATATAGAGTAAGCCCCTAATTATGAGAATAAGTCTCATAAGGGGAAAAATAAATTGGCAATCAGATTACTCCCTGGATCAGCGTCCTTCCCATGTTTACTTATTTGGTATATCCCTGTATACCTTTCCTAAAAAGATGTCCGACCTTTTTTTTAACAAATCTATTGTATCTGCCATCAGTCTCCATGGGTAATGAATTCCTCCTTTTACCTGCCCTTACTGTAAATAATCTTTCCTTTGTTGCTGGTGAAATGTTCTTTCCTCAAATCTCAAGGGATTACCCGTGTCGTTTGTACTGCCCGTGGGATGAATAGTTATTTTGAAAGTTCCTTGTACTGACCCTGAATATATTTGTATATAGTTATCATATCCCCTCTAAGCCGCCTCTTTTCTAATGTAAATAAATCCAATTTAGCTAGCCCCTCCTCATAATTCAGACCTTCCATCCTCTTCATTAATTTGGTGGCTCTTCTTTGCACTTTTTCCAGTTCCATGCTGTCTTTTTTTTAATGGAGCGGTACCTAAAACTGTACTCTATATTCAAGGTGTGGTCTTACTGAGGATTTACACTGTGGTAAATGCAGTCTTCCCTTCCATCTATACCCACCCTGTTTTATGCAAGATAATATTCTGTTTGCATTTGCAGCTACAGCCTGACATTGGGCACTATTGCTAAAGTTCTGTCTACAAGCGCTCCTAAATTCTTCTCCATCAAGGATTGACCAAATTTTGTCTCAATTAGTTTGTACGTAGTCTGCTTATTCTTGCTTCCCAAATGCATAACCTTACATTTATTAAACTTCATCTGCCAAGACCTGCCCAAGTTTCCAGTCTATCCATGTTCTTCTGTAGAGAAATTACACCCGGTTCTGATTTTTACTACCTTACACAATTTAGTGTGTAACAAAGATGAAGGCTTTATCTCTATGTAATCTCTATGTCAAGTTCATTAATAAACAAGTTAAAGTGCAGGGGTCCCAGCACCGATCCTCGAGGTTCTCTACTTAAAACTTTAGCCCAGCCATAAAAATATTTTTCACCCAGACCAATCTCCTGTATTAGTTTACACTAATTTCTCGTGTGGCACCGTATGAAAATCCTTTGCAAAATCTAAGTAGACATCAACTGCATTACCCTGGTCTAAATTTCTACTTACTTCCTCAAAGAAACTAATAAGGTGAGTTTGGCACGACCTAGCCTTCATAAATCCATGCTAACTATCACTAATCATATTGTTATCCAATAGGTACACTGAAAATGATCCCTTAATAAACCTGCACATAGCTTCCCCACTATTCAAGTCAGGCTTACAGGACTGAAAATTCCCTGGTTGTGATCCAGCTCCCTTTTTAAATACAGGCACCACGTCTGCTTTACGCTAATCTTGTGGTACAGAGCCTGTGGAAATGGAGTCCTTGAATATTAAATATAACGGTTTGGCTATTACTGAGCTTATCTCTTTAATAACCTTTTGATGCACGCTATAGGCGCCAGTTGTTTTATTTGTGCCTGTATTATTTGCTTCCACTGCTATTCCAATGCATGTGGGATTGGTTCTTACCCAGCATGCCCTGGGACTGCCACGTGTACTCATACCACATCTTGACGCGGTTTTGCACGGAGCGGGGGATCTTGTAGCTGTTCATATATTTGATGGTTTTGTCCATACAGCTGCGATAATACGTCTGGCCAGCTGTGGCTGCACCCACCACATCTCTCATCTGCAGAGAGATAGACGAGGCTGTTTTAAACAACATGTTCTCTTTCCGGCACTGAGAATAGTTGATTAGACGGGATTTCCAGTGTAATAGACTAATGTTACTATCAACTGTTAGTTCATTAAACTGTGACTGTGCAAATCGGGGTTGAAACACAAACAGGAAAGAAAGTAAGGCAAAGGCCAGACCGGCTGTCCGAGAACATGAAGGAGGTAGTGAGAAGAGAGGTGGAAACATGGTTACGTTCGATGTGATTGAGGAGTCCCAAAGCTGAGTGGTGTCATTGTATTTCTAAGTGTGATGCCGATCCTATGCAAGAGTTTAAGGGAGGCCAAAGCTGGGACATGGCGGACAGCTGGGGCTCTGTCACAAGTACTATTTGTTAGGCAACATCTAAACACAGACCGTGCTCCACCTAGACGGCTGCATGCCATGAAGAACAGCAATGAAAGAAATACATGGGGGTACTTCTCATTCAGGGTTAAACACAGGGAGGCCGGTACGGCTTTTAACCCTTTGCGGTAACGTCACTGGTAGAATACTTGCCGTGCAGCATCCATAGGAAGTCTCGCTCATTTGTTTCCCAGAACCTACCTGACCAATCATGACGGAAAAGGCGAACACGCCCATGAAGTAGTTGAGCAACTGGAACCAGAGTTCAAACAGGGTCGTTGGATCCGGGAGGCCTCCGATTGTAATCAAAGTCTTGACGGCCCAGTAATAACAGCGGATATAGCTGCAGAGAAGGAGGAGGGTGTATGGAAAGGGCAACACACCGATGCGACCCGCGCCACTCGCAGGCGTTCATATAGCGTCACATCCCTATCTCACGTACCCGTAGAATGATAACGCACTAAACCGTGCCGGCAACAACTGCGGACTCCTGCGGTGATTAAACAAAGGTGCTCGGAAGGCAGGATTGCTGTCTGTGCTCCTTGTCTTTCTGTATTTCTACCCATGTAGCAACTAAAGGTTTCCACCACCGGGGTGAGCTGCTGTCATGCAACCGTGGCTGTCTCGGCACCGGAGGATTACCACTGCAGGGGTTCTGATCCGGAAGAATGGTATCCCCCCCCCCCCCCCAGCAGGGCAACAGCAGCAGACCCGGTATTTTGATTTTTTGGCCACGGCTTCAGTAGGTGCCTCTGGGTATGTAGAATAACTAATAGTACACCGCTCACCAGATAGCAGATAATATAGCCGGTGCAAAGGGATGGTACTGACATAGCAAGTAAACAGGAAGACAATAGGTTAATCTTCCACAGATCCCTAGTAACACTGCACACAGGCTAATAGAATATATAGCAGGAATATAGTGCTTGTATTGCTAAAGGGAGTAGACTGAGGGGAGGATCCTGGTAATTGCACCCAAAAATAGGATAGAGCAATTACCTAAAATGCCCTATGGGCAAAACAAAAAACTTTTATTAAACATATATATAGACGCACATTGTCACGACGCAATGAATCAGTAGGTAATAAAAACAACTAAAACACAGGCACGGGTATATAAGGAGGTGGTGGTAAGATAAATATCAATTATACCACTACTTAAATGAATACCTCCTTTGATAGCTCCGATGGGGGTGGTATACGGTGGAGGTAAATATGCCTAATGCAGATAGCTATAGATGCTAGTGAATCACCTGAAACCTGGGAGGGTGTAATGGATGTCTATTATGCTAATAGTATAGTAGTACCGGAAGAATGAGCCTCACTCAATAATGGTCGTGAGAGCTGCAGATCAATGTGGCTGTGCAGCACAATATTCTGGTGGTTACAGTGTCACCCCGTGCAGCCAATGCAGCCCCTACTCTCCAGTCTCTCAGGCAGCGGCAAAGGCCGATATAATGCTCAGAAACTGGCAATGTAGCTGTATTACCTACTGATTCATTGCGTCGTGACAATGTGCGTCTATATATATGTTTAATAAAAGTTTTTTGTTTTGCCCATAGGGCATTTTAGGTAATTGCTCTATCCTATTTTTGGGTGCAATTACCAGGATCCTCCCCTCGGTCTACTCCCTTTAGCAATACAAGCACTATATTCCTGCTATATATTCTATTAGCCTGTGTGCAGTGTTACTAGGGATCTGTGGAAGATTAACCTATTGTCTTCCTGTTTACTTGCCTCTGGGTATGTATCCTGCAACTTAATCTAACCATTTCCCCGTCTGCTGCAAAACCTTAGACAAGTTTTGATCTTTGGCTTGCTTTCATATTTAGCCTTATGTTTATCCCAAGCATCTTCTTTTATTCCCTTACTATATTAGCTTCTACCACCTCTGCTGGGAGTCTATTCCACGAATCCACCACCCTTTCGGTGAAGTACTTCCTCACATTGCCCCTAAGCCTCCCAACCTCCCGCTTCAGAGCCTGACCTCACCTTGTTGAAACCCTTATACAGATGTAGCAACCGTTATTGCGCCCGCTGACACACTCCCGTTGAGAAATGGCATGTAAGCCCCGCCCCCTTTTCTGCAAGCGCCTCATTTAGGACGATGGCCGCTTCTCCCACTGTCGCGTTGTGTATGTCCCGCAGCAACGCGCCAGCAAGGGGAATAACGCGTCAGCAAGTGCAATAACGCGCCAGCAAGGGCAATAACGCGTCAGCAAGGGCAATAACGCGTCAGCAAGTGCAATAACGCGTCAGCAAGTGCAATAACGCGCCAGCAAGGGCAATAACGCGTCAGCAAGGGCAATAACGCGCCAGCAAGGGGAATAACGCGTCAGCAAGTGCAATAACGCGCCAGCAAGGGCAATAACGCGCAGCAAGGGCAATAACGCGCAGCAAGTGCAATAACGCACCAGCAAGGGCAATAACGCGCAGCAAGGGCAATAACGCGCAGCAAGGGCAATAACGCGCAGCAAGTCCAATAACGCGCCAGCAAGGGCAATAACGCGCAGCAAGGGCAATAACGCGTCAGCAAGGGCAATAACGCGTCAGCAAGTGCAATAACGCACAGCAAGGGCAATAACGCGTCAGCAAGTGCAATAACGCGCCAGCAAGGGCAATAACACGTCAGCAAGTGCAATAACGCGCCAGCAAGGGCCTTAACGCCTGCCACATCGATTTCTGCCCCAATATACCTTTTCCGCACTCTCGGGCCTATCTGACCTAATGGGAAGTCACTTACATATGTCGGACGCCTCCTTCTGCTGCCCTCTTCCTCCTCCTGATACGCAGTGTCAAATGACGCCGCGGACACCACCAACATGGCATCAAATGGTGTATTGTTGCCATGGCAACATGACATTGCGGCGTCAAATGCCATTGCTTTACCATGGCAGCGAGACGCCGTGTGACGATGACGCCGCCAATCGGAAGGAGGGCGGCAGAAAGGAGGCGGCCGGCATATGTAAGCGTCTGGGGGCGGCGGATATCGAAATGCGACGCTGGCTATAGGGGATGAGTGTCACTGTATATCTGGTTCATATAGACTGGGAGACACTGTCATTGTCTTTACTGTATTCTTGCATATGGCTGGTACCTACCTGTTTCCTTCTCCGTCATACACCCATTTTGTGGCCTTTATCCCCTCGTAGTCTGAAGCCCAGTAATAGAGGCAGGCGTTTATATGCAAGCAATACAGAAGGTAGGCTGTGGTCCGGATAACTCTGCAAAGGAAACAGGGTTTATCTCCATAATACAACACACCCTATACACAGTGGAGTCCAGTCTGCACTATACACTCAGCAGGACCATGTACCCCTAACCTGCACTATACACTCAGCAGGACCATGCACCCCTAACCTGCACTATACACTCAGCAGGACCATGTACCCCTAACCTACACTATACACTCAGCAGGACCATGTACCCCTAACCTGCACTATACACTCAGCAGGACCCTGTACCCTTAACCTGCACTATACACTCAGCAGGACCATGTACCCCTAACCTACACTATACACTCAGCAGGACCATGCACTCCTAACCTACACTATACACTCAGCAGGACCATGTACCCCTAACCTACACTATACACTCAGCAGGACCATGCACCCCTAACCTACACTATACACTCAGCAGGACCATGTACCCCTAACCTACACTATACACTCAGCAGGACCATGCACCCCTAACCTGCACTATACACTCAGCAGGAGCATGCACCCCTAACCTGCACTATACTTGTGGCATGATCCTGTACTCCTAACCTGCACAAGACACTCAGCAGGACCATGCACCCCTAACCTGCACTATACATGTGGCATGACCCTGTACCTCTAACCTGCACTATACACTCAGCAGGACCATGCACCCCTAACCTGCACTATACATGTGGCATGACCCTGTACCCCTAACCTGCACTATACACTCAGCAAGACCATGTACCCCTAACCTGCACTATACACTCAGCAGGACAATGTACCCCTAACCTGAACTATACACTCAGCAGGACCATGTACCCCTAACATACACTATACACTCAGCAGGACCATGCACCCCTAACCTGCACTATACATGTGGCATGACCCTGTACCCCTAACCTGCACTATACACTCAGCAGGACCATGTACCCCTAACCTGCACTATACACGTGGCATGACCCTGTACCCCAGCCTGCACTATACACTCAGCAGGACCATGCATCCCTAACCTGCACTATACACTCAGCAGGACCATGTACCCCTAACCTGCACTATACACTCAGCAGGACCATGCACCATGCACTCAACAGGACCATGTACCCCTAACCTGCACTATACACTCAGCAGGACCATGTACCCCTAACCTGCACTATACACTCAGCAGGACCATGCACCCCTAACCTGCCCTATACACTCAGCAGGACCATGTACCCCTAACCTGCACTATACACATGGCATGACCCTGTACCCCTAACCTGCACTATACACTCAGCAGGACCATGTACCCCTAACCTGCACTATACACTCAGCAGGACCATGTACCCCTAACCTGCACTATACACTCAGCAGGACCATGCACCCTTAACCTGCACTATACACTCAGCAGGACCATGTACCCCTAACCTACACTATACACTCAGCAGGACCATGCACCCCTAACCTGCACTATACACTCAGCAGGACCATGTACCCCTAACCTGCACTATACACTCAGCAGGACCATGTACCCCTAACCTGCACTATACACGTGGCATGACCCTGTACCCCTAACATGCACTATACACTCAGCAGGACCATGTACCCCTAACCTGCACTATACATGTGGCATGACCCTGTACTCCTAACCTGCACTATACACTCAGCAGGACCATACACCCATAACCTGCACTATACACTCAGCAGGACCATGTACCCCTAACCTGCACTATACACGTGGCATGACCCTGTACCCCTAACCTGCACTATACACTCAGCAGGACCATGTACCCCTAACCTGCACTATACACTCAGCAGGACCATGTACCCCTAACCTACACTATACACTCAGCAGGACCATGCACCCCTAACCTACACTATACACTCAGCAGGACCATGTACCCCTAACCTACACTATACACTCAGCAGGACCATGCACCCCTAACCTGCACTATACACTCAGCAGGAGCATGCACCCCTAACCTGCACTATACTTGTGGCATGATCCTGACTCCTAACCTGCACTAGACACTCAGCAGGACCATGCACCCCTAACCTGCACTATACATGTGGCATGACCCTGTACCTCTAACCTGCACTATACACTCAGCAGGACCATGCACCCCTAACCTACACTATACAGTCAGCAGGACCATGTACCCCTAACCTACACTATACACTCAGCAAGACCATGTACCCCTAACCTGCACTATACACTCAGCAGGACAATGTACCCCTAACCTGAACTATACACTCAGCAGGACCATGTACCCCTAACATACACTATACACTCAGCAGGACCATGCACCCCTAACCTGCACTATACATGTGGCATGACCCTGTACCCCTAACCTGCACTATATACTCAGCAGGACCATGTACCCCTAACCTGCACTATACACGTGGCATGACCCTGTACCCCAGCCTGCACTATACACTCAGCAGGACCATGCACCCCTAACCTGCACTATACACTCAGCAGGACCATGTACCCCTAACCTGCACTATACACTCAGCAGGACCATGCACCATACACTCAACAGGACCATGTACCCCTAACCTGCACTATACACTCAGCAGGACCATGTACCCCTAACCTGCACTATACACGTGGCATGACCCTGTACCCCAGCCTGCACTATACACTCAGCAGGACCATGCACCCCTAACCTGCACTATACACTCAGCAGGACCATGTACCCCTAACCTGCACTATACACTCAGCAGGACCATGTACCCCTAACCTGCACTATACACATGGCAGGACCATGTACCCCTAACCTGCACTATACACGTGGCATGACCACGTACACCTAACCTGCACTATACACTCAGCAGGACCATGTACCCCTAACCTGCACTGTACACGTGGCATGACCCTGTAACCCAGTCTGCACTATACATGTGGCAGGACCATGTACCCCTAACCTGCACTATACACATGGCAGGACCATGTACCCCTAACCTGCACTATACACGTGGCATGACCACGTACCCCTAACCTGCACTATACACTCAGCAGGACCATGCACCCATAACCTGCACTATACACTCAGCAGGACCATGTACCCCTAACCTGCACTATACACTCAGCAGGACCATGTACCCCTAACCTGCACTATACATGTGGCATGACCCTGTAACCCAGTCTGCACTATACACGTGGCATGACCCTGTACCCCAGTCTGCACTATACACGTGGCATGACCCTGTACCCCAGTCTGCACTATACACGTGGCATGACCCTGTACCCCAGCTTGCACTATACACGTGGCATGACCCTGTACCCCAGCTTGCACTATACACGTGACATGACCCTGTACCCCAGCTTGCACTATACACGTGACATGACCCTGTACCCCAGCTTGCACTATACACGTGACATGACCCTGTACCCCAGCTTGCACTATACATGTGACATGACCCTGTACCCCAGCTTGCACTATACACACACAAGGTGACCCTGCAATACAACATAAAACTACCTGTTGGGGTTCAGTGTACGCCGTATTTTTCTACAAAGGTGTTAACCCCGAGATAACTAACAATTGTATTAACATTTTACAACTCCGCCCTGGGTCCTCGCCAGGGATCTACCAGTGGAGTATCTCAGGGATCGGTACTGGGACCCCTTCTTTTTAACTTGTTTATTAATGACCTTGAGGTTGGCAGAGAGAGCGAAGTCTCCATCTTTGCTGATGATACTAAATTGTGTAAGGTAGAAGAATCAGAGCAGGACGTACATGTGCGCTGCCTAGTATTCTAAAACTCTCCCCACCCTGACATTCCTCTCACCCCCAAGACCCCTCTCTCCCCCAAGACACCCCTCTCTCCCCCCTGACACACCTCTCAAGCCTCCTCCAAAACACTCCTCTCTTCCCACCCAGACACCCCTCCCCACCTCTCATGCCCGAGACCCCTCTCTCCCCCCGACACACCTCTAACCCCTGAGACGCCTCTCTCCCCCAGACATCCCTTTCTCCCCCCGACACACCTCTCATGCCTGACACCCCTCTCTCCGCCCCCCCCCGACACACCTCTCATATCTGACACCCCTCTCCCCCTAACTTCCGTGTTAGGACAACCTGGATGGTCTCCCTCTGCTGGGTAAGTCCCGGGGAGGTGGTACAGAGAGAGGGTGACCCTACCGGTGTCGGGCCTGTTGGAATAATTTGACAGGCCATATTTTGCCCACCCTTGCCTTAGTGCCATAACACTCAAACCACTGCCCCTTCCTGTGAGTGTGAGAAAGCATCAACAGTTTGCAAGCTGAGAGTGCAGTATAAGGCTGATCCACAGCGCACTCTCTGTAAGGCTGAGAACAACTGACCTGTAGATATACGCTTTGCTCAGGATGGCCTCGAGTCGGTTGTTGAATTCAAAGAATGCCATGTACTGCATGGAGAAATGGAGTAACATTACTGGAGGTATCACAGGAAAGACTCCTACATGTTCCATTGCAATGGGCGGGACAGACTCCACATGCCATAGGCCCATTCTGTCTATATCACTCTGGCCCACTGTGGACAGACTCGATGGGCAACCATCCCTTTATGCGGTTTAGGACATTTGGCCCTGACCAAACCACTGCCACACATGTCCCCGCCGGAACACCTGGCCGCAGGGCACCTCGCTCCATTGCCATCTATAAATGGCGGTGTCCCGCCATGCACCCTTATACACCGGCTGCTGCGACAAGCTCCACGTGCTCCCTGTCACACCGCAATAGGACGCTGAGGCGGAAAATCCCTTTGTCACCTTATAGTGGAAGGGACAGACTCAGCTGGCTTCCTGATGCAGAGAGAGGGCCTTATTGCGATGATTGGCACCCCAACCCCATATTAACAAGGCAGAGACAGGATGAACTCACCTTCAGAAGGCGTGGAAAACGCAGAATGGACTTAACACCAAATTGAAAGTACAAGATGTCCAGTGGCAGGAGGGAGATCATATCCATCTGTCAGCAGAGAGAGGAAATGCCAGAAAAGGAAATATCGCAGAACGACTCCATGATCTATTCACTAAAGTCGGCAAAACCTATGCAAAAACCACCTTATTTATCCAAGGAAAAGCCATGGAAAGCACTTGGATATATTTGATAAACCTGGTGCAATTCATTTGCACTGTTTTTCTTCCAAGTTTTGCAGCCGGGAAGTAAATAAACCCTAGTAAATAAACCCTAGTAAATAAACCCCTAACGAACAGAATACAGTCGCAGAGACACAGAAATATTGAGTCAGTGGGAGAAACAAACCGAGACAGGGAGGTATAGTGGTGATGGTGAAGGTCAATTGTTGGAAACATTACAATTTTGTACTGTGCTAATACATTTGGCTATATTGATTTTTGACACCTTCCTTCGGATCAATATTCTGTAAATACAAATATAGGACAAGTATCTGTCGTCTAAATTTACCGTTTGTTGAACTTGATGGACGCATGTCTTTTTTTCAACCTCATCTACTATGTAACATCTACTATGTAACTATGTAACATCTACTATGTAACTATGTAACATTTTGCTATATTGATTTATCATTTCGTAGTGCAGCAAGATGTCAGTGGTTTAATGGTAATGCCATTACTTTTAAATCATAACCCGATAGTTCATATTTATAACTTGTCATTTTTTATTTTATTTTTTCAAACTCTGAATTTATGCTGAGTATTCACCTGTTGCCATGGCAACCTCAGTTGTGCTCTTGAGTGTAAATAGCAAATTTTGGCAAACAGAGACCGGATCTCCAGAAATCAAGTGCAGAATTGAAAAAGGGCCTGGATAGGTAATAACAGCAGCAAAATAACTTTGCAATAATAAAAAGAAGGGAGAAGTGGAGCAGATTGCGGCTTTAAAGTGAGTCAGTCTGGTTTGAGTCCGTTCCATGTGATCTTGTGCAAGTCCGTGCATCAACACATTTGGACCCATACTTGGTAAGCGCTGTTTTTCCATAAGGCTGAGTCCATAGAGACTGCAGCCGTGCGGAGGCGCGCTGAGGCTGAGGGAAAGCGGGTGCTTTCCCTGGCCTTAGTTTGCGCGCCGTCCGGGGGCGTGTCGGGGAGCGGGCCAGTGACGTCACGGAGCTGGTTCGCCCTCATTGGACGAACCGCTCACGTGACTGGCCCTGCGCTCCCGTGAGCACAGAAACTAAAATTGAATTGTTGGCTACGCTTCCGAATGCCACCGGAAGCGTGCGCGAGCCCCTGCTAAAGCCGCTCTCATTGCGGCTGCAGGGGCTCACTGCCGAGCGTGGGTCAGCACTAACTAGCTGACCATGCCTGCGGCCAAGACATCCTACTGTCCATACAAGTGAACGGGCCATAGCGTGTCCTCCAGCGCTGGAAGGGGTCTCGCTAGCACTGCTTAGTAAACGTGGGCGTTGATCACAAAGCCCTCTTGCTTTCCCCCCTTTTTTGGCACCTGCATGGACTAAGAGGCGAACAAGCCAGGGGATTCCTGGCTACAATGATGATAATTGAATTTGGGCCAAGAGAGGAGAAGCAGAGGAAGATTACCTTAAATCGCTCAGACTTGACGTAGTTCCCCCGCATATCTTTCTTATCCATCTAAAAAAAGAGATCAGACAATGAAGCGCGGTTAGTGCACATTTAAAGCTACGTATAAGGAGCTATGTATGTAGGTTTGATGTTGTGATAGCCCCATGTACCTAAGCTACGATATACGCTAGTCCCTGTGTGCCAAATGTACTGAATGCTTTTATCAAGATGCAGTGGTCCCCAGTGTATCTAACACCAGTCTAGAACTCGCGGTTTAAAAAGAAGAGATACATTTTAGTAATAAACTAACAACTTGATTATCATCATCATCAAACTCCTCCCCTAAGAATCACACCGTATAACTATCTTGATACACTAGTGTTTTCTTGGGCTGGTTTTGACCCCGTGGCAGGCCACGTGATATGCGCCCATGAGCCCTTCAAAGCGGAATCGGACCTTTGGTCACAGCGGTCTCGCCGTGATTCAAGTCTCTGCTGGCGGTTGTCCGCCGAGAGACCTTTCGCCGCAGCCACTCTGCCGCTGGACACTCAGCCGCCGGCCGTTTCGCCAATAACGTAAGGTAATTTAAGGGGTTTTAGCGGTTAGGAGATTTAAGGATATTGATTTAGGCAAGGAGTTAGGTTTTTAGGGAAGGGGATTAGGGTAAGGGGTTTGGAATAAGGGATTAGGGTAAGAGGTTTTAGTGTAATGGTTTAGGCCGGGTAAGGGGTAAAGTTTTGGGGGTAAAGATGAGGGGCTTTTAGGATAAAGGGGTAAGACTAGGGAGCTTAACTCGGCAGCAAAGCAGCCGGTGGAGAGATGTCCAGGTGCCGAGGTGTGTGGCGGCTAAATACCGGCAGCGATTTGGTCGCGGCAAAACAGCCATGACCAAATGTCCGAGACCGCCTTTGAAAGGGCCACACTTTGCCAACACACACACACACATTTATATATATATATATATATGATGCACAGGCAGAAGGGACGTTGCATCCGCGGGTAGGAGCTCTTCACCGCTCCGGTCAGCTGCATCATGCCGGCGTGTTGATGAATACTGTCCCGCTCCTCTTACACAGGGAACTAGTCTTAGCACAGGAGAGGAGCGGGGCAGTGCAGTATTTATCAGCGCACTGCCATCAAACAGCTGAGGGAGCAGCAAGAAGCTACAATCCACACTAGCAACAGCTCTGCTGCTTCTGCACTGGGAAGACGGGACTGCTCGGGCGGGCAGAGGTTGGGGGCCCACAGGTGAAGCATCTGAGAGCCGTCTGTTGTCCACCAATGTTCTACATGAAACTTGTAAGATCTTCATAATGGCAATAACCGCACCACATCTACAGCAACATGCTTTTAAAGGAATCTGTCCGCATGGTGGTTAAAGTAGCAATTCCGTCTGAGTTACCAACATGTGATGAAAGAGACCACACTGTTCTGGAGATACTTTATCATTAATCAATGGCCATCACCAAGGAAATCCAGCCAGTGAGCTAGCAGCAACGTTGTTGGACACAATGGCTCTTCCAATGACTTTCGGCATTGGTAGTTTGCCCTCTGGCACTGACCACCAATGGTCAAAATGAATTCTCTCCAGAATAGCGGCTCTCCATGGTGCTTGACCAGTGCATACATGCACATGGAGACTTCATGCTTTAGAATAAAAAAACAAATAGATACAGTAATTGCGGCCACAGCATCCACATGCAGGCAGCGGTCACTCTTTCAGAGGGTCAATCATTACATAACATACCTTGCTGAAGTAATTCAATAGCTCTAGTCCAACACAATGAAATAGGTAAAGGTTAAGATGCATTTTATTGTATAATATGCTATTAAAAATGTTAATCTGAGCCACACTGTGCCATCATTTTATGGGAAGAGGCCCCTGCTAGAATTTTGGTTACAATATAGCATCGGAGACATGTTAACCTCTATGTGTGGGGTTCAATGGGGCTGAGTAAAAGGGAATCAACAATCTTTTCCAATACAGAATAACACTGACTCGTGTTCCCTTCTCCATCACTGGGAAGCAGCTTCACAGCCATTATAAGCCTCTATATTCTATATGCCGTGGGACTGCTTCCCTCTACTGGGGAAGTGTTTGGTCCCATCCAGTTAAATAGAGCTGTTCCCTTCTCCGGCACTGGGAGGGAGCTGTACGGCATCCGCAGGCCGCTCTTCAATATGCTGTGAAGATGTTTCCCCTGTGCTGGAGAAGAGAATAACTCAATTCAAATGATGGAGCTGATCTCTTTTGACAGTACAGGGAAGACTTATTTACAGTATATTGAATAGGAGCCATAGATTGATATTGTTAGACTCTCAACGAGTAAAACAAAAACCATAGAACAGCAAATTAGTCTTAATTTCATGGTCAGCATTTCACTCTACACTAGGATCTTGTTGAAGACAAACCAAGCATAGGAAACACAACCACAATATATGACAGGTTGGGACTGGCCCACTGGGTACTCAGGGAAATCCACGATGGGCCTTGGTATGAGGCAAGTCCTCAAGGTAGACTGGCCAAGTGTCCTGAAATGACCGGGAGACTCTGGAGACAGGCTGAAGTTCGCAGTGCAGTCTGTGTGTGAGTCCGGTTGCAGGAGCAGTCAGTCTGTCTATGTCTGAGTCAGAATGCTCTGCATATATCTGTATACAGTATGTAGTGTACATTGCATATCCACAAACGTGTGTTAGGGTTTACTCTTGGATGTAATCTTACGTGTTAGGTCATACCCAAAATTACTCACATCCAGATAGTGATATACGGCTTTTACAGGGATGGTGGAACACCACTGTTAGGCACTATTTACCCAACACCATTATTTCCCCGTGTTATTTTCCTCTCCTCTTTATCTCAAGTTCAGTTAAACATCTATTTAGCTGTCTGGACAGGAGAAATGCCGTCGGACATAATGTCCCGTTATTGGTAGATAAGTTAAAGCAGTAACATGGCGTTAAGCCAATGAGATACAGTATGCAGCAGCTGTTGTGTTTACATATTATTAGGTATGCAGGAACCTCAGGGAAATTACCGTCCAGTCCTAATTTAAGTAACGGGATTTTATGGGTTCTGATTTACCGGAGCTTTGTGGTTCTGGCCCATAGAGTACCCTTCACCATTAAAACTAATGTTAACTGGGTGGAGTGACTTATTTTCTTATACAAGAGTTACAATGGGAGCCAAATATACTGGAGGGTTTCAGAAAAGTTGCAAAGAGAAAGTTGTTTTTCTATTCCGTGATTTATTTAGGGAACAAGTGATATCAAGAAAGGAAGACTAAGGCATAAAGCCACAGAATTGAGTATGAACACACACACAAAAATGGTGTATTTTTAAATAGAACAAATGGGAGGATCCAGGGCACTACGGATTTTTAAGAAATGAAATTTATTCTAGGCACACACAACGTTTCGAGCTGTACAAAGCTTTCTCAAGGCCAGTCACTTGAGAAAGAGCTTTGTACAGCTCGAAACGTTGTGTGTGCCTAGAATAAATTTCATTTCTTAAAAATCCGTAGTGCCCTGGATCCTCCCATTTGTTCATATATCTTGAAATCACACCAGACAGGTTTTTTCCCTGAACCACGGAGCACCGGTACCTCAAATTGCAAGTATACTGCTTTATTATACTCATACAGGTGTGCTAGACATAACCCTCTTGTTTGATCGTATTTTTAAATAGGCCACAGAACAAAGAATCTTCAGTGTGTACCCGCAGGGATAAGCATTCTAGTCTTCCCTGACCTCATAGGGTTTTGACTTCCATAATGGTAATAACATGAATATCCTTTGGACCCAGGATTTGGAAAAGTCCCAGATATAAAGATGTAGTCCTTTAACCTATGACTGCGTTCAGCCACGGGCATGCTCTCCCGTATGCAGGACGTTAAGAAACACCTCATGGTATGGATTGCGGTAGAACACTTTCTGTGACAGTCTCAGGGAAGGTTAAATAATCTACATTTGTATCTCAATGCTTTAAACTATTATAGGAAACTAAAACACTTGGAAATGTATGAGAACTGAGGATAGATCTGGTTAACTTCCAGGACCCTAAGGTCCCTTCTTCTGTACGACTGTTGAACACTTTAGTACACTTGCCTAAAATAGGGACTTTAGTGGTTCGGCAAGCTTGCTATTCTCTTATAACATCAGTTATCCCTTAAAAGTATTGTGTTTGCCCTACATTTGTTTTTATTTTATTATGAGACAAACTTTCACTTCCGTGGCCTCACACGGTACCAATCGCCACCCGAAAGGAATAGTCAGATGGACCTTCGGTGAGGGTGACACACTTACAATGATGTCGCCTCCTCGGACAAACTGCAGCCGGACTTGGAAGACGACAATGTCTAGCAGGTAGATGAGGTCGCACAGGTAGTCAATTAGCAGCCAGTAGTAGATGTTACTGGGGGTCTGGTAAGGGAAGGCCCAGCGCACGGGGATGAGCCAGCAGTTCCAGTTCCACGCCATGACCACAAAGAAGAGCCACAACACGTACATCAGATCTGCATTCAGGAGAACATAGGGCAGCTGTAACAAGTTGGACAGATGCTGTAGACCAGGGCTACTCAACTTCTCTACACTGAGGTCTACTTTAGCTCTACCAAAATATTTACCATCCAGATTTTTGGTCACATTGCTGCCCATGCTGAGCAGAGAGGGGGATAGGAGGAAGCTGCTCCCATAACAGCTTTTTGGACCTAAAGGCAAGCTACACCCTAATCATTTTAAGTGCTTTCCTTCTTTTTATTTCAAAATAAAATAATGTAAGAGACGTCGAGCTGAAGGATAATGGGCAGTTACCATGTTGGTGATGTTATACAAGTTACAGGATGGTCCAGGTGTCTTCGACATAACTTTCAACTCTACATACAGTAGATGGCCAGAAGATGCACTGTAGATACAATAGGTATCAGTATAGATGCCTCCAACAGTGGTGATACATTACTGCTCAGTCCCAAATGAAAACGTAATCTTAAAATCCCACCCCTTTGAAAAACTCATCATTCAACTTGTCCCGCTGTGCCTCGGCACAGAGAGTCAGATGAACTCTTCACAGATGCAGCAAGTACTCTAGGAGACTTGTTTTTAAATCCTTTCACTGACACTCAGGGAGGTACCACAGATTATATGGGAATGGGCCAGAAGAAGGGAAGAGGAAGCCCGAAAACGTAGTCTGAGTGACAATTGTATCATGTTGTAGCTATTGTTTGTAAATAGATGTTTTTTTTAACGATGCTTCAATCGTCAATACCCAATATGATGAATTTAAATACTTGTATTCTTTTATTTTTTTTGAGCGCTGGGACTCAATATATATTATTTTATTGGTAGTTAGATTTATCTTACCTTACAAAACAAAATGTAAATTAAAGTTTCTTTTAACTGGGATGTAATCAGACAGAAATTACACCACCTTAATAATATGTGTATACACTTCGGGGTTTATATTTCAAGCTCCAAAGGGTCTATGTTGAACCGAGAGTAATTTAGAGCAATGTACGAAGGTAGCAGCAGGTCTCACAAAAGTTTTGATCAGGAACAATTTGTCAAAACTTTTTAAGTTTCAAATTGGCCTAATATAAACACTTTGAGCACTAATGCACCAATATAAGACTTTAAACCACAATATTGTTGCAGTGGCCCTTATTCAATATGCTGTGGAAATGTCTTCCCCATGCCGTAGAATGGATGAGCTCCTTCCAAATGTATGGGATTAAAATATTCTCCAGCACAGGGAGGTTGTCTGTACAATATATTCAGAAGGGGCAAATGAGTCGCAGGTTTGTACAGTAGATAAAAAGAAAGTAGTGGTACGCCATTCCCCGTGCGTGGAACAGCATACCTACCATGAACATCACACTTCCTTCACTGCTTATGGCTCCTTTAAGGCTATCGCTCCCACTGCCCGAGACTCAGGGTCATATATCCTATGTGCTGCTATCTGGCCATAAGACGCCTTATGGCTTTGCACTAGTGATGGTCCTCTGCCCCTCCTTCCCTGCCACATGCAGATCCTTACTGGTTAGCGGGTCGATGCTGGATGGGAATCTGTAACTCAGAAGACGTTGCCTCCAGGGCCGAATTTTGAACTTGCAGCAGAGCATCTCGCAGTAATGTTCGTCCTGAACAAGGGCCTCTCCTGGTGCCTTCTTCTCTTCAACGGGGGGAGGGGGTGGGGGAGGGGGCGGAGGAGCCTTTTTAGAGGGGGCTAAAGAATAGCAAAAATTCAGCAGATGGCAGAATACAAACAGCGATGGTATATTTATATAGTTCATACACATAGCCAGCTGTATACACAGACGTCGATATAATCATATACACCGCTGGCAGTACATCATCACATTATGTACACAGTGTATGTACTACACATCAGTGTCCTTATATACACTTAGCCAACAACATAGTCATATACAGCATAGTACTAAATACAATTTAATGCAGTATAATTGTGTGTGTGTGTGTGTGTGTGTGTGTGTGTGTGTGTGTGTGTGTGTGTGACAGATTCACTATCTCTGTATGCTGGAGTAGATCAATATGTGTGCTCTCCAGCATGCAGGCAGTTAACGCCCTCCTGGAGAGGCTAGCTACAGGTGCAACCAATTAAGTCAGAACTCCTGAATGAACAGTAGGTTTAAAAGGCAGGAAAATGCCAAAGACAGAGAGAGAGTTTTTCCCAAGCCCGGGTAGAGAGACTCGTCCCCAACCAGGAGGATACTTGTTGGTCTAAACCCAAGGCCTGCAGGGAGCAGAGTCTTAGGACCATCTGAGAACTACACCCAGAAAACAGAAGCGCCACGGGCGTGAAGAAACTGCTGGACAAAGCCCTGCTCCAAGGAACCGGCGTTCCAGACCTAAGGAGGAAGCAGAGCTCTGATGGACTCGCAAGGGACACGCATGGGACGCAGTTCCCACCTGTCAGAAAAGGACTTTAATATTATTACCTATTATTATGTCTCTAACATGAGGGTATGTTTTGGGGCTGGTTACTGGCCAGCCAGGTATATAGGGGCTGTGCAGTCTAGTAAGTCTCTCAAGGGGAGTAGGGTTTTATTTGATCTTTTTGTGTTCTTCCTTAAAGGGACAGTGTGCTTATTATTCTGTTGTGTTTATGGAGAATAAACCACTGGAATTAAAGCCTAACTCATTGTTTGGGCCTCATACTGCTGTGAGGCCACCCTGCCACTATATTATTTATATTTATATATATATATATATATATATATATATATATATATATATATATATATATATATATATATGACAGTATTTTTTATACTGACATTCACCAACTATTACCATTTATGTACAGCCAGTAGTATACACATACTACATACACTCAGGATACAGTGTACTGACACACCTTATAAACATAGAAGTCCATATACTCACATCTTCATGTTATCTACACAAAGCTAGCAGTTTACTTGCCACTGTGGTAGACTGTATACTGGGCTTGATGGACCCAGTGTTTGCAGTTCTTATTTCCTAGTATGCTTCCTAGTTTATACACAGCTGTCAGTATACTCTATGCTGTATGAAAACTGTTGTATGGTGCTCTAGAAAAAAACCACAGTATGGTAGGCATGAAGTTTGGAAAAATTAACCCATCGAGTAGATAACTGTCCAACAAGATGTAAACTGGTATATTATGGGGTTGTTGGCACTTCAGTGTACCTTAGCCAGAGCTTTCAGCACTGGTGGTTGGGCACTTATGCCCCCCCCTTCACGTCTTCATGCGCATTGGCGTCGCGTGTTTATATTGGTTATACACTCGCGCCGCGTCATCCAGCATGTTGACGTCACGCGTTCCGTGTCACGTGACGTACCCGGAAGTGCTGGCGAATGGCCCCTCTGGCGGCGCGATCTTGTACAAATTGCACTCCAGATGGTAAGTGTGCATTCACCTTGATAAAGGGCTATTCATAGCCTGAAACGCGTTGGTGTTTTTTGTTTGTTATTTTGATCCATTAAACTAGCTCCATTTTTTATTATGGGAACGCATTCTTGTTGTTGTTTGCTGATCTGAATACTATATAGAGAAACCTTGCTCTGACTCCTTGGTGGTAAAAGCGTGCTGCCTAGGGAGAGTGGTAATATAAGCATAGAGGTGTACCTAAGAGGGGCACAGAAAGATCCCTAATATAGGCGCACTGCAGACCTTTATAAAATAATATGATCAGGGGTGAAAAAATGTTTATAAAATATTTTATTAATTAAAGTGTGGAGTGTACTTAAAAACGATATGTATACTCTATATAAGGTATACGTCTAGTAGCTAATGTCACTCAATATCAATATACACTGCATCATTGTTCAATTGAGGCTAGAGGTGCCCCTCTTAGGTACACCTCTATGCTTATTTGCTGATCTGCCAGCACTGGATGTAGTGCTCCGTTTTTTCTCTCCTTCCTACTCTATGCAGTATACTCAAAATCAACCTCTGTGCACACAGTGTACTGTTCACAGATGTAAACATTGACATTATTCGCTCAGATAATACAACATATCCCACTACAATGCAGAATATCACAGATTTCCCAGAGCATTCAATGGCATTGTTGGTGCAGAATATCAAACCCCCCCCCCCTAATGTACAAACAGGGACAATTAAGCCTGCTACATCTCTACGTACATGCTCAAAGCACACAGCCTACAATATACTCACAAACATACTTCACTCACAGTCTGCACAAAAGTCAATAGCTTAGTCAGTGCACAAAAAGTCTGACAAACACTGTACACTATAGACAGTGTACGCAGCAGCGGAGCCAGCAGTATACTCACAGGCGGTCGGACTCTCCCCATCCGAAGATATCTCGGGGTCTATCAGTCGCTCCTTCACTCGCTCTGTCCGGTCCTTGAAGAGTCGGACGAGCTCCTGCAGGCGCTCTGTGATCACCGCGCTGCTCTGGCTGATTGCCGAAGCTGACCGCTCCATCGCCCTGAATGCCCGTGGGGGGGGGGGGGCAATAAGAGTCAGCACCAAGCTTCTAGCCAATAATCTATTACAAACGGTGAGGACTTGTGACTTATAGGTTCAATTCCTGCTGCCTTACAATGCTATTCCAAAAGACACCATACCAAACAGCCAACTCAAGTGAATGAGTCTTCTGGCACCGGAAGGTGTCTAATGGAATAGCACTGCTTAGTAAATATTGCCCTGTATGTTCAAAGACACACTGTAACTACTACTCCACATATTGTGGACTTGAAGAAGAGAACTGGGTGGTTCTGCAATTGATAAAATCAGCGGTGTTGGTTTAGCGGTGTATGCGTTAGTAACTTCGTATCTCTGGTTTCTTACTCTTCGTCCTCAGGTCCATCATCCCACATCTCCTCCACATGGTCTCCCTGGGACTGTGTCCTCTTCCTACACAGAGGGTCAGAAAGACAGCCAAGTTACTTTTACCAATGGACGCCCTACCACCCACACATATGACCCTTACATTTGTAGACGCACAGGTTACACGTGGGTAATACAAATGAAAGGAAGCAAGAGAATTTACATCATTGGGATCTATGTCCCAAAGCAATATTGGATGAATACGTTTTTTTTCCCCATACATTATGTGTATACGGAAACTCGAAGACTGTGAGCTTCCAAATTCTCCTTTTTCTCAGTAGTGATCAGCAGTAGAAAAGAATTTGATCAAACATCCAATTATTTTCTACGGCTGAAGGCGGATACAAGGAATTCGAGCACTGCATCATTTTTACACCAACACTGAAATGAATTAAATCAGACGTGACTCTCAGTCTGGAAAGAATATTCAGACAGATGGTGTCACAAAAATACATTGGTGACACAGACAGACGTATTTCCCCCCATTACCTCATTGCGGGCACAGACGTCCCAGGCACGGTAAGAGTCCTGTGTCTGTACGGCGACAGAGGCGGCTTCAAATGTGGTAGCTCAGCAGCAGATACGCTGCCCGAGTCCACATCTTCCACACTGACGGCAGGATGACCAGAGCACATCACATCTAGGAGGGAGTTAAACCATTGTACGTGATTAAAGGAAACACAGAGCACTTCAAATAATAGTAAGATGTAGTAAGCACATTGGGGACACGTGTCAGAGTGCTGATACATGCACCTTGCACATTGGGGACACGTGTCAGAGTGCTGATACATGCACCTTGCACATTGGGGACACGTGTCAGAGTGCTGATACATGCACCTTGCACATTGGGGACACGTGTCAGAGTGCTGATACATGCACCTTGCACATTGGGGACAAGAGTTAGAGTGCTGATACATGCACCTTGCACATTGGGGACACGTGTCAGAGTGCTGATACATGCGCCTTGCACACTGGGGAAACGTGTCAGAGTGCTGATACATGCACCTTGCACATTGGGGACACGTGTCAGAGTGCTGATACATGCACCTTGCACATTGGGGACACGTGTCAGAGTGCTGATACATGCACCTTGCACATTGGGGACACGTGTCAGAGTGCTGATACATGCACCTTGCACATTGGGGAAACGTGTCAGAGTGCTGATACATGCACCTTGCACATTGGGGACACGTGTCAGAGTGCTGATACATGCGCCTTGCACATTGGGGATACGTGTCAGAGTGCTGATACATGCGCCTTGCACATTGGGGACACGTGTCAGAGTGCTGATACATGCACCTTGCACATTGGGGACACGTGTCAGAGTGCTGATACACGCACCTTGCTGCGCAGCGAGCATTTCTGGTTGTATCAATATAAACCATCTTCAAATATAAGAAAGCTGCTGATCGCGATTACTAGATTAGATTACTAGATTAAAGGTGAACAACAGTCAGACTGGGTGGATTAAGTGAATGCAAAGAAAGTGTCCGACAGAACTGTAATCTCAGAGATATAAATATGTAAACTATGCGAAATTAGCCCTTTTACAAGTTACCAAAAAAGCAGCGACTGCAGTAAGTCAGGGTTCACGGACTGCTTTAAGGCAGGGGTGCGCTAACTGGGGGGCGGGAGATTTTACTGGGGGGCGCGTGTGGTTGCAGAGGTCCCGCGCTCTTCCCCAAGGATTTTACGGGGGACCGCGTGAGGCCTCTGCAACAATAAAACTTACTCGGATTCAGACGCTGTGACATGTCCCCATGGCAAGGCGGGGTCAAATGACGCCGCGGGTTCATGTGACGTCACAGGAAAACATGAGGTAACTCAATGTACTACTTCCTGCTAACACATTTTATAAATAAATAGGTATTTACGGTATTAGCCTAGTGAAGTGTATGATTTGAGTAGGAGGAGGAGAAAGGCTGGGGGGAAACTATTGGATAGGGAGGGGAGTAGAGGTCTAGAAGCGGAGTCAGTCTACCTAATGCATGGGGTGGAGAGCCGCTATCCCCCCGGAAGGCGGGGTTCAGCACTCCGTGTTTGAAGCTCAGAGAGAGAGGAGGGGCTCGGTAATTGGGAACATTGGGAAGGTGTTCTATGGCATCAGGATAAGCAGCTGGGGAGCGGCATCCGTCCCGGGACCCATCAGGCACCAGCCTGGACAGCTCTACATCAGCACTGTGGCGGGACATAGCGGTAGGGCCTACAGAGAAAAAGCCAAGCAGAGGGACGAAGCTGAAACTTAACACAGAGAAGGGGAGTGGGCAATCAGCGGGGATGTCACATTAAAAACTCATCACGCACCCTCTGCTTACCTTAACACCCATAAACATCCACTAATGCCTTGAACCCACTCACACATGCAACCTTACATTGCTTGCTTTGACAATGACAATTCCCAATGATTTGACTCCTATTTTACCCTGAAAACCCAACAGCTCCAACCCAAACAGTAGAAGCTTTCACCGGGTCTGGAGAAATTAATATTATTGTATCAGTGGAAAGGTTTCTCTTTGACTTCAAAATGGCCGCCAACAACTTCCTCTTAACTGAGCCAATCAATACTGCAAACATCACTGTGCATCGTTGCGGAAAAATTCAGCGCTGTACAACTCCGGCGTCTCTTAATAACGTCCGTACTATTGATTACGTCACTGAAAAGGAAGTTGTTGGAGAACATTTGCTTCATCCCCCGGTAGCTCTCACGCTTACGCTGGGGAGGTACTCGAGGGCCTACTATAAATGATATGATGGGGGCAGCTTGAAGTGAGGCTACGATGCGGAGAGAACCCTCTGGACAGGCGGGTTTCAATATACTGTAAATATCGGATGAAGTGTACTCGGTGAGGACTGGACAGTGGACCAAGACCAGTCGCATCCCTCTCCTGCAACTTAAGGTCCCCTGTTCCTCTAACAGGGGCTATATTACAGGGCCCGTCCCTAACTGAAAACAACAAACGGTGACAGGACACATCTTAATACAAATGGCTATATACACAAACCTATTTACAGGACTCACAGTGAGGACCCCAGCGTGGGAGGTCTCAGACCACCAGCAAGAGGTGTGTGTTATATTTTGTGTGTATGTGGGGCAGGGGTTATTATTGCATTGTGTGGGAGAGAGGGGTATTGTATTGTGTGGGGCGGGGTATGCATTGTGTGGGAGGGGGTATGGCATTGTGTGGGAGGGATACATACCCAGTAACATTTTTAACTACAGTATATGTGATATGTAAAACAAAAAAAAAATCATTTATTTCTAATGGATTTTTTAATGAAAAACAAAAAGGTGCACACAACGTACCGGGGATTAAATAACAAATAATACAGAAACGTGTGTGTTCACAGATAAACTGATTAATAGTGAAAGATGGGTGAACAATATCACCAATGATAAGATTTAAGGCTCAATAATAAAAACCCCAAAAATGTATAATGTAACTCAATATTTATTTAAAAATACACAAAAGGAAATGGAAATGAGTGATAACCACTAATTACACAACCTTCATAAAAATACGGACACAATTTGATAGAATAATGAAACTACAGTGAGTACAAATTGCAAGTAACTAATAACTCAGTTGAGGACATACAAAAAATAACAAACAAACCACAGAGGGGGAAGCCAAGATACTGACCAGGGAGAGTAAGGCTGCGCTTATAGTGCCGGCGATGCGACGCGTGACGTCACCCGTCGCCGCAAGCGAAAGTTGTATTTTGTTTCGTGGCGGGGGCGTGGGCGACTAGGCTACTGATTGGTTCAGGGGCAGTCACATGAGGCGACAGCCCCATGAAAAAGCAAATATTTACAGCTACCAAAAATCACGTCGCCCCGTCGCTTTGTCGCCATCGCGCTTACTACAAGCGCTTGCACCGGCGACAATGCATTTGTTTTCGGGCGACGTCGCATCGCCGGCACTATAAGCGCAACCTAAGAAGCGGTGCTGCTGTGATTAGCGCTGATGTTAATGTCCGGACTGCACTGACCAACCAGCTGTTGTTCCTCCGCTACAAATCCCCAGCACCCCGGCTCCAGCCAATGGGAAGGCGCGTTGAACAGCGTCACGTGACCTCTACACGTTTCACAACTACGTGCTTCGTCAGGGGGGTCACGTTGGAGGCTGTCCGCGCGTCACTTAACTCCTATGCCAACCAATGATTGTGGCCACATCCCCGATTGCCTACAACCGCATACAGCCGTGTAACACGGTTAGCGCACGTATAAACCAATAAAAATCCAAGAAAATGTATCTTTTTAATGTTATGAGTCTGGTGCGTTTATTCCACTGGTTCTGCAGCCAGGAGACTTTGAGGGCTATTTACTAAAATGAGATATCGATCGTCAATGGCCTTTCAAATGAATAGCTATGAACGATTGTTAATGACTTTTAAATGTTAGAAGACCCTTAGTTTTCTCAAGGACTGACATGGTTACAATAACTCTGCACTACACATATACGCCCTGTAATATTCCCACAACACACACACACTCACACATACACACGCCCTCCAACCCTGAGACCACAAACCTGTCCCCTCGCACCTCACCTGCTTCTTCAACAGAGAAGATACTGACCGCCTGTTCCTCCGCCTGGAAAATAGAAAGTTTGGAAAATAAATGATAGATGGCTGTGCATATAACAAACTCTTTGATACAGCGCCAGTTACGGCAGGAAACCCGTCGGAGTTTAGCCTCAGTTTTTGTACGGGCACTATGTGTTAATTAAACTCTTATTGTTTTGACTTTTGATCCTGCCTCCAGTTCTCTTTTCTCCTCGCTGTGCTCCACGTTCCTTCTTTCATGTGTTCCGGAATTTCTGCTCACGGGAAGCACGCAGGGATGAATCCATTCGTTTGCTTCAATCAACTAGGATGGGTGAGTAAAGAAAACAACCAGGGAAGCGCTATATTAGTTGGGATCAGGCTCAGCAGCCAATTTAGGATGGGTGAGTACTGCATTCAAGATTTAGCTCGCTGCCTATGGAGGTTGCGCTATCTGTTTTTTTACCTGGATCTAGAGCTGCTGGGTTTATATGACCCCACCTGTTGTCCAGCTTTGTTGCGGGGCCCCACCTGGTTGTCTAGCTCAGCATACTCATTATTTTGATCCGGAGGTACAGTTCCGTAAACGGACTTACATCCCGATTTCTACTAAAGGAATTCATTATCCTGTATCCTAATGTGACTTGAGTCAGGATCTTTGTAGCGCTACATTGGAAGTTTACTTCTCCTTATATACATAGTTACTGTACATAGTTACATAGTGGATGAGGTTGAAAAAAGACTTGCGTCCATCAAGTTCAACCTATACTAACTTTAGACAACAGATACTTTATCCTATATCTATACTTACTTATTGATCCAGAGGAAGGCAAACAAAAAACCCCAGTGACACATCATCCAATGATATCTTATAAGGGGAAAAATAAATCTCTTCCTAACTCCAACAATTGGCAATCAGATTACTCCCTGGATCAACATCCTTCCCATGTTTACTTACTTGGTATATCCCTGTATACCTTTCCTTTCTAAAAAGACGTACATCCATCAAGTTCAACCTATGCTAAATTTAGACAACAGATACTTTATCCTATATCTATACTTACTTATTGATCCAGAGGAAGGCAAACAAAAAACCCCAGAGTCATATCATCCAATTATATCTCATAGGAGAAAAATAAATTCCTTCCCGACTCCAAGAATTGGCAATCAGATTACTCCCTGGATCAACATCCTTCCCATGTTCACTTATTTGGTATAACTTTCCTTTTTAAAAAGATGTCCAACCTTTTTTTGAACACCTCTATTGTATCTGCCATCACAGTCTTCAAGCGGCCCCCCTAGCCATAGGCGGGGGGGCTTCATGACCGGGGGGGGTCCGGCCTTCCCCTCGCTGGCCCGCCCCCACACCTCCCTCCCCAGGACAGGGGAGGAGTTCCAGGAAGGCCTACTTAAGGCCAGGCTGGCGGGCAGCACATCCTCTTTGGCTGCCCGCCAGACGATTTGGACGTCCCGCTCCTCCCTGCAGTTTAAACTAAGGTAAGGCCCCGAAAGGGGGGTCAATCCTGGGCACTCCCCCCTCCTGTATAGCCGCGATTTTTGAATCGGCGGCGAGGGGGGAGGCGGGATGCAGGGAGGAGAGGGACCCCGTAGGGTAGCGGCCCGTCCCCATCCTCCATCTGCGGCGCGCAGCATGCAGCTGGGGGGGTCGGACTTAAGCCTGTGCCGCGGCGGCTGCAGGCGGGGAGGGGTTGGTCTCGGGGGACAGAGGGGGTCTGGCGGGCAGTAGGGGCCTGACGGGTTTTTCCCCGCTTCTCCTGGGGGGGGGGGGAGGGGGGCTACCTGCTCCCGCAGCGTTGTGCGGGCGGGTGCCTCCTCCATCCGCATAGCCCCGCGGCGGCTGCCATGGGTAGGGGCACCCGGCGGGGAGAGGCAGAGGGATGTTGGTTGCGGGGAGAGGGGGTTCCGGCCGAGGCATGCGGCCCGCGTGTGTCCCATGCGGGCGGCTGCTCGCGGCCCGTTCGGGGGCTGGGGCGCAGTCCCACGTGGTGGAATGTAGCGCGGGCAGAGGCCCCTCCAACCCCTCCCCCCCCCCCCTTTTCGTTTAGTGGCCTCGGGGCACGGGGGTTGGGGTGGACCGGTCAGCCATGCGGCTGGAGAGGCGGCTGCTCCCGCGCCCCCCCCTTCCCCCACACTTGTGGGGTCGTTAAAATGTATGCGTGAGGTGGGCTGTACAGGGGGGGCCGGCCGAAAAAAAAAATCTATAATAAATAAATAACGTTGTATGGGTATATATGGGTGTGATATGGGTGTGTATATATATGTATATGTGTGTATATATATATGTATGGGGGTGTATATATATATATATATATGTATGTATGTGTGGTATGGGTATATATATGTATATGTGCGTGGGTATATATGTGGATGTACGTACAGGTATTTATGGGTGTTATGTGCAGGTATGTGGGTGTGTATGTACATGTGTATATGGGTATGCACGTATACGTAAGTGGAGATATACGCATGTATAGGCTAGTGCAGCCGCTCTTAGTGGTTGCGGCATTAGGCCGGGGGTAAGCGCAAAGAGGGGGCGGCCAAGGTTGGCGCTTCACAGTCTGCCCCCGCAGTTAGTTTCGGCGGGGGGACACACGCTGATGCGCTCGGGGCGATTATGTGCAGGTTTGTGTGTGCGGGTATATATATGTGTATACGGGTACGTATATATGTGTACATGGGTACAGGTAAATCGGTGTACGTGTATGTAGGCATGTATACTATAAGCTATATAAATATACTGTAGTTCGGCGGGGGGGGACACGCTGAGGCGCTGGGAGCGATGGCAAGTGGATGCTTGACTGCTCCCAGCGGCCGCTTCCTTCTGGTATCCCGTGCGGGGGTAGCAGTTGCCCGCCCGTGCGGGGTGGGGGATGGCGAAGTTGGGACAGAAAGGCTGGCATAAGATTTGCATAGGAGGGAGCGCGGTCTGACTGGCGACGTGTCCCCCCCACTTATGGTCTCAGACGGTGCAGAGAATTATATAATGTCAATAGAGCTCTTTATCTAGGGACATTATAGACTATATAGATATATTGTGGTAATTATTAGATGATAAATACTTGTTAATGGGAATCGCAATGTTTAGCATTTATGCTTGGTTACTTTATCTGAATTCCCCAATTAATTCATGGATGGGCGCATGGGGAGGCGTGCGTGCGGAGGCGCATGTGTGGGGGATAGGTGTGTGGGCACAGGTAGTTGGATATATGGATATACGTGTAGGCACATCAGAAGTATGTATGTAGGCACATGTGGATGTTTATATGTGTAGGGGCACACGT
The DNA here is from genome assembly GCF_040206685.1 of Ascaphus truei. NCBI lineage: Eukaryota > Metazoa > Chordata > Amphibia > Anura > Ascaphidae > Ascaphus > Ascaphus truei. The sequence goes on from NC_134501.1 coordinate 11,111,068, forward strand.
AGAAGTGTGCGGGTGTATAGGGGCACACGTAGATGTGCGCTTGCGTGTGTGGGCACACGTAGATGCGTGCGGGTATGTATGGCCACACGTAGAGGTGCGCGAGTGCGTATGGGCACACGTAGGCAGGTGCACGTGGATGCGCGCGTGTATGAGCACGCGTGGATGCGCGCGTGTGTAGGGGCACACGTGGATGCGCGCGTGTGTATGGGCACTCGTAGATGTCAGTAGAGCTCTTTATCTAGTGACATTATAAACTATATAACTATACTGTAGTAATTATTAGATGATAAATACCACACGTAAATGCGCGCGTGGGTATAGGGGTGCATGTAAATGCGCGCGTGTATGTGGACATGCGTAAATGCGCGTGTGTATGGACACGCGTAGATGCGCGCGTGTGTATGGGCACGCGTAAATGCGCGCGTGTGTATGGACACGCGTAGATGCGCGCGTGTGTATGGACACGCGTAGATGCGCGCGTGTGTATGGACGCGCGTAGATGCGCGCGTGTGTATGGACACACGTAAATGCGCGCGTGTGTATATGGGCACACGTAGATGCGCGCGCGTGTGTATGTGGGCACACGTAGATGCGCGCGAGTATATGGGAACACGGAAATGCGCGCGTGTATATGGGTTCACGGAAATGCGCGCGTGTATATGGGCTCACGGAAATGCGCCCATGTGTATATGGGCACACGGAAATGCGCGCGTGTGTATATGGGCACACGGAAATGCGCGCGTGTGTATACGGGCACACGCAGGGCGCGCACGTGCGTGGGTAGAGGGGCACACGCAGGTGCGCGCGGGTTTATATGGGTGCGCGTGGATGTATATGGGTGCGCGCGGATGTGTATGGGCACGCGGAAATGCGCGCGCGTGTGTGTATATGGGCACACGGAAATGCGCGCGTGTGTATATGGGCACACGGAAATGCGCGCGGGTGTATATGGGCACACGGAAATGCGCGCGGGTGCGTACGGTTTGCTGTGCGGGGAGAGGGGCTGGCGGAGGCAAGCGGTCACAGCGCGTGAGGCCCTGGGTTGCTAATCCTGGGGCAGGCAATAGTCACGACCCGTGCAAGCAGGGCCGGGTAGGGACGGGCCGGTGCCCCGTCGCGCAAAAATTTTGGACAGGCATACGGGAAGCGGGCTGCATGGCATCAATGGCAGAGCAGTTACGCCTTCTTCAAGTCGAGGCGGAAAACCATGACGAGGCATGGTTGGATCGGTGGTTGCATGCGTTGTTCTCTGCGATATACGTGTAGGCACATCAGAAGTCTGTATGTAGGCACATGTGGATGTTTATATGGGTAGGGGCACACGTAGAAGTGTGCGGGTGTATAGGGGCACACGTAGATGTGCGCTTGCGTGCGTGGGCACACGTAGATGCGTGCGGGTATTTATGGCCACACGTAGATGTGCGCGAGTGCGTATGGGCGCACGTGTGTATGAGCACGCGTGGATGCGCGCGTGTGTATGAGCACACGTGGATGCGCGCGCGCGTGTGTATGGGCACACGTAGATGTCAGTAGAGCTCTTTATCTAGTGACATTATAAACTATATAAATATACTGTAGTAATTATTAGATGATAAATACCAAGCGTAAATGCGCGCGTGGGTATAGGGGTGCACGTAAATGCGCGCATGGGTATAGGGGTGCACGTAAATGCGCGTGTGTATATGGGCATACGTAGATGCGCGCGTGTATATGGACATGCGTAAATGCGCGCGTGTATATGGACATGCGTAAATGCGCGCGTGTATATGGACACGTAGATGCGCGCGTGTGTATATGGGCACACGTAGATGCGCGCGTGTGTATATGGGCGCGCGTGTGTATATGGGCACACGTAGATGCGCGCGTGTGTATATGGGCACACGTAGATGCGCGCGTGTGTATACGGGCACACGTAGATGTGCGCGTGTATATGGGAACACGGAAATGCGCGCGTGTATATGGGCTCACGGAAATGCGCGCGTGTATATGGGCTCACGGAAATGCGCGCGTGTGTATGGGCTCACGGAAATGCGCGCGTGTGTATATGGGCTCACGGAGATGCGCGCGTGTGTATATGGGCACACGGGAATGCGCGCGTGTGTATATGGGCACACGGGAATGCGCGCGTGTGTATATGGGCACATGGAAATGCGCGCGTGTGTATATGGGCACACGGAAATGCGCGCGTGTGTATATGGGCACACGGAAATGCGCGCGTGTGTATATGGGCACACGGAAATGCGCGTGTGTGTATACGGGCACACGCAGGGTGCGTGTGTAGCGGGGCACACGCAGGGTGCGTGTGTAGCGGGGCACACGCAGGTGCGCGCGGGTTTATATGGGTGCGCGTGGATGTTTATGGGTGCGCGCGGGTGTGTATGGGCACACGGAAATGCGCGCGGGTGTATATGGGCACATGGAAATGCGCGCGTGTGTATATGGGCACACGGAAATGCGCGCGTGTGTATATGGGCACACGGAAATGCGCGCGTGTGTATATGGGCACACGGAAATGAGCGTGTGTGTATATGGGCACACGGAAATGCGCGCGTCTGTGTATACGGGCACACGCAGGGTGCGTGGGTAGCGGGGCACACGCAGGTGCGCGCGGGTTTATATGGGTTCGCGTGGATGTTTATGGGTGCGCGCGGGTGTGTATGGGCACACGGAAATGCGCGCGGGTGTATATGGGCACACGGAAATGCGCGCGCGTGTGTATATGGGCACACGGAAATGCGCGCGGGTGTATATGGGCACACGGAAATGCGCGCGGGTGCGTACGGTTTGCTGTGCGGGGAGAGGGGCTGGCGAAGGCACGCGGTCACAGCGCGTGAGGCCCTGGGTTGCTAATCCTGGGGCAGGCAATAGTCACGACCCGTGCAAGCAGGGCCGGGTAGGGACGGGCCGGTGCCCCGTCGCGCGAAAATTTTGGACAGGCATACGGGAAGCGGGCAGCATGGCAGCAATGGCAGAGCAGTTACGCCTTCTTCAAGTCGAGGCGGAAAACCATGACGAGGCATGGTTGGATCGGTGGCTGCAGGCGTTCTCCGTGAAACCAGCATGTGGCACTAAGGCTGCTCCCCGCGGGAAGGGGAAGCAGAGGGCGCTGCAGCACAACGCGTCAGGCGGCATGTAGAGAAGCCGCGCTCCACAGGAAGGGAGCGCGGAGGGTGCTGCAGTGCAAGGCGGCAGGCGAAGTTCAGCAACCGCACGCAGGGCGGCAGCCCTCGGTCACGGTACCGTGAGGCAGGGCGTCAAAGCGGAGGGCGCTGCAGCACAACGCAACAGGCGACAGTCGACAGCCCTCAGGCAGCATTGCGCGCTAGACAGGCGGCAGGCAGAGAAGCCGCGCTCCACAGGAAGGGAGCGCGGAGGGTGCTGCAGTGCAAGGCGGCAGGCGAAGTTCAGCAACCGCACGCAGGGCGGCAGCCCTCGGTCACGGTACCGCGAGGCAGGGCGTCACAGCGGCCTGGTCAGGCCTCAGCGAAGGTGGGGAGGACTTCGACCGCTGGGACGCAGGACACGGCGGATCGGCGCGCAGGTCGGCCCGCCAAGGAGGGGCGGCGACTTCCAGCCACCGTGACGCAGAACAGGGCGTCACGGCACGCCACACGGCCGCCCGTTGCTGACGCGGGCGGTGTCACTGTCAGGATTTCGCCTGCAGAGTCGGCAGGGCCAAGGAGACAAAGACGGCCAACCGCAACCGCGGTTGGTGCCAATGTTTCGTAGAGCAGAGAACCCAGCATGGTTCGACTACGTGGAGCCGGCATCGGGTGAAGGGCGAACCAAGTCGCAGCCCAGGTCTCTTCCTCACGGGAAGCCACAGGTGGCCACGGCCGGGGTCACTGGCACCGCGAATCCCATTCCAGTACCAACAGCCATCAGCCGGACCCCGGTGTCTTTCAATTCTTCAGCCACGGCCGGGGTCAGGGGCGAGGTAGCCGACCCACCCGGCAGCATCACGCACTGCACAGATGGTGGAACAGCCCCGGCAGGCGGTTGATGGAGACACGCCGTGGAAGGTACGGCATATGGCGTATCGGGTAATGGTAAGGAGTCGCGTTTAGGGCGGTATCGAGGAGATGCGTCAAGGCTTGCAGTGGGCGACACAGAGCGAGCAAGGGAAGAGGCGTGGCCCAGTCCACTGCCAGGGTCGATTCCCTAGGGGTCACTGAGGGCGGGTAAGAAGCCTGCAGCAGTAAAAAAGGCGAAATCCCAGATAGTGCTGGGTAAAGGCGGCCTGCGGCTCCGGAGGTGGGTATGTCCGGGACCGGGTGAGGGATAGTGCAGCGAAAAAAGCGATTCTCAGGGCATCTTTAAAAAGCATGGCAAGTTGAGTAACTACTGCCCCAGGCGCGATTGGCAGCCCCAGGTGGAATGGAGAGGGCAGGCTGGGCCGGTAGAGGAGCATCGGTCCCGCTGCTAGGCATGCCAGGCGGGGTAGACTTATTTGAGTTTCCGGGAGGGCTTCGAGAGGGTCTGGAGGGTTGGCGGTACGGGCCTAGTTTAAGGGGGGTTAAATAGACCCGTCGGTGGCGGCTCTTGGGGGGTGGGTGCTTGTTCTTGCCAGACTGGGAGCTGGGCCGTTTGAGCCCGGGGGGAGTACGAGTGGGCAAGGTCAGTTATCCATGACCTCGAGAGCCCGCTCGCGTAGGGGACACGAGGTCAGCGGTTCGAGGGCCGGCTGACCGTCCCCTCCCCCTCCTGTCAAAGGAGCACACTCTGGCAGGGAGTGCATTTACCCCATTAGGTTTTCTGTATAAATAAATAGCCGCGGCCATTTTACCTCCAGCTCCCGTTTCCTGTCTTTATTTGTACGTTGCATGTGGGTACAAGGCGGGGGGAGAGGGGAACCGCCTGGAACCTCCCTGGTCAAGCGGCCCCCCTAGCCATAGGCGGGGGGGCTTCATGACCGGGGGGGGTCCGGCCTTCCCCTCGCTGGCCCGCCCCCACACCTCCCTCCCCAGGACAGGGGAGGAGTTCCAGGAAGGCCTACTTAAGGCCAGGCTGGCGGGCAGCACATCCTCTTTGGCTGCCCGCCAGACGATTTCCCACCCACCCATCCCCTTAGTTAGTGATTGCAATCATGTAATGAACGGCAGCAGAAGGTTGAGCAGGGCAGGGTATTCCCAGGAATGTGGACATATGCATTGTATGCCGTGTTAATGGTTCTTTGTTCCGTTACAGCACGAACAGCTGATACTGTGCTGAGTGAAAGGACGAGGTTCCGAACAGGAGGGGTCATTGACCAGTTTTGCCTTTGTCGCGGCGGCTCTTGGGGGGTGGGTGCTTGTTCTTGCCAGACTGGGAGCTGGGCCGTTTGAGCCCGGGGGGAGTACGAGTGGGCAAGGTCAGTTATCCATGACCTCGAGAGCCCGCTCGCGTAGGGGACACGAGGTCAGCGGTTCGAGGGCCGGCTGACCGTCCCCTCCCCCTCCTGTCAAAGGAGCACACTCTGGCAGGGAGTGCATTTACCCCATTAGGTTTTCTGTATAAATAAATAGCCGCGGCCATTTTACCTCCAGCTCCCGTTTCCTGTCTTTATTTGTACGTTGCATGTGGGTACAAGGCGGGGGGAGAGGGGAACCGCCTGGAACCTCCCTGGTCATGGGTAATGAATTCCCACATTTAACTGCCCTTACTGTAAAGAACACTTTCCTTTGTTGCTGCTGAAATCTCCTTTCCTCCAACCTAAAAGTTATGGCCCCAAGTCCTTTGTACTGCCCTTTGGATGAATAGTTCTTTTGACAGCTCCTTGTACTGTCCCCGACTATATTTGTATACAGTTATCATATCCCCTCTTAGATGCCTCTTTTCTAATGTAAATAAATCTAATTTAGCTAGCCTCTCTTCATAAGTTAGATTGTCCATCCCCTTTATTAATTTGGTGGCTCTTCTCTGCACTCTCTCTAGTTCCATGTCTTTTCTAAGCAGTGGTGCCCAAAATTGTACTCCATATTCAAGGTGTGGCCTTACTAATTCGTTATAAAGGGGCATAATTATGTTTACTTCCCTTCCATCCATTGCCTGTTTAATGCAAGATAAGATCTTGTTTGCCTTTGCAGCTACTGCATGACTTTGGGCACTATTGCTAAGCCTGCTGTCTACAAGCACTCCTAAATCCTTCTCCATCAAGGATTCCTCCAATGTATCCCCATTTAATTTGTAAGTTTCCTGTTTATTCTTGCTTCCCAAATGCTGCATAAGCATACCAGCTAGTGGATCACCAAAATGAGGGTAACTCCAAGCAGGGATGAGTATTAAAAGAGTACTTTAATGGTCAGTGCAAAACAAAACAATGGTAGGAGCGCACCTACGCGTTTCGTCCGTAAAGGACTTTCTTGAGTGCGCTCCTACCATTTTGGCGATCCACTAGCTGGTATGCTGCCAAGAAACGCTGCTGTGCTCCTCTACATCTCTGCTGCTTGTGTTTACCCTGAGAGGACTGCACGCTGGAACGGATCCACCCATCAAGGACACCACTAAGGGAGGTAAAGGGCCTTGGCCCATTATTATTTTACCCTCCAGTGCTGGACTGATTGAGTTATTTCCCCAGGGTGTAGTACACCATCATTAGGAGACCTATTTTGGGGTACCCGCGTGGGGACCACCAGGCCTCTGGTTTCTCACCCTGGGATGTTATGGATTATACTCTATGTCCCTGAACCTGGATCCATTATGGTATATGGAATTATCAGTACAATTATGAGCTATCTATGGTGATGCACCATAAACACCACTTACCAAATGCTGCATAACCATACGTTTATCTGTATTAAACCTCATCTGCCATTTACCTGCCCAAGTTTCCAGTCTCTCCAAGTCCTTCTGCAGAGAAATTACATCCTGCTCGGATTTTACTACCTTACATAATTTAGTATCATCAGCAAAGATGGAGACTTTGCTCTCGATGCCAACCTCAAGGTCATTAATAAACAAGTTAAAAAGCAGGGTCCCAGTACCGCCAAACAGCCACTAAATTAAACATATTACGTTAAAAAAAAATAAAATGAGAAATGCCAATAAACCAATTGATTGGCACAGTAGTACACCATGCACATATAATATGGGCATGCTTTCCCACTATAGCAATCAATGGGCAACCTAAAAAAAACAACAAAAATACAAATCAATTAAATAAAACCAAGAATCACAAATACAAAACAATTAAATAAAACCAAGAACCAAAAATACAATACATAACAATTAAATAAAAAACAACATTTGCCTAAAAATGCATTGCTTGTCACTGTGTTTACCTAGACCCCGAAAGGGGCATAGATAGATCGGCACATTGGCAGTCTCCTTTTTCAGATATTTTTTTTTTATCATTGACAATTCAATCCGCGAATTCAGTAAAATCAACCAGCGGATTGTATCCAATGGTGGCGGTTTTTGATGTATCAACACGGATTGGAACGGGCACAATCCATCAACGGATTTCACACCGGGGAACGGATTTTAAATGGAAAGCTCGGGAAATTCCGTGAAACGGATTTTGACAGTTTCGCCCCCCGTCTCGGCTCAAAATGGAGAAATTCTTTAAAAAGTAGTAACGGCTTATTGATACAATGCCACAACAGGACAGATATTTGATTAAACAGATATTTGAGCACAATTCCTGGAGCTTAATCAGACAGTTATCGGAAGGCCATAGATAATGATATATGGGGAGATATAGTAGAATCGAGGATAGACAGAGAAGGATGATAAAAGATACACCTCATATCACTACATGGGTTGGAAGAGCATAAAGAAATTAAAAAGTCTAAGGAAACATTTTTGGCTTGATTATTATTTTTATTTGTGTAAATGTGTATAACCTTTAGTCTTAAAGTTGGAGGCTCAGAAATGATATTCAAGATTATGTATCATTTTTGTAGTGTAATGTACTGGTATTTGTTTGTTCGGTATTGTATTAAACTGTGCTGTTTAATATAACGTTTGAAAAAACAATAAAAAAAACATTGACTTTTTTTTAAATAAACACCTATATACCTGCATGTAATGACCGGCCTCCTCCACTCCAGGTTGTGCTGGAGCAAGAGCTGTGTCCAGGTATTCAGGAGGAACTTCCAGTATCACCTGGCTGAGGGAAGCAGAAAGAAGAAGTCTGTGGGGAGTGGAAACTGCAGAGATAAATCCAGAGGTAAAACTCTCTCTTCAATATACGGTGAAAGCATCTTCCCTGTGCTGGAGAAAAGGTCAGTCTGATTCATACAAATGGGACTAAAATGCCTTCCATGGGGGAAGTGGTTCCATAGCCTACTGTATAAGAGCCAAAGAGACAGGGAATAAAATATGGCCCATCCCATGTGCCTCTTCCATCAGAGAGTGATATAATATCAATACGAACAATATCACAAAGGGGAAAAGGCAGTGAGGCTAGTGGCGGCTCGCTAGGCCAGTTTAAGGCCTGTTAAATGACCTTGCTGGTGGTGGGAGTAATGATACTCTGGGAGGCGGACTCAGTTAGTATTGGCTCCTGGAGGGAGGTCGAAGACCTCGAGAGTATTTTAATTGGGGAAGGCGGTACTATTCCAGGCTGGGCGGCCGGAATGGTGGTGACCTTCCAGGTGGAGTTGGTGGAAGGCGGTGCCATTCCAGACTAGCTCGGTTGGTGGGGTAGTGACCTTCCGATGGGGGCTCTGTGCATGCAGACTATGGTATCCCATGCACGAGCTGAGGGTATCCCTCGAACTCTGGTGGATGTGAGCAGAGTAATCTGGCTTGGTCCTTAGTTGGGGATAAACATGATGTATTTATCTGTTGTAATAAATAAGCTGTGGCTGTTTATTTCTCCCAAAAAATTGTATGGTGTGTTTATTGGGAATGGGAGAGGGGTCCAGCTTGAGGCGTGGGCAAGTCAAGGAAAGATACAATGAAACACAAATTAACAAAGGAAAGCAGTATAAAATAGAATAGAAAATACCAGAAAGTCAAGTTTAGTCTTATTACTGATTAAGAGGAGTGGTTAATCTGTATAGAGTGGTCAGTCTGTATACAATGTATACAATGTAATGTTTGTCGGTGACTTGGTGAGAGTTTGAAGATGTAGCAGAGTCCATCCTGCTTGTGTCTCTGTGCTTAAAGTACAGAAATAAAGTTCTACAATGCTTCAAATCATACTTTGGTTTTCTATGAGCCTCTATTACACCCCTCGTGGATTAGTGAATGTGTCGGCATACAAGGAAGCAATTTATTAGGAATTATTAAGCAAATATGCATCACTGACATAACATACTACAACAGATGGAAAAAAGAAAACAGCACAAAATCTCAGTGTAGTATATATAAAAATGTATTGAAATAATCAGTCAGCAGGCGAGTATTGCACATAGATCAGGATAAAGATAAAAGAGCATGACATGTTAGGGACATGTTACCACAATGGTATCTACTGCAAAATCCCACACCGATCGTCCGATCCCACGGGCTGTACCGGGTGGAATATCCAGGGTCTCCTCTCCCCGAACCACCGACTCCTGATGTAAATGGCATCGGTCCTGGTCTGCTGGGCTTCCCACGGTGTGAGCGCTATTACGTGGTCCCTCCACACTGACGGCAAATGCCGACTACACGTGCCAGAGCTACCGATGATGTCACAGGTTCTGTCGCTGAATATTGCGACCCGCCCAATGAACAGTCAAAAGTATTCTATTGCACACTCTGAATGCAGTAACAGCGTGTTCCTGGTATGTCCAAATAAATGCAAAGATTGCACTACATTGCTACAATTCCTACGCGTTTCGTAGTTAACAACTACTTCTTCAGCGCTCACACCGTGGGAAGCCCAGCAGACCAGGACCGATACCATTTACATCAGGAGTCGATGGTTCGTGGAGAGGAGACCCTGGATATTTATCCTGACGTACGTGCTATACTCACCTGCTGACTGAATAGTTCAATACATTTGTATATATACTACAATATGAGATTTTGCGCTGTTTTCTTTTCCCCTGGGTACTAGTGCTATAGGATGCTGAGCCATCCTATGTAACCAGCTGCCGCTTCTCATGTCAGAATTACACAGGTTTATTATACTCCTGTCGTTTTCTATCCAGCACTTGTGTTTATACAATGTTTATATCACTTTTGTTCAATTATACAGTCACTATATACAAGATTTTTTCAATATATTATTCACTTGATATTAACTTTTTGGTTTATTTATATATCATCTAACTATTTAATTATCACTATCAGGTGCCCAGTGTTTTTTCTATATTTGTTGTCATTATATACTACAACGGATGTAAGAAACGGTTCCTACACATGCTGCTTTTTATTTAAAAGAGCAGAGCGGTGCATCTATACACGTACTAAATATAGAAAATACAGGACATTTCTATTTAACCTGGGTCCTGTATGGTGTATGGCATCCATATATAAATAGTAAGTTATGCATGAAGTAGAAACTCAGTACAAGCTATAACATGTATATTATATTAAATCCATATGAAAGTTACTGTAAACAAAGATTACATACCATTTTGTTTTATTGATTCTGTATTAAACACAGTAAAACAGAAATAATGTCGCACAAATAATTGAATGTTTTTTTCTAGTAGTTTGATGTGATTCATTGTGAAAGTGAAGTCTGCTTTATAATTAAACCAATATAATTACCAAATTACAGCTAAAAGACAGTAAGGCACATTAAGATAAAATGATTTAAATGTACCAGTGGTTGAGGCAAATGTTATATATTCAATATTTTTCGTGAAGCCACCTCGCCAAAATGGAGAAGATTTTATTTGGATGGAGTTGAGGCCGTCCCCAGCACTGGGATATGGCTTCACATAAGGGCTGTAAACCAATAACCTTGTACATCATAACTATTACAACACACCTAGTAAAAGACTTCAACAAAAAGGAATACAACGAGATAGAAAAATGGAACGAGGTTTACTCTCAGCTTTTTCTGGCCCTTTTCCAAACCCAACAGTCTAACCATAAAAAGAGGGACGTACCTACTTGAACCTTAGAGAAGTTTGCACAATGCAGATGCCCTTCCAAAGCCTCCAGGATCTGTGATCTCCATTTGGGAAAACCCTACACTCATTTCAGATATTCTCAGTGCTCGCTCTTTCCTTCAGAAGAGCTTTGATATTGAGGGTAGGGGTAGGGGTGGGGGGCTGGGAGGACGGGCTTCAGATTAGTGGCAAATCCTGTATCTGGTTAATCAGCTTGTCCGTGCAATACGATCTTTTCAGCACCGCTGCGTGGCGGAGAGCTCCTACGAAAACCTTCCTGTGGAAGCTGAGCACGGGACTTGTATGGACGGCTGTTGCTAGAAGAAGCACAGCCGTAGCTAGGGGAAGAGGGGGATGTTGCTAAGAGACTGGGCAGTATCTAGGGACCTGCACGTTGGAATAGCCTTTGCTATGCAGGGAGCTGCCCTGCCACACTGCCTGTCATTGGCTTTTTTTCTACAGGTTGGGCAAAACATGCAGGGGGAGTGCAGGAACTTACTGTGACACCTTGGTTTCCTCCTCACTATCGCTCTGATAATACGACATCTGCAGCCTAAGAAAGCAGACAAAGTGTGAGAAATCCATCAGCTCCCTTCTTACTGTAACATCTAAACGGCCCAAATATTTCCCTCCTCCCAGAAGGCTTCTGTAGGAGTTATGATATACTTACCAACCTAAAAGTAAATGATAAATATTAATTTAGTGAACATAATCTCTGCTATATCTAACACACACACACACACGTGCCTATGTACGCAGTGATGCAAAGAGCATTTTTGGTGCCAAATTGGGGCAAAGTAATCTCCATTTTTAATTGCCCTTGTGTGCGCCTAGTTTCTACCCTGGCAATTCTCCATCAGTGCCGTCAAATCAAAAATTACTTTTCCGTTTGTTTTGGCGCACAGAAATGGACCGCGATAGGCGTACAGATGTAAATGGTATGTTTCTGAATGTTTCTGTGCGCCCAAAAGAAAGGAGAAAGTGCGCCAAAATCAACTTGGTGTAAACCCTAAAATGTCTGTGAGCGCCGAATTAAGTTGCTGTGTATCAACCCCGACACTTATTTAATGCAGCACGGGTGTTTTATTATACAGTGCAGGTTAACACAATGTATTATTTTCATAGCATGGCTATTATAAATAATATTACAGTAATAATTCATATTTACTAAGACGAGTTAAAGATTTATAAAAATAAAAAAATACACTTCTTTTTAATTTAAATTGCATTATTCAGGATATAAACATCCCAACGTTTAAAAGACATATGGCAGTGAAGTATCACTTTAAAAAGGTCTTTCTCAAAGGGGATACCTGCTAGGACCCGTGTATTAATGCCAGTAACATTTTTAAAGGGTCACATCTGGGTGACTGATACATTTTTCTTTCTTTTTTTTACCAAAATCTGCATCCTATAAGTATTTTTGAATCCTTTGAATGTTGGTTTCTAAAACTAGTGAGCTCAGACGTGGGAGGGGTTTGATTTCCTCAGACTGGTCCCTTTTTATCGGAAGTCACTGTGTGTTCAACAAGAATTCACAGAACCAGAGCCCCCCCCTCTCCTCCTTCCCTTGGCTAAGAGAGAAAACCCTTAACAAACACGCCCCCATTAAGAGGCCCCTAAGAAATGCAAGTTATAACTAATTTCCAGAGAAACAAATGAAGCCAAATATTTGCTTTTAGCACAGTTAGATATGTTTAAGGGCACCCATTTGATTGTTAAATGGATGTCTGATGGTCTTCTACACAGAGTTGCCCCTTTAATATAGAAAAGAATAAGGATTAACTGTGGTGCGATCTTTATTCACGTCAGCGTAATAAAATTGGCAGGTAAGGTGGGCCAGGGGGTCCCTATCCCATGTTCCCCACTCTAAAAATGTATCACTTACTCAGACTCCTCTTCGTCTTCTTCCAGAATCCAGGACAGACGGCTGCAGGAGAAGGAAAGATGTGTGAGCTACATGTCGCGTCAGCACGGCAGCTGCCAGGGTCCTGATCTGCCTGGGAGGCACTGCTGCAGGAGAATGACATGCAACAGAACCTTGCAGAGTATCATTCAACCTCTTTACTGCCAGAAGGGTGGGAAGTGAAATGCGTCGTCGATTCCTCGTGCAAAACGCAGTTTAAAGAGGCAGTCCTCCTAGGATCAAATCCTAATATTCTGCTAAACTGGTTAAATGAAGGCGATTGGACCTTTAAAAATAAAAATAATCACACAAGCGAAATTATTTTGAAGTACATTTGTTTGTTTTTTTAAAAACTTTTATTGTTTTCATGCTTTGGTGGGTTTCTTTGATCTGTATATAATCCCTTTTATGATAAGACTGTTTGTATACTCTTGTATCTACAGCAAATTGTTCGAGATAAACAGGAGGAGAATATGTATTAGATATAATTAGAAGTACATTGGTCTTAGTGAGAATATAAACTCAATAAACAAAGAAGTCGTTACAACTGTGATATAATTTGTCTAAGAAAGCCAATTACACAGATAAGTTGTTTTAAGTTTCTCTGTAGCCCTTTAAAGGGTCAATAAATGTTTAAAGCCGCGGTCCAAGCTGCCATTTGAATTTGTTTTATTTTTTCCCCTTTAATATGCGCATCAATACAATCCGCACAACGATAAGTAATTAGCTAAGTTAAGTTGCCGATCGATCGCCGAAGATTCGGCTCGGGGGTTCACTAAATGGCCATCAGTGCAGCAGAAGAGGACCCAAGATGCAAAGTTCTGTGGGGAAGATCATGTGACCAGGCAGTCACGAGATACAATTGGTGCACTGCTAGAGAGAGGGCAAGGCTCAAAAAGGGGTGTGCCAGAGCCTGTTTCAGAAGAGGAAGAGGAAGGGGATGTGACTTTGTAAATGGTTGCTATAGAAACAAAAAATGCGTGTTACATTATAATACATAAAAATGTCATTCATAGCTCTTTTAAAAAAAAAATACTACAAGTATTTTCTCATAGTACAGAACTGATTTATTTAAAAAAAAACACACATGTAGGATATTGCTGGGACTGCAGCTTTATACAACTTATCAATGTAACTGGCTTCCTAGGAAAGATCCAGTCCCACTTAAAGTAACTATTTTAATTATTAGTATCTTGTGAAAAATGAATATGTTTTGCTTTTTACAGGAACACTGAATTCAAGATTATCAGCTAATATATATTTATCTGTTTGACTAATGATGGAATCATAATTACTTTGCAAACAAAGGACAGAGCAAAAAGAAACATGCTCAGCCCCGTTCCCATTTTTGTCTCCGCAGCCGGAGCGGCGCCAGCCCAGCGGGGGATATGCTGGCGGCCGGGGGAAGCCGGGGGAACCGGTGCCGAGTGCCAGGCAATGCTCCCAGTGCCCTTTAACTCTTTAAGATTGGTCTTCTAGCCCTGATTGGCCAATGCAGGCAAGCCCCCTGCTCCAGATTGGTCCGTGAGCAGCGTCCACGCTGTGATTGGTTGCCAGCCCCCCTACCATGCTTTCCTATGGCAGCAGGGAAACTAGAAAAGGGAACCGGATCAGTGCTCCAGTGCTCATTTGGATCCTGTCGTGCAGGTGATCATAGCGGTGTGCTCCAATTCTGTGCCAGAGACACCCAAAAGAGGATCGAAGCCCTAGGAGGTGGGAAACGTTAAACTGCTGTGTGCTACGAGACTGTAGCTGAGCCCCCCGATCCCGCCCGTATGCCGTTTGCTCGTGAGTATAACTCTGGTTTGCTGTTCGTGCTGTGTTTGCTGGCTCCGGCTGGAAAACAAATCCTTCACTGAACTGCTTTGTCCTGACTGGTGTCTTGATCTCTGGGTTAAGTTCTTGTCCCTTGTGACAGGACTGCCCCATTAAAATCTCTGTTCCTGCTGTAACTAGCAGCAGGTGTTGGAAGGAGTTCTGGATAAATCTACCTGCCCCCTCCCACTATAATCACAGTACTTACTCATTCTCAGACTCCAACAGCGCCTTGTCTACCCTGAGAGTAAAAATAAAAAAAGTCAGTTGAGTGCCCTTGAACAGGAAGCAATATTGACAATATTTACTAAGCCGTGCTGCTGCATAAAACACCTTCCGGTGCTTGAAGACACCACACAGCCCATTCAATTGGATAGGCCGGGAGGTGTCTTTATTGAATATCACCACTATGTAAGTATGGGCCATTATGTGTATAATAGACCACAAATTAGCAGTCACTTCATAGCAGCCTTTTTGGGGCTATTTATCAAAGAATCCTGGTTGCAAATCTGGGGCAAAACACTTCACCTCAGCTAATCAAGAAGAACATTCCCAGTGAAACCAGTGGGATTTTCGACTTTGATCATTCTTGTGCAGTATTTCCCCCTCAGTTTTGCTTCTGGGAGACTTTGATACGTGATCTCCTTTGATCTGTATTATGAATCAAATGGTGTAATCTTGATAATTATCCTTCTAACGGGGATCTCTCACCCTTTCCGCTCTTCCTGCTCTTCTGATTTTGGAAGGGAGGGTGGAGCCGCAGTACATGATGCAACATCATACTGGATCACTTCCTCTGCCACTTCCTGCTCTGCCTCAGTCGCCAGGTGACTCTTCAGCTCATCTGTCACCAGACTCTTCTCTTCCAGCTGCTCCCCTGCAAAAAAAGAGGAGGGGGGGTCAAAAACCAGAGAGAAGAGTATGAGCCCACAATAAACAATTCATCACTCACACATATGGTAGCCCAGAAAAAGATATTTATTATTCAGACAGAAGAGAGTGAGCGAAGAATAAGAGGTTAATCAACCAGCCAGAAGTGCACGAGCCCAGATTCAAAGGATTATCACTAAAACAGAGGTGCATGAGCCCAGAACAAGAGGTTCATCGGTCAAACATTCATCAATCTCACAGGCAGAACGGCATGAATGAGAAATTAGTAAACTGATTAAGATTTGTCAATTGCCTATAAATTCATGAAGGCAAAGCAAGCGGTTAATTATTAACAATATGAATTCATGTGGGTATATTTACTAAACTGTGCTATTCCATAAAACACCGTCTGGTGCCAAAAAAACACCCCGTGGTTTATTCACTTTACTGAGCTGTAAGGTGTAAAAAAGGCTTCTGGGCCTACATGTTTTAAGCTATTCCTGCACGTTTCTAACCAAAACTTTACGAAAAATGACATGGTCAGGCCTGTACATTCTCATTTAAAATAAGACTCACTTACTGAAAGATGATCCACACATCACTGACCCTAAACCAATGCAAAAAACGTTGTATAAACTTGGTAATCAAATGTCTTTATTTGCTCTATGGAGGTTTCTGCCACAATAGTGTAGAAAATAGACCTGATGAAAGTTTATGACAAAAATAGGGAGATTTCATATGTATCCATATTATTATGTCACCCCCCCCCCCCCACTCCTCCCTCCCCAGATATCTCTCAACTTTGCCTGTGCACCTTGATAAATGTACATGTTAGAAGGACAATGAAGCATTTCTCCACTATAGTTGCAAGGCACAAGTATTGTCTGCTTCATACGAGACGTTCTGTGCTGGAAGGCACCTTACAGCCCTATCCATGTTATTGGGTCATATTTATGAAGATGTGCTAGAAGGTGTCTTCTGGAGTAGCACTGCTAAGGAAATATAAAAGTGTAATCAGCTCCATTTCTCCCATACCTGTCCCTTCATCTAACTCTGTTGTGTGACAAAGTAGCATAGCCTCAGAAATGACTTCTACTTCCTCCCTAGGCAGGGACCCTGTCTCCTCGTCATGATCTCCTTCCTTCCTTGTGCTATCTACATTACAGTGATGCTTTCTGTCAGCCCCAGACTCAGCCACTGTCTCTTTGATTTGGGCCTCCCTTTGCTCTTCACTTTTTGCCTTTATGTCCTCTTCACATTGGTTCTGTCTCTCCTCGGACTGAGTCTCTGTCTGCTCCTCAGAGTGGGATTCTCTCTCTTTTTGCTGGGTGCATGTTTCATCAGGTTGAGTCTGTTTCTC
This sequence comes from Ascaphus truei, assembly GCF_040206685.1. Classification (NCBI taxonomy): domain Eukaryota; kingdom Metazoa; phylum Chordata; class Amphibia; order Anura; family Ascaphidae; genus Ascaphus; species Ascaphus truei. Next base: position 11,127,995 of record NC_134501.1, read on the forward strand.
TGAGTCTGTTTGATCTTCAAGCTCTGCATTGCTTTCCTCCTCAGGTATTGTAAATCTGTTTTCTTTAATGAGGATATGTTTCTCCTCCTCAATGAAAATATGTCCGTTCTCTTGTTGAGTCTTCCTCTCCTCATCATGTTGTGTGTCTCTCGCTTGGACTTCCATCTCCACCGGTGGGCTCTGTCTTTCCTCTGTCTGAGTCTGTCTTTCCTCAGTTTCTATCTGCCTGTCCTCCTCATCAGAGATCTGTGTTCCCTCCTCAATTTGAGTCATTGTATACTCCGTTTGGGTCTGTCTCTCCTCCGTTTGAATCTGTCTTTCCTCCTCAAGTTTAGTTTCTATCTCCATACTTGATTGGCTCTGGCTCTTCTCTACAATTTGGGTTTCTATATTATCACCTTCTTGGATCCATCTCTCATCAGTTTTCTTTTCAAATTGGCTCTTTTTTTCCTGATCTGGTTGATCATGTTGTTCTTCCGCAAGTTGGTCCTGTATCTCCTCGTCTGAGTGTGTTTGTTCATCAGCCTCATGCTGGGTCATTATCTCTTCTATTTGGGTTTGTATCTCCTCCACAAGCTGTGTCTTGCTTTCCTCTTCTGGTTGAGTTTGTATCTCCTCCATAAGCTGGGTCTTTATCTCCTCTTCTGGTTGAGTTTGTATCTCCTCCATAAGCTGGGTCTTTATCTCCTCTTCTGGTTGAGTTTGTATCTCCTCCATAAGCTGGGTCTTTATCTCCTCTTCTTGTTGAATTTGTATATCCAACACAAGCTCAGTCGTTGTCACTTCTTCCACCTGGGTTTGTATTTCCTCCATTAGCTCGGTCTTTATCTCATCTTCTGGTTGCGTTTGTATATCCTCTGCCCACTGGGTCTTTATCTCCTCTTCTGGTTCGGTTTGTATCTCCTCTTCAGACAAGTTCTTTATATCATCTTGATTGTGTTCTTCAAAATCTTCATGTTGGCTCTGTCTAGATTCATCAATGTCATCAGTTTGGGTCTCTCTCTCCTCAAATGATTTGGTCTTACTCTCTTCCTCAGTTTGATTTTGATTCTCTTCCTCAAGTAGGTTCTCTCTGCCCGCCTCAATTTGTCTCTGGCCCTCATCAACTTTACCCTCTATTTTATCCTCATTATATATCTCTCTATCTTCCGCACTTTGTTTCTCTCTCTCCTCATCCTGGTGTCTTCTTGTCTTCTCCTCATTTTGGGTTGGTTTCTCTTCCTTATATTGACTTTCTCCTTCCTCCTCAAGTTGAGACGGTTTTTGTTCCATATGTTGATCTTCTTCCTTCTCCTTAAAATGGCTTTCTTCGTCTTCAAAATGTGTAGGTCTCTCCTCTTCAAATTGATTGTCACACTCTTTCTCATTTTGTTCCTCTTTCTTCTCCTCTGTTTGGTTCTGACTCTGTCCAGGTTGACCATCTCTTTCTTCCTCACGCTGTCCCTTTGTCTCCTCCTCCATCTGGTCCTTCCCGTTTTCCTCCTGTTGACTTTCTCTCCCTTTTATAGGCAGATTGGGACACCCCTCATCAGTTTGGCTCTTTCCATTCTCTTCAGTTTGGGTCAGTTCATCTGCTTCATATTGGTCATCTCCCTTCTGTTCAGTGTGTGTCTCTCTGGACTCTGTGTAGATCTGTATCTCTTCACTAAGGACTTGTATCTCCTCTGTGGTCCGCACTTCCTCTCCTCCACTCTTTGGTTTGTCGATGCCTCTGTCCATCTCTTCTGGGGCCTCGGTAGGGCCACTCCCTGAAAGGGAGGAGCAGGGCAGGGGGTTACCATGTTGCCCACAAGCCACACAAACTGCTCAGTCAGTAACAGAGGCCTCAGTAAAGAACTAAACAGCATTCTTGGTTTAGTTATACAAATCACCTTAACAAAGGGAGGAGCCAAGTTGCCTCAAAGGTACACAATAAGAGACAGTAATATCACTGTGCCACCACAATGTTGTGACACAGTCACGTTACCTACATAGCACACTGACGCAAGTAACATAAAAGAGAAACAACACAATACATTGACACAATCGAGTTTCCAAAAATAAAAAGCAGTGACATAATAACTATGAATTACAAAATAATTCAGATTGACTAATTGCCATCCTTTATCAGTGTCCATAAATAGAATTCCATTGCCTGCACATCTCACAAACACATCGTCCCTAAGAGGTGTGGAGTGGTGGCTTATATGATAGAGGAGACAGTGAAACAGCAACTCATTTCCTTGGTTATGGTGGCCATACCCACAGCATTAATACGAAGGTAGTTTTGTAATAAGCAGAAACTGAAGGACTGAAAACCACAACATCCAGAGTCATTGTGGCAGTGACGTCCCCAAATATCATGCACTCTGAAACCCACACAGTGACGATAAGCTGTAACTGCACTAATGCAGATAGTGTAAGATAATGAGCCAAGTGATAACTTGTGATAACAAGAAGTACCCCAAATATACCGTGACGAGGAGTGGGTACAATTAAAATATAAGTCTTTTATTAAAGCAAAACAACATATAAAATGAATGGGGTAATAAAAACACCTATAGGCAGCGTCACTGCTATGGAGTAACACACAGTATCAGTATCCCAAGGTGGCTGTGTGTAGGGAGGAGTCCAGCGTTAGCTTAGTCCACGCTGTGTATGGAAAAAGCTGCCTCGATAACGTGGGCTGTGATGTAATACAGCCCTAATAGGATACTTGTAGTATAGGTATTGTAGTATAAAACATATAATGTAGTCTACAGAGGCAGCTAGATACGTGCTACAGTCGGGAATATCAGCGTGCCTATGCAGAATATGGCTCGACACCTCTAGCGAAGTTTCAATTAGCCCGAGTAGTGGTAAGTGCTGTACATTGGTGAACAGATTCCAAACATTTAGAGCTCCATGGTATGTTATACAGAGCAAGCCAATAGTATATTTAAAACCGCATGTTGTGAAATATCTTTTTGTATGTATATGTTATTTATTTACATATGAAACAGTGCTATGTAATATCTGTGTGTTATTTAAAGTTGGTAACTGGCTTACCCAGCCAACATTACAGATAGGGATATGCTGTGAGTTAGACTCCTGACAGGAGTAGATGTTATTTTTATGATTTCTTTTGTTTCTTAAAGTGACGGTGTTTGAAATGTTTAGTGTCACTAATGGAAAAATAAACCGCTGAAGGTTGAGGGCTGAGTGCCTTTTGTGTGTATACACGTGTTTGTCCTCCTTTTCTATAAATTAAACCCTAGAAGGCTGTGGCGCGAAGAGCCTGGGCAAACGGCAGCGCTACACAAAGGGAGCTGTTTGCCACAAATAAATAAATAAATAAATATATATATATATATATATATATATATACACACATATCTCACTAATTTGTATAAAGCAGAAAATGCACATTGTCCATCTAGCTGTCCCTGCTGATCCCTGACACTGTGCAGATACTCATTACACTTATGTTATCCTTTCCCCCTTAAATTACATGGTCAGAGGGCTGTAGATCAATGCACATATCATATAAAGCATCTCCTCATACCTTCATCTGCATTGTCCACTGGGGCTGTGTGTGAGTTTGTATCAGCACCAAGCTCCTGGTCCTCGGTGTCCAAATCTTCCAGCCTGAGGGGCTCTTCTTCGGGGCTCGGAGGCAGGATACAGACTGCAGGGGAGCGAGGGAGGTTAGGGGTGTTAAAAAGATATATTAATACAACAGATACTATGCTGCAACATATACAGCTATCCACATGCAAACACACAGACACGGTGTAACACACACAGCTATACACATGCACTCACAGACCCGGTGTAACACACACAGCTACTGTATACACATGCACTCACACAGACACGGTGTAACACACACAGCTATACACATGCACTCACACAGACACGGTGTAACACACACAGCTATACACATGCACTCACAGACCCGGTGTAACACACACAGCTATACACATGCACACACACAGACACTGTAACACACACAGCTATACACATTCACACACAGACACAGTGTAACACACACAGCTATACACATGCACACACACAGACACAGTGTAACACACACAGCTATACACATTCACACACAGACACAGTGTAACACACACAGCTATCTACATGCACACACACAGACATAGTGTAACACACACCGCTATCCACATGCACTCACACAGACACAGTGTAACACACACAGCTATACACATGCACTCACACAGACACGGTGTAACACACACAGCTATACACATGCAAACACACAGACACGGTGTAACACACACAGCTATACACATGCACACACACAGACACAGTGTAACACACACAGCTATACACACGCACACACACAGACACAGTGTAACACACACAGCTATACACATGCACACACACAGACACAGTGTAACACACACAGTGCATCTTATCTCAGACGCGCTATTAGAGAGGGTTGGGATTTCCTCAGAATGTCACAATATAATTATAGGATACCATAACATAAAAAAGGTTGGAAGCAGATAGAGGTACATTATACACAGTAACTAAATGTGCTCTCTACAGTGATGGGTATTAGCAACAAAGGGAGTCAGACAGGGCAAATATTTTATAAGCACAGAATGTAACCCCTTTGTTATCAGAGGGGCCAGCAACACATTTCCAAGCCCTTCTGGCTGTGAAGGGGTTAATGGTGCCTTTTGCCATTTATGGCTTCTAACCTCTGGTGCCAGAACCTCATTCTTATTAACCCTATTGTGTAACTTCACAAAGACACAATGACACGCATACAGACATTCTAATGCACACGCAGTAGACACAATTTAAAGATGCAATCCCACGCAGCCTCAAACATTTTTTGGCCAAACAGCCTAATTGGCTTCCTTAAAACAAAGCTAACCTTGCTAAGAGCAAATATTTCACTTTTTTTGTTTGTCTGGAAATTAACTACACATTGCATTTCTTAGGTGCCTCTCAATGACAGTGTTGATCAACCGTGTTTTGTTCAGCCCACATTGTCTTTAACAGACAACTAAGGCTAAGGCCCCGCTCCCAGAGTCAGCGCACCTGCGCTGCTGACAGGCGGTGCGCTGAGATACACAGACCGCGATCTGCGGTCTGTAGGGAGCGGGAGCCGGAGCGGGAGGTGGGAGGTTTGATCGGGAGGTGGGCGGGAGGTGGGCGGTTTGACAGGGAGGGGGGGCGTGGCTTGAGCGGAGGGACCCGCTACTCTCCCCCCCCTCCCTCCACGGACTCGGGCTGGAGCTGGAAGGTAAGTTTAAACACACACACGCAGGCACTCATTCATACACGCGCACACACACAGGCAGGCACTCACGCACTCATACACACACACACGCGCGCACACACAGGCAGGCACTCACGCACTCATACACACACACACACACAGACAGAGGCATATACTCGGGCACACACACAGAGAAAGGCACTCACCTGCTTTCACTCCACACTCCTCCCCGCTCCCCGAAGCCTCTCCTCCTCCCGAAGCCTCCCCTCCCCATTGGCTCACAGCCACACACGTCACGCGTCAACGCTAGGAAACACCATTCTCTGGTGTCTCCAGCGGCTGACGCGCTACAGCGTGTAGTGCTCTGTGCAGCCAGGGGGGACCGGGACCGGCTCGCAAGGATTCCCCTGCTGGTGGGGAACTCGCGACCCGCCGCCCGCGCCAACGAGCGCAGCGGGACCGAGGCCTAATAGAGAGGCAAGAAAGAAGGTCTCTGGCTGTGCTAACTCTTGTTAAACACAGTGACACCAGACAAAAGGGAGCAGCCAGAGGAAATCAAACCGCTCCTAAGCCTCAGCTCGCCGTGTGTACAAACTAACTTTACAAAGGAGTCCAGAATACTTCCAGGCGTCAGATGTTAGCATCAACCACCCAGATGTAGCTCTTCAAAGATGTCACTACTATTAGTATACTATGGTCCAGTGAGGGACTGCTACTTACTGTACACACAAAATCCCTAATACACATTATATATATATTATATTCACAGTAAAAGGGGCACTCATGGTTGGGATGAACCTGGGTGATTCGGTATAAAGTTAATGTAGAGGCGATTATCTCACAGGTCTTCCTTAAACAATCACTTGTGTTTATTTAAAATACAGGATCAGCGTTTCGGTCCCCACGGTTTAGATGGGACCTGTGAGCGCGTCGCTTCTGTATTGTCTCTCTCGATACACACGCATAAATATACCACGAGTTACACTGTTTTGAACACACACACAATCAAAAATTCATACACGCTTATGATGCTTATATACTGTTGTATAAAGCTGAAAGTGTGAGCCTGTGCTTTTTTTTTGCTTGTATAAATGTTCAGCCCTGGGCACTAGGGTGACACAGACACAGTAACCAACAGTAACAGTGCTGCACTTTCACTTTATTTGGGTCCTCTGCATTTCTGATACAAGTCACTGCAAAAACACAACAACAACCGCAGCATCCCAGCTAATCACCGAATAAGGGAGAGTTTAAAATGCAGATCCCTGGTGAAAAGGAGATTACGCAAAGCTCTGCAGATCTCCTTAGAAGGAGAAGAGTGACGTCATGTTCTGCACATATCTCTAGAGGTCAACTGATGCTCTCTCCAGAAGGGAAGTATTTGATGCTCTGCGGGTCCTTTGAAGGGAAGCGGTTATGTAGAGAAGGGGTTAAAAGATGCTCATCTGTTAGAAAAAAAAAGGTTTATGAGCATCTATTGTTGTGTTGATGGGTAATAGTAAAACTGATGTCTGTAGAGAAAAACACTCCTCAACAATAAGTTTTATACTAATCTCCACAGTAGGACTTATTGTTGTGGAGTAATTCTAGGCAGTGATGTTAGAGCTGCGTCATGCCCCTGATGACTTTTATAGCTTGTTTATAGATCATTATTCTCCACGTAGTCTGTATTACAGATCATTTTAGTGCTTATTATTACTCTCTGTGTAGGAGGTGTGTTACTGCCTACTTGTATGGACCTAGAGTACTATTGGGTATTTTCCTGATTTTCTCCAGATATCAGTTTTACCATTACCCATCAACACTACAATAGAGACACAGACAAGAGTCTACTCCCTGTATTTTTAATTTGTTTATCTCGACATACACACTTCATATAACATGAAAAGCAAGTGTATATATATATATTATTTAAAAAAAAATAAAAGTTACGTTTTAACTGCCTTAGAGTGCACCATCAAATGTGCTTCTTTTTGGACGGTAATTGTTTATTCAGCTACTGTCTTATTTTGATAATATCTGTCTATTATAGCACATTGGTAGCACCAGTTGCCATCCCAGGCAACATAGGCATCCTCATATATCCACTTACACATAATTGGTGATCGTTGTGGTATCTCTTTTGTTTGATTATTACAGGTCAACTCCATTGCTTCCACCATCTTGGCTGTCTCGCCCCATGGGTTATTAGTGCCCACTGCAGCTATATTTCCAGCACCTACAGTACATTGTAGTGACCCCTCTCATTAGAGGTTGTGCACAGAATAAGGGACCTTTTTCTCTTTATCCCCCCCCCACCTTTAGATATTTTTGGCGCTATCCCTGTTCCCTTAGATGCACCCCCTAAGGCCACCTTTGCTATTATTTTTCTGCTGAGGCTTGGGCTCCTCCATGCTTATGTAGTGTCTTATCCATTTTAACATGGATCCCTATAAGCCTACACCTGCCATTAACAAACCTTTTGGAAAGTTTTATCAAGACAGCAGGGAATTGAATCTCAGCCGCTTTTCACATCTCCGCTTACTGATTGGATATCAGTCTCATGATTTTCGCTCCCGGCATCAGCCGCCCTATAAACTTACATGTAGTTTCTCTGATAGAAATCAGCACTTTTCCACAGAAATGCAAACCCCTGCTGTGGTGCAAGGAGGTTCACGGTTCTGTGCTTGTGTTTGTACATTTGCTGGGAGTGTCAAAACTGGACCTTGCGTCACTGGAAGACATAGAGGCTTATTTATCAAAATCTCCCATCTGCAAAATTTGGGGCAAAGAAAAAAAAAATATCAAGAAAAATTAATCCTATTGAATCCCATAAGCTTTATTCCTTTGATAAATTTTGTGCAGTAAATTTGCAATAATTCTACCCGAGATATGCAGCCGGGAGACTTTGATTAATGATCCCAATAGTTCTACCATCTCCTGATTGTCGTGGCGATATCATCCCTCACTCCCTTGCTCACCCTGGCTGTGAAGGTTTTCGAGGTGCAATTTTGTCTACGCCAGATTATTTTGTTAACGAGCACCTCCTTGTGTCCCACGTAGCATCACCTATCCAACTCAACACTTTCTGTTGGTGGGAACAGCTCCCCAAAATTGCCAGCCACTAGGTATCTAGTTTGGAACAGTAGGTTGTGCTTAATAATAATAATATTTTGTACACTGTGAATAAAGGGTCTAAAAGGAGCTGACAATCTAATTGTGGTGCCAGAGGCACAGAGAGACAAAGCACCTTGCCAGCGGTCACAAGGAGAGCCAATATTGAGATTGAAACCCGAGTCTCCAACTTTAAAGGCCGCTTCAGACGTTGAAACATCGGCAGGTGGCTTATGCTAAGGAGCCTGTGTCTGATTGTTTTCAAGAAGCGTTTTTTCAAGCTTGTTAAATGTAAAAAGTAAGGTTCCGTATGGCAGGGGTTCTAGACTCCCGGCCTCAAAATACTCCAATAGGTCAAGTTTTCAGGCTATCCCTGCTTCAGCACAGGTGGCTCAATCGAAGACCGAGCCACTGATTGAGCCACCTGTGCTGAAGCTGGGATATCATTAAAACCTGACCTGTTGGGGAGGGGTCTTGAGGGCTGGAGATGAGGACCCCTGCTTTATGAAGACCATCACGCTGGAAAACGGATCATACCTTGAACCCTTTCACTTCCACAGAGACCAGCAACATATGGCAGAGCAGCTAAAGAGTTAAAGGCTGGCTACACCCCAATTAAGAAAATCCGTCATCGAAATGTTTATATGGAAGTTAAAAACATTGTGTGTTTAATATATCAAATGAAGCCTAAATATTAATAAAATAACACACATGGTCAAGATAACTCATCCCTTTTAATGGACGTCATGGTTCCTCTCCCTGTGTGCCAGTGTTCAGTGTTCTCACTCTCTGCTGTGCCACCATGTACCTATCCGTTGCTCTAACACACTTGCCAAAATAGGTACAATGGGCACAGCCATTTGTCATTAGGTGCAGGATCCCCAAATAACTGGTGCAGTAAGCGCTCCATAGGTAACGTTCCAGGTTGTGACAATACACTATTTGTTAACCAAGTATCTAAGAATTGCCCAAGTAAATGGCCTGAGTTGACCTGTATGTGTGACATTCACTGTTCCGATAAGTTATTATTGATCCCAGACTAGTGTCTCGCCCACTGAGCTTCCATACATGGAAACGTAACAGGGGTACCGCCGTCACCACCTTGGTGTCCATTACTGGAACAGTCTACCGGAGACTCTCGCTGCCGCCACCAGTCTAAATTCTTTCAAAACTCACATTTTACTCTGGTCTGTAACGGTTACATACGCCTATAACATGTATTATCTTTAACTGTGCATGCAATGTCTTGTATATAATGTATACCCTGTTCATTTATGTAACGATGTATTTGTAACCATGTATTGTTATCATAACTCTGTGCCCAGGACATACTTGAAACGAGAGGTGACTCTCAATGTATTACTCCCTGGTAGAACGTTGTATAAATAAAAATAAATCCATTAATGACTGCCCGTGACAGGGACCATTTGATTGCAGCAGAAGGTTGTGATTTTAATATACAGCAAATACAAATATCACTCGTGAGCACATTCACATGTCGGACAGGTCCACAACCCTGCCTTTCCCCATCATTAGCAGACAATGCTTCCACTGCAGCCAGGGATTCTGGGTAATAACAACATGCAAATAAGCAGTGTGTCACTTTTTGCTTTGTATCTATTTTACCATGGAGCCCTATAAGCTTATGCCTGCCATATTGTAATATGAATTCCTTAGCATTGATGTATCACCAGTGTTACAAGTATCTATGCTGCTAGATAATTTAGTAACATTGTGGCCCAGTTTTACTAGGCAGTCTTCGGCCATAAAAGACACCTTCTTTAACTGCAAACGGTACTACCATCTATCCTGTCGCCAAAGCTCGTTTCCCAAGGGTGACATTGGACTCCTCCCTTTCCTTCTCCATCCACAGCACATCTAACATGTGTCGCTTCTTCTTCTGTAATATTGCCAAGATCCGGCCTTTCCTGTCAATCTACTGCTAAACCTCTAATGCACGCCCTTATCCTTTCCTGCCTGGATTATTGTAACATACTGCTAGCAGGCCTTCCTTACAACTTTCTCCCCTGCAATCTATCCAAAATTCTGCTGCTAGAATAATTTCACTTTCTCCCCAAACAGTCTCTGTTCCTCCCCTCCTTAAATCGCTGTCCTGGCTTCCCATCAAGTTTCAGATCACCCACAAAGTTCTCCTCCTTACCTTCAAGGCTCTCCCCTCATCTGCTACTTCCTACATATCAGCTGTGATCTCTCGCTGTGCCCCTGCTGGTCTCCGGGGCTCTAACCATAACTGTCTCCTCTCCACCCCTTTCACCTCTGCTGCTCTCGCTTGGCTTAAAACCATTCCCTCCCTGCCCCTTACCTGTGGAACTCCCTCACACTCACTATACGCCAAAGCACCTTCTCTCCCCACCTTCAAAACAAACTTGAAAACCCACATTTTAAATGAAGCGTCCCAATAGCCTGGACTCCTGGCTACTGTCCCACAGTCACTCCTGCCAAGCACTGCCATCTACTTATTCCCTCACCTGCTGTCTCTGTAACTCTCCCAACATACCACTTAGATTGTAAGCTCTCCAGGGCAGGGATTTCTTTTCCTATTGCCTGACGTTGTTTGCGCTTATTGTATTATAATTCCCTGTACTTTATTGCTTTTGTAAAGTGGGCGCTATATAAATAGATATACATACCTAAATACAAAACACCGTAGGCTACGTCCATAGTGCAGGAGACGACGCGAGCTACATAGCACGCGCCAAAACAAACACTAGGACGACAATTAATTTGTGCATAGTGCGCACACGCTACGGGGAGATCGGCGCTTCACGCTTCAAACAGGTTTGTATTTCCCGTGCGACGGCTGGGTCACGTGAGCAGATTGACCTATGAGAGCGAACCAGCTCTGTGACGTCACGGCCGTGCTCTCTCTAACCCCCCACCCCCCCCCCCCCAAGCCCCCCCCCCACCACGCCTCCCCGTCGCGTCTGCCTGCAAGACAGGAAATCTCTCCTGCTGCTGGCGAGCACTGCGCCGAGGATCGCGGAACCTAGCGTGTTCTACGATGGTCCTGGCCTTACAGCACACTGAAATGAACGGGCTGTAAGGTTTTTCCAGCCCCAAAAGATCTTATGGCAGAAGACTGCTTAGTAAATATGGCCCTGTATTTTTCTGCCACCTACAGAAAGTTACATTAGTGTCCTTTACAGAACCTGGAACTTCCTGTACAATAAACAACACCCCGGGAGCTGGATAGCAGCACGCTCTGCTGCAGGGATATTCCCTTCCAGACATTCGTGGAGAAACAAGATGACCACAGTGGGCAGCCTCACTCTGGTGGCCAATAGAAAGCCCTGACATGATCGTGAGATGATAATGCCGTTTCCAATTGGTCGACCCCCGCATATATATCTTTGTATGTACTGGCAACAGTTACAAATAATAGCTTGGTACAGTAATCACAATGGGGAGGTCCCCGGAGATTTGATCTGGGAGGAGCAGTCAGAACTGCAGGGGGGGGGGGGGGCTCATTAAAGAAGCCGATTGTTCTGTAGGCTATAAGGAAGGTGACCTCTGAGGGGCGGGGGGCTCTGCCTGAGCTTGGGGGGGGGGGGGGCGGGAGGAGGGGACTCCGATGTCTTCTTTTTCCATTTGTTTCAGGGGTTTAAACCCCACTCCCCCCTGAAACAAAGGAGAAGAGAAAACAATTAATAGAGAACCTGCTGCCCCATCTGCCCTATTACCTACTGGTGACACATCTCCGCTCTATTCACTAAAGTCTCCCGGCTGCAAAACTGGTGCAAATAATAGCACCAGATTTATCACACTGCTTTCAATGTGACCTCTTTTGGATATGGTGCAGTTGTTTTTTTTGCACCAATTTTGCCCACGTGTTGCACCGGGAAGACTTTTGGTAAACAACCCCCATTGACCTTATGCATATTTAGTGGACAGGAATCCTACAACCTCAGGAGATGATGGGGTCGGTTTTATTAACGTGAAAATAAAATCAGTGTAAAACTGATTAAAACTGTGAAGACCGTTTGTAGGGGACGACGACAAGTTTCACCGTATTCAAAAAGATCCCTACTAAAAGAATACAAATCAATAACATGTTTAAAGAAATAGCATTTGCATGAGGTTTTTGCGTCAAAGTGTTTTCTGTGATGTGCTTTATTTTGACTTGGTCCTGATTGGAGAAAAAGAGATCTGAATTTTTCAACCCGGGTTGGTGGAAAAGATGGGTAAGACGCGGCTGATTTAATACAAGGGCTGCTTTTCCAGCTGGAGCGTTATCTATGTCCAAATTTAGCGCTCTAAATAACACCGCAATAACATTGGCCACATCTGTAGGAACAATTTAGTTCCTCTTTTAGAGCGGGATAGAGGCGCTTACATTCAAGTGAGAACCTCATGTGAAGGCATTTTTACACAACCCTTGTATGATATCTATTTGTATAGACACATGCACATGCAATAAGAGGGGCGATAAAAAAAAAACGCTTATCGCTGTTATTTATATTATTATCCAATCTACTTTTCAGTTTTTATGTAGTATGTGATACGTTGGGATCTGCTCCTAATTAGCTGAAGGTATTGATCTTCAACCAATGATAGCATGAGTCACACAGTGTAGCTATCCTCTGCTCTAACACTTGCAGGAAGAAGTACAATTGGCACAGCCATTTTTCCTTAGGTGAAGGACCCATACAAAACAGCTGCAATAAGCGCTATATAGGTACGGTATATGTTTCAACTAAGTATTTGTGAATCGCCCAAGTAAATGGTCTGAGTTGGCCTGTATGTGCGACAGAATTCGCTGTTCAGACACACACAGAGACCCTGCACCTTCCGGACACACACACACAGGCCCTGCACCCTCGGGATACACACACACAGGCCCTGCACCCTCGGGATACACACACACAGGCCCTGCACCCTCGGGATACACACACACAGGCCCTGCACCCTCGGGATACACACACACAGGCCCTGCACCCTCGGGATACACACACACAGGCCCTGCACCCTCGGGATACACACACACAGGCCCTGCACCCTCGGGATACACACACACAAGCCCTGCACCCTCGGGATACACACACACACAGGCCCTGCACCCTCGGGATACACACACACAGGCCCTGCACCCTCAGGACACACATGGGCCCTGCACCCTCAGGACTCACACACAGGCCCTGCACCCTCGGGATACACACAGACCCTGCACCCTCGGGACACACACAGACCCTGCACCCACAGGACACACACACACACGCTGCACCCATTATATCACCAGTCCTCCTCTCACACTAGTCACTTACTTTCTTGCACTGGGCAAAGAGTGACAGTCGGTGAATCCTGCCAGAAAGACCAGAACACATCAGAATATGCAGTGATACAGCCGCCTGTCTGTGTTCGTGCGTTTCTGTGTGCGTATATACACATCTGATCAAGAACCGTGCCTAAATGTCCGAGTCTTAGTTTTCCTGTCATACACGAGGTGAGAATTTTGGCCTAGAAAACATTTTGTAAATGAATCCATAATGTGTGGCTATAGAGGGTTATTTATTAAGTGCAACGGTGCAGAACGGGAACTATTGCACGAAAACTATAGACTTACATGGGAGTTCCCAGTAGCACCCGATCTGCACTATTGCGCTTTAATGAATAATCCCTATAGAACGCACATATATGAAATAACTCCATAGTTCTGTCACCTTTTATTATTCATTTTTTTTTTAGGAACTGCATATATTAATTATGAACTGATTGGGAATCGGGCTGGAATGCTATCTCGGAGGGGAAAATGCATTTTTTAACCAACTTCTTTATTTAAAGCTGAATAATTCATTGTCATTTTTACGCTTGGGATTCTGCCAGTATTTTCTAGTACAGTATGTGCCTGGTGTTGGATATGCACCATGATAACCTAATCCGCAGTGGGGTAAATGTGTGTGTGTTGTGGTATTGCCCCCTCTGCTGCTAGAATGCAGAACTGCATATACTGTACAGCAGTAACTCCCTTTATGTGCATGTATATGTTGTATATTGAGGTTTTTTTTAAATATATTGAATATAAATGTGTATTTGTATATGGTTTGTGTGTGTTACACTAATGTTGCTTGTTTGGTGTGTGTATATATGGGAGGGAGAAGAAAGAGGATGGGGAGGATAGGGAGGAGGGGTGTGGGGGGAGGAGGCGAGAAAGAGGGGGGGGGAGAAAGGGGGGGCGGGGAGGAGAGGATGGGGGGTACAGAGAGAGGATGGGGGGTAGAGGAGAGATAGATGAAGGGGGAAGGGAGGTGAGAGATAGTGATTGGGGGGAGAGGGAGGAGAGTGGATAGAAAGGAGAGGATTGGGTGGAGAGGGAAGATTGAGGATTGGGGGAGTATGTGGGGGGAGAGAGCGAGGATGGGGGAGGGGGAGAGCGAGGATGGGGAGAGGGAGAGAGCGAGGATGGGGGAGAGCGAGGATGGGGAGAGGGAGAGCACAAGGATGGGGAGAGAGCGAGGATGGGAGGGAGAGAGATGATGAGGAAGGGGAGAGATGAGCAGGGGGAGAGATGAGGAGGGGGAGAGATGATGAGTAGGAGGGGGAGAGATTATAATGATGACGAGGAGGGATGATGAGATAGAGGATGGGGGGGGGAGGGAGAAAACATTGCAGTCAGTATTAATATGAATGGGGCCCTGCATTTTTTTGCCCGGGGGCCCGCGAATGTCTAGCTGCGCCACTGCATCATACCAGCCAGGCGATAAAATGAAGGGAACTTGGAATGACACCTGGTAATCCAGCATTGACAGCATTCATTCTAGGATTTGCCAGTCTATAGCATCTGATCTAGAGGTTTCCCAGTGGCAACAATTACGTGGGCCTGTTCAAGGGGACCCTGGTCCACATTAAAAACACTAAATTAGGAAGAAATTTAGGGGAAAGTGTTCAGCTTTAAATAATAACCTCTCATTTTACTTGGGATCAGGGTGGGTCAATGTGACTGATGGGTAAAGATTATAAACGTAGAAACAAATGCAAAACTGGAGATTAGTAATCATATATTATACAAAAAAAATGAAAACAATATCTACTCAGTATTAGATCCTGTAATCGTCCACAGGATGGTCCGGGCTCCCTCGTTCAGAACAGGTAATGTTTGATGTCACTGCGTGACTTCCGAATACGAAAGCTTACAAGGTAAAAAAAATAAAAAAATACAATCCCGACGCGTTTTGTGTACAATGCTCTTCCTCAGGAGTTCAATATCATTCTGTATCCTGAGTCCCATATATTATATACACACGGAAAAAAGCGGGCCAGAAACTTCCTGACACTAATTTATAAAAAATGATCAAAAGGGATAGAAAAAGAAAGGAATGGAACCAAAAGAAGAAAAAAAATCACAAACATAAAAGTCCAAAATAGGAGAAATTCCATAACTGTACATCCAATAAGACATTCAACCCCCGAGGAAGTGTATTGTACATAAAACGAGTCGGGAGTCTCCGTGTTGGAAAATCATGCGATGGGCCGTTTGAAGCGCGGTGACATCACATCAGCTCTACCTTTCTGAACAGAGGGAACCCGGGCTATTGTGTGGAGGAATATGTGATCTATATACTAATTTTAATTGTGACTTGATATCTTATTTATTTTTTTTATATAGTAAATACTTGATTACCTATCCCTGGTTTTGGGCTCGTTTTTGTTTTAAAATTTCTTTACAAGCTACGGTCCCAAGAAAACTGGATCTCAAGTCCAACAAGCAGCAGCTGGATGTCTTATGATGGGCCCCAATGTGTGCTACAGCTTAATTAGCTATCAAGGTCCCTATATACCTTTATTGTAAATAAAAATCCATATGACATATTACTTATATAGTTATCTTTTTATTTATTTTTTATATCTAATTTGATGTTTTTGCTTTTGTGCATAATTTTTAGTATATATGACGCATACCTTGCTATTGGTAGCATACAATGCACTGTGCATTTTGTGCTGATTGTAGTTTACATTGCATGGAGCTTACCTGCTTTGTTGGTTGGGGAATGACCTTCTCCAGACCTTGAGTAATCCAGCTCATAACCCTGCAGGAACAACAGAACATGTTGGATCACAACTAAAAACACTACAACCTGTCACACCAACAATACACAAGATACAACATAACAACTACACAATGCAGCATGTTACATCACAACCATAAAAGGAAATGTCGTTATATCACAACTATACAACACCACTACTCTACACAAAATATTACATCACAACTACAGTACTGTATACAATGACATTACATCACATCTTATTTTACACTATATGTAACCACTAATCTACATAACATGTTACTGTACATCACAACACACGTGTGTAGACAGATATGGTGATATGGGGATAGACAGCACTCTGAAACGGAAAAATTGGATCAAGGGTGCACGAGGGAACTTATTCCTCCCAAGTATCAAGGAGAAAGGGGGGGGGGTGTTCCCAGCACTCAAGGACCATGTAATAACAATCAAATACTAGGAATATGTCAAAGAATGAAATAATTAAGTTGAGAAAGCACAAGAAAGGGAAAAATAGGGGGGGCAGCGTTTCGGGGTGATGCAAAAATAAACCCAAACTCAATCAGACAACACTACTGAATAATAACTCCTGGCTGGTGGCGGCTCGAGTTTGGCTTCTGGTGAGGAAGGCGGCATAGAACATAGATGCCGCCCATTTTCATTAGCCAACAGAATTCTGTTGTCGAGCCCTTGCAGTACTCCCACCTTCCTGTATCCTCGGCCTGCTCCCCAAATCGAGGAACATATGGGCCAACGGGATGTTGCATGGGGCGCCATCTGCCATTTTTACATCGATATGCTGGTCATGTAAAATATCCCCTGGAGCAATGAGATCAGGGTGGACCAATGTCATGATCACCCCAGTATCAAGCAAGCGGGCCGGCGGCTGGGTACCTTACTGTCACCGGCCATAGGTGGGTATTAGTCGTCTACGGGCTGCAACAAAATTATTCGTCATTTCAGCTGCACACTGGGATGTCGCCAGCTTGTGGTCCAGGACCCATTCTTGGATCTTTGGAAGACAGTAGAGCAGGAACTGTTCTTGGGGAAGTTGAAGTAGGTCAGTCGGGGGGCTTGGTTTGCAGCTGAGTTCCGACTGCTGGAGGTGGCCTCAATGGGGGTGGATCTGCTGGGAGAAGGAATTTGGCGGGCACTGATACACTACAGAGCCATCCTTCTCTCTTCCTCCAAAAGATTAGGTCCCAGGACTGCAAACATGTTCCGGAGCATCGTTGCAGTCTCAAGAGGTGTCAGGGTAACTTACTCTGTGCTGGGTGAATGTGCAGGAGCCAAACAGGGGGATGCGTGAGCTGAGGCGCTGCCTGCGCCTGGCTCTACAAATGCCTCATGCACTTCCTCCTCATAAGTCAGTAACTCGTGGAGGACTTCGGCTTAGTTGAGCCCTTCTCCAGGCACCTGAGGACCAGTTACGGTATCTGGCAGCCATCGCATTTAGACTCACTGTCGACAAGACTGAGGGCAGGAAAGCTATTGCTTGTGCTCGGTGCTCCTATAACTCTCGGTTCTGCTTTCTCAATGTCGGGACCATCACAGTGCTGAAATACCCGCAAATATTTCAGCCCCAAGTCTGGCGATCCCACTACTACCACCTGAAATAAGTGTCACGGTAGACTAGACTTTTAAACAGGGACCGCCAACACCAGGCAGAACGAGAGAGTTAAAGCAGGTTTATTCTGTCCGGAGTCAACCGGGAGCAACACAGGGCAATAGCTTATCACTAACACGGGCTATAGGGGACTCCTAGCATGCTAGGCTCTGCAGGAGCTAACTTATCCAGCATGCTGCCTTGCTGCGTCCATTCAGGGATCCTAGTAACTCGGGATAACCGCTCTTGGCCCACAGTTCAGTTTTCCAGTTGGTCTCTAGTCACCGAGACCAATCATGAACAACTGTGGAGCTCTGATCAGCATCGGCTTTCACAGTTTCCCGGCCTCCATCTGAAATCATGGAGAACCAGGTGCCAACCAATCAGGTGTGACCTATCCTCCGCTGAGCCAATCCGGGTGCTCGACTGTACAATCCGTTGTGTGTGGTGATAGCGTCTAAGGGCAGCCTTTGGGAGCGTGGGAAATTGAAACTGACCAATGGGTTTGAGCCGTATCCTGGAGACCTGCACCAAATGCAGTGGCCAGATGGCAAACAACTGGGGGCAAATGTATCCTACCAGCCAAAGACCAGGCGACCAGCGGTAACTACACATATCCACTCTATATAAAGGCACTATAAGCACGAGCACACGCACACTCCCTCTCACACACACACACTCCGAGCAGCACTCACTGACACACAAAATTATAAAAGGGGGGTGGCAGCATGACAGGAGCCTGAGTTCTCTCCCTCCCCCGACCCCCCCATTCTTTTGGCCTGTGAGTAATGTGGGTGTTAGGAGAGGGTTAATGTAGGATGGTTTTGAGGAGCAGGGGAATACCAAACCGGTACAAATCCAACCCTATATGTGTTATTGCTTAGGTTATTGTCCGGTAACGTGTTATCAAATAAAAACAAATAATGAGCTGGTCAGGGAGACCAACAGGATTAATGGCTGGTTGGCCCAATGGTGGTTGAGTGGGGGAGGCGGTCTATGGTCTGGGTCAGGTGCGGCGAGCCTGGATGTGTCCCCCCCCCCTCCAAAAAAATGGGCTTTTAAGGATTTTACTAGGGTCACTGAGCCAGGTGTTGGTAGCCACACAGGCTTATGCCATTTGATATCTGGAGGATTTTGTGAAGCAGAAAAGTTTTTTTTTACATTAAGGTCCCTATTTAAGTATCCACAAGAAACTCCATAAAGCAGTTATGTAATTATTAGGAATGGTTCGGGAATAATAACTGTGATTGAATAAATTATTTTTGCACCACATTTCTGTAATTAACCCCTTTAGGGCCCGTTCGTCAAGAGAAGTATCACCCCAGAGGCTTTTATAACATATACCGTCATAAGGGCCCCTGCTTGTTTTTTTAGGGGCTGTATGCGCTCAGCGCTCGATCACACTGTAGGAAGTGGAGTAACTACCGCCCGGGATGCACGGGCACGTCCCGGGGGTCCCAGCTCAGGACGGGGGGGGGCCCAAAAAGAGTCAGGATCCTCCAGACTCACAAGCAGCATGGGAGCAGCATCCCACGTGACTCTGGGAGCCCGGAAACTATCCCAGATGCAGTTGGGGGGAGGAAAGGAGGTAGAGCTGGTGGGCTCTCTCTTACAGCTGACTGGGTTCCAAGAGAAGGAGAGAGAGCACATACTTAGCAAAGCATGGCAGGGACTTCTGGCAGGAAATGGGCGAGGGGTCACGTGCAGGTATACAGGATAAGTGTATGTAAAACTGACTGTAACATACCCAGTATCAGCGCTGCAGCAGTTTCATATCGCGACGGAGACACAGAAAATAAATTGTACTGGGTTAGCTTGGAAATAAGATGTGGGATATACCCCAATAACCTATACAACCCCAATAACATATCTATAGCCTATACGAGATCCCAATAACATATCTAAAACATATGACCCCAATAACATATCTAAAACATGACTCCAATAATATATCTATAGCCTATACGAGACCCCAATAACATATCTAAAACATGACCCCAATAATATATCCATAGACTATACGAGATCGCAATAACAGGTATAACCTATATGAGACCCCAATAACATATCTAAAACATATGACCGTTATGTTATAAGTATATCTATACGCCATGACCCCAATAACCTATATTGTATCTAAACAGATAATAAAAACATTTCTAAGTGTAGAATAACTCCGCTCCAGACTTCTACACCTCGAGTGCTGAATTAGTGTATGAATCTAATTAGAGTACGACAAGCTCTTTATTACTGGAAGAAGTTGCACAGAGGGGGAGTATACAATACAATGCAGGATACAGTAAAAAATAAAATGCACAGCACAAATGTATTCAGTAGATTTCAGTAAATAGGCGGTCCCACATAGCTGGTCATTTATTTAACAACATTTCAATGTCCTTTGCTTCAATAGTAAATCATCTTTAAAAGTTACATTTTTACTTTGAATTGATTCCTGTGACAAATGAAAACGCTTCTATCTGTATCTGGCACTCCGTTAAATAAATAAATAGTTCCGTGGGATAATGGCGGCTCCTTATCACTTTACAAACAAACAGAGAAACAGAATTAAAGCAGCAACACGGGTTGCACTTTTTTATTTTGCATTTATTTTTTTATCACTGGGCTGAAGCAGGGGGGGAGGCGGGGGGTTTTGCAACTGAGCTGCGTTAATTTCAGCTCCGGAGACGCTGAGCTCCCGTAGGGGGTGCTGGTGTACACGGGTATAAACTCTCTATTCTCATTGGTCCTCAGCTCTCTTATCATTGTGGCCCATACTTACTAAGCAGTGCTATATTACATGAAACCTACCAGCACATTGCTGCCTCACTTACTGTATGGGCTAGCAGGGGGGTTCCAGCACCAGGAGTCTTGTGGAATAGCACTATTTAGATAATATGGGTCAATGGGCCTTATTCTGAAAACTGCAGACCCAGTGCTACCGCACAGAATGCCCCATTGCAGTAAATGTGGCTTTCTGTGGCAGTTTACAGAATAAGGGCCTATATCTCACTCTGCGCACTCAATAGCCCCTCTCTACCCCAGTATGCTGAATGGTTCCTCTTCCTGTGGCTCCCTTCCATACTCCCTGTATGTATTAATGGTTTCCTCTTTCTCTCTACGGGTTATGTCCCTTAGTCCCAGGTATTCTGCTTCTTACCTGCCCTTGGAATCCTTCCCGGTTACTGCAAAGAAATAACATTGTGTCAGACCTGCAGAACATTGCACACCTCCCCTGTTAGAAGCAGATCATCGCATCAACGCTTGCAGTCCTACATACAAGTACCACAGGTTAAAGCAGCAATCCCCTCAAGGTGGTTTTTCATTTGTTATTCCTAATGAGAATCGGGGGGGCGGGGGGGGGGGCCTTCAGAGCTGAAATGTGCTATTTTCAACTCCAGTGACCCCTCAGTTCCCAAGAAATTTACCTTTTTTGATACCTTAATTCAGTTAAACAAAAAAAAAAAATCAAGATGTAGGCCGGGGTCATCAAATAAAAAGCAGCAACGAGACGCCCTGATGATGTCACAGCTTCCTATTGGTCCGCGGGAGAGAGGCTCACTTTGATTTCCCGAAAGAGAACAAAAAAAAAGTGCATTTAACCCTTTAAATGCCCTGGAGCATAGCTACTATACCATGGGTTCCGGCCCCCTTCACGCCCCGTGATGTAGTAGCTGCGTAGCTTTGGGGAATTGGCCCCTCCGGCAGGTTTAACAATGCAGGTTTCTCAGGAACTGTGGGATTTCTAGATTCGAAAATAGCCCAGGTAATACCAAATACCAAAACCAACTGCTATTAACCCCTACACTGCTAGATATCTGCAGAGCTCTCCTTCACCCATCTCCTTCTAGAGATCGTTCACGATAAAGACTCACAGTCCATTGCATGGGCTCGTTCGCTTGCTGAAGGGCTTATTCATTATCCACCAAGGAGGCCAATCGGGCCATTTTGGGCCAAAGTCCCCCACTGATTTCAATGGGCAAAAACCGACATAGAATAAGTCCCTTAGAGTCCAGGCAGAGTCGAACGAAACCATCCCCTGCTGAAGATCTCTAGGACATCACTTTACCTTGTGGAGAGCATGGACCCCGGTGCATCCTTAACCTGCTGGTAAGTACTCACCTGGTGGAGGCTGTTCTTCCTCTTTGGGCTTCTCCTCCTATAAAATAAACACAACCAGTAATGAATTTCAATGCATTTCAGACTCGCTAACATTCCCGGTGCTATAAATGATTAATTGTCCCCACCTCCTGTGGCAGATCCAGTCAGCCTTAAACCCCTGAACCTGTGCTGCAGGCCGCTCAGTCAGTGAAAGAGTTAAAAGTAGTTGATGACAAGTTAACCACTTTCTCTGCCCTATGATCTGGCAATGCACAAGGCGGCATTACGGAACCATGGGATTTCCGCCCCCATATAATTTTGCCGCGTTCTTGGGCCTATCAGACCTAATGGGAAGCTACTTGCCTGTGTCGGCTGCCTCCTCTCTGCCGCGCTCCTTTGGAATCCCGGCGTCAAATGACGCTGCGGACGTCCCCAACGTGAGGTCACACGGCGTCTCGTCGCGCGATGTCACATTGGCGACGTCACGGTGTCATCGGACGCCGGGATTCCAAAGGAGCAGGAGGGCAGCACCAAGGAGGCGGCAGACAAAGGCAAGTGCCCAGGGGGCGGCAAATTTAGAAATTCGCCGCTGGTTACGTGCATTGAGAACTTGCTTGTTTGGTGGGCGGGCGTTGATACGCTTCCCTTCTGCCCCTCCTTCAAACTATTGATATATTTGAATGTTTTAATCATGTTCCCCCTCTCCCTTCTCTCCTCCAAGCTCTACATGTGAAGGTCCTTAGTCTTTTCTTAGAAGTTGTATGATGAAGAACATGCCATGCACCATTTTAGTGGCCCTTCTTTGCACAATCTCCACTTTATTTATGTCCTTCTGGAGATATGGCCTCCAGAACCAAACGTAGTTCAGATGAGGGCTTACCAAAAATGGTCCAGAGCAGCAGAAGAAGCCCAAACTGGTGATCAATCTCAACACAATTCATCCTAGCAGTACCATAAATAAATTAGGATCTGTTTAGGTACTGAAGGGGATCATCTGTATTGGATTCCCACACCCCCTTTCATCCTTCCCCTCTTGTACCCCAAACCGCCCAATGCTTTAATAAAATATTTAGATACAGTACAACCTTGCCACCTACTTTATTGCCGCTAGTGCAAGAGACTCACCTCTACTTTTTTAGGGACTCCGACGGAGATCTCTGGCTGGGGCACCACCTTCCCCAGACCCTGCATGAGCCAGGTCAGAACCCCAGCTCCTGATCTGCAGGAATGAAAAAGATGAGGGAAGATAGATCAATGCAAAGAAAGTCTGTCTGTCTGTCTCTATATATCTATATAAATGTGGGCCTAAAACAACTGTAAAAACCCTCTCCGGCCCCCGGGCATACTGTGGTATGCTGAAGGTCTTGGTTTCATACCCTTTGTCTGGAGCTGCAGCCTCGGCTTCTGAGCTGGGTACTGGCTGAATCTCTATAGGTACCGGTGGCGATACAGCAGAAGAAGGTGGGGGTGGGGGTGGAGGTGATGCGGCTGTTGGTACAGGGGTATGTGCTGGTGAGGCTGAAGAAAGTGTTGCCTCTGACAAAGAAGACATTAAACACAACTCTAAATAGAATTTATTGGGGGGAAAAAACAATCTACTTTTTTTCACAGCATTCTACTGACATATTCCTTAATAAACAGGCAGGACACCTGATTAAATCCAGTCTACCAAGGAAAAAATTCCTCTCTGACCCCGTCTGCTCCTCTCTCTCTCTCTCTCTCTGATCCCCCTCTCTGTTATCCCCTTCTCTGTTTATCTTTCTAACTGCCTATTTTCTTCTGTCTCTGACCCCCTTCTCTGCTCCTCCCTCTGACCTCCCCCAAACCCTGCTCCTCCATTTATCCCCACTGTCTTGACCCCTTTTCAGAATTCCTCTCAACCTCTCTCCTACCCTTTCTCTGCTCCTCTCTCAAACTCCCTATCAACATACCTGTGTAACACCTTGCCTGCCTGCCTCAGACACCCCACCCCCCATATACTCCTGTCTCTCCCTTTCCTTACATCTCTCTCTGATCCATATCTGTTCCTGTGTACTGACCTTCAATCTTCGCTTTCTTCTCATCGGCTTGTGGTTTCTGCTGGAATAAGAGCATCTTGAGTTAACTGCAGATTATTGGATCTATCCCCAAGTATTCTCCATGACCCGTCTACTCAAATCTACAGGTTCTCCACTGTCAGATTCACTTCCAAATACCCTCACTCACCGCGCCAGCATCAGATCCTCCGCTAGCACCCGACCTGTGGCTCCAGGCTGGCTGAGGGACAACCTTCTCCAACCCCTGGGACAACCAAGAGAGGACCCCCAGGGAAGCACTGTGCCAGAGACAAAAAGTGATGATTACAGGCGGTGAGGTATCATCACAGAAGACACAGAGAGAATAAGACAGATATGGGACGAAAGAAAGAGAAAGCCAGAAGAGAAGGAAACGGGGGTAGAGTGTGAAAGAGATGTAGAGAATGGAGAGTGTGTGTAACTGTGTCTTCACCTCTCCGTTTGGTCCGTGGGCCCATTCTCTGTCCTCTTTTCCACTAATAGGGAAACAAAATAGTTTTGGGAATGAAGAAATACACACAGGCACATGGATGAAAATGTATAGATAAATATTAATACAAAGAGGTTATTCATACATCTCCATTACAGGTTAACATACCAGAACAAGTGTTTATGCCTATTGCAGTGGTTCCCAACCTTTGTTCTCTCAAGGCAGCCCCCTAATTAAAGTGCTCAGTTGCTGAGGCACCCCCACAAGAGGACAGTCAGAGACAGAAGACACAGGACAGAGACAGTCAGTGACAAGACTACAAAGGACAGAGTGACAGAAGACACAGGACAGTCACAGAAAACACACACACACAAAACAGGACAGAACAAATACACCCAGGACAGAGATGCACAGCCTCGCCTCTCTCCTGCCCATGCTGCTTCCTCCTTTGCTTGGCCTCACCACCTAGGCTCCTTACACCTCCTGGATTACCCAGCAGCAGCCAATCAGGATGAAGGAAACTGCCCAGCCCCCTGGCACCCACCCTGCTTTCTCCCTGCTCTGGGAGAAAGGGGTAATCCCGCGGCCCCTCTTTGATCTTCTCAGGGTTGACTTGGACAGGAGTTAACACTCATTTGGGTGCAAATCATAACGGATCTTGATGAATCTGGGGCAAAGACTTAGGCTGAGCTTATTCTCAACGCGATTGTGCTAGCGCGCGTGCGACAAGCACAAATTGCCTAATGCCTGTGAGGCCGCTTCTAGTGAGCGCACGACGGAGCGCGATGGCGTGACCGCGATGTGAAGAGACACAAGGGTAGTCTTTTCAAGCGCGGCCGCGTGATGTCCGCGTCACGTGAGCGGTTCAGGCAATGAGGGCGAACCCGCTTCATGACGCGTCCGCCATGCCTCCCCAATCTCCTGCAGCCAAGTTCACGTGCAGGCGTGCGCGAGGCTCTGCGCTCCGTCGCACAGCCAGTATAATCTTAGCCTTACCATTTCAGGCGCACACTCACTAGGGCGGCCAGCTAACCATAGAATTTGACGGCAGATAAGAACCACTTGGCCTACCTAGTGTGCCCATTTTTCTATGTGCGGTAAAATCGGCAGACCCTATTTGGACCGTGGTTTCTTTGATATGTAGTATAGCCTTGTCTATCCCAAGCAGCTCTGTTTCGGGCGCCGGGCTATTCCGTGAATCCAATACGGGAAAGAGAAGCTGCCGCACCTGTAGCCTGAAACGTTGCATGTCCAGATGCTCGTCTAAATAAATCTGGTACAGTTTCAGCTACTTTTCCAAGTGTGTGCTGAAGCATACATTGAGAAATACCGACGTCGCCGCTTCTCTGTCACGTATCGGATTCGTCTGTCAAGTTTGGAGCCAGCGTGCTGACGAGTACGCAACCCTTCGAGTTCTGTCATTGTATAATTGTAAAGTTCTACATGTGTTCCTATTTTTTCATTATTGTGTGCAGGCGTTCCTCGCTTATCCGACGCAATGTGTCCCGCAAACCGCCGTCGCATAACGGACCATGTAACCCGCGGCGGTGATAAGCGGTTCTCCGACGTTGGATAATGCGTCGAGCGGACAAGGCATTTGACGTAAAGAGGACCTTCGGATTTTTATTCCATGAATCCAACCCCCGTTTCATGATGCAGAATGTCCGCACGTCTCCTCAGAGCCTGTAAGCTCTTGTTCTAGCCTTTCTCCTTCTCTGGAATATGCCTCCCTCCTGTACCGTGCTGACACCCTTTATATACAGATGCAGCAGCCGTTATTTCTCGCGCTGGCGCTTTCCAGCGGGACACACACAACGCAGAAGCAGCCACCATTGTAATGCCATTGGCCACTCAGAAAAGGAGCAGAGTTAATGCGACCAATGCACCCGCTAGAACGTGCCAATGTGTATAGTAACACCTGCTACATCTGTATTTAATTAATCACACCCCTCTTCTCCCTTCTCTCCTCCATGTTGAGGTAATTTATGTTTTCCTGATAAGTTTTAGGTTGTAGATCACATGACTTAAGTCACAGGTTCCGTCCCACTAAATGGTATTTTGCTTTTAGACATCGTCACTGCACCTTTCCATTGTCTTCCAAATCACAAATGAGAACCGGTAGCCAAATCTTGAATGAGTCCACAAGCCTGAAAAGCGGCTCGGCTGGCCTCCCCCCCTCCCCCCCAACCCTCCCCCTCCCCTATGTTCGTCTTGTTTGTCTCGTCTGTCCATCGTTTGTTTCCCCGGTACGTTATCATTTGTACAGTATGGAGTTAAAAAGGAAAATGGGAACGTGATCACTCATGTATGATAATGGGTTGCTAGACAGTGTTTGCCCTGTACCATGTCCCAATAAAAACCTTTTTGTTGAAAAAAAAAGACTGAAAAGCGGCCTGCGTGGCTCCAGACCTCCACATCACGTGGCCGCTTTTCTGAGTGATCACGTGATGCTACTTAAGGTCCTGCAGTCGGGCCAGATGTGAGAGGGAGGGGGCAGGGTGACAGCCTACAGGCCCTAAAAAAAATAGGAAGGGTCAATGATGTACGCTGTACGTCATAAGGGCCACTGGGGTGGCACTTTTATTGACGTACAATGTCAATAGTGCACAGAAGGGGTTAAACATGTCCCTGACATTTCACACTAGGTGGGGCTGCCCCTGTACTAGGCGTCTGTCTATAAGGAGCAGGATCTTCAAAAGACAGTACTCTCCACCAGCATAGATATTTCAACTCTGTTTTTGTAGCCAGATGTGGCCTTATAGTAAGTGGAGACCAACGTATAAAAATTCATACTTTTATATTTAAAAAAATAATCCATTTTGTCCAGAACCCCCTAAATCTGACTGATGGCGTATGATATGACTGCCACCATACCAATGAGAATCACTGAAAGGGTTAAACAGACTCGCACACACAACAGATGTTATATCCTTACCCGCTCCACTCACTTCCTTCTGCAAAGCAACAAGGAGAACAAGTGTTAAATATATCTCGCCAACACACTCACAACTCCTCCAGCAATCTCTCCAACACACAATGCCAACACACTCACAACTCCTCCAGCAATCTCTCCAACACACAATGCCAACACAATCACAACTCCTCCAGCAATCTCTCAACACACAATGCCAACACCTCCAGCACTCTCCAACACACAATGCCAACACACTCACAACTCCTCCAGCAATCTCTCCAACACACAATGCCAACACATTCACAACTCATCCAGCAATCTCGCCAACACATTCACAACTCCATACCATCCATAATTCTAGTAACAACCTCTCCAACACAATGCCAACATTCACAACTCCTCCGAAAATCTCTCCAACACACAATGCCACCACGCTCACAACTCCACCAACAATCTCTCCAACACACAATGCTAACACACACAACTCCACCAACAAACTCACCAACACATTCACAACTCCATTCCATTCACAACTATAGTAACAATCTCTCAAACACACAACACACTCACAACTCAACCAACACATTCACAAGTCCATACCATTCATAACTTCAGTAACAACCTCTCCAACACATTCACAACTCCACCAACACACATTGATAATACCGCTAATAACCGCATTGCACACACAAAGTCAACACACTCACAACTCCACCACCAAGAGCAGGTGTGGTGCAGTTCTAGACTGCAAAAGTTTTGCCACTATGCAATCTTACCCTTTATCTACGGATATGTTATTGAGCACAGCACAAAACAGGAGTGGATAAGCCATCTCTAAGGTGGGTCTCTGTACCTGCTCTACAACGGCCTCAGTGGTGGTGGTTGCCCGGGGCAGGGTGGGGCTCTCAACAGGCTGAGGAACAACTCTACCCAAGCCCTGTGCCAGCCAGCTGAGCACTCCTCCTCCAACACTGCAAGAGGATTAAAAGCAAGCCAGGAAAGACACAGGACAGATAGGGGGGAGACACAGGACACAGATAGGGGGAGACACAGGACACAGATAGGGGGGAGACACAGGACACAGATAGGGGGGAGACACAGGACACAGATAGGGGGGAGACACAGGACACAGATAGGGGGGAAGACACAGGACACAGATAGGGGAAAGACACAGGACACAGGTAGGGGGAAGACACAGGACACAGGTAGGGGGAAGACACAGGACACAGATAGGGGGGAAGACACAGGACACAGATAGGGGAAAGACACAGGACACAGATAGGGGAAAGACACAGGACACAGATAGGGGGAAGACACAGGACACAGATAGGGGGAAGACACAGGACACAGATAGGGGGAAGACAGGACACAGATAGGGGGAAGACACAGGACACAGATAGGGGGAAGACACAGGACACAGATAGGGGAAAGACACAGGACACAGATAGGGGGAAGACACAGGACACAGATAGGGGGAAGACACAGGACACAGATAGGGGAAAGACACAGGACACAGGTAGGGTTGAAGACACAGGACACAGGTAGGGGGGAAGACACAGGACACAGGTAGGGGGGAAGACACAGGACACAGATAGGGGGGAAGACACAGGACACAGATAGGGGGGAAGACACAGGACACAGATAGGGGGGAAGACACAGGACACAGATAGGGGGGAAGACACAGGACACAGATAGGGGGGAAGACACAGGACACAGATAGGGGGGAAGACACAGGACACAGATAGGGGGGAAGACACAGGACACAGATAGGGGGGAAGACACAGGACACAGATAGGGGAAAGACACAGGACACAGATAGGGGGGAGACACAGGACACAGATAAAGACACAGGACACAGATAGGGGGGAGACACAGGACACAGATAGGGGGGAGACACAGGACACAGATGGGGGAGACACAGGACACAGGTAGGGGGGAAGACACAGGACACAGGTAGGGGGGAAGACACAGGACACAGATAGGGGGGAGACACAGGACACAGATAGGGGGGAAGACACAGGACACAGATAGGGGGGAGACACATGACACAGATAGGGGGGAGACAGAATAAGAGATTCATCAGTTTTAAAAAAAAAGAGCAGAAGAGAAGGAGCAAATAAAGAGAGACTGTGGGAGTTATTGAGCAGTCTCCCATCTTCCAAACTGAAACAGAAACAATACCATCCGATTTATCAGTGAATACCAAGCAATTGAAAGTATGGATTTAATTTTCTTTGATGAATCGGATGCTGCCGTTTACACCTATTTCTTCCTACAGGTATGGATGGGTGTCTTTATTTATATACATCCCCATGTCCCCCGTTATACATTCCCCCCATGTGCCCGCTGTTATACTGCCCCCCATGTTCCCCCTGTTATACATCCCCCCATGTGCCCCTTGTTATACATCCCCCCATGTGCCCCTTGTTATACATCCCCCCATGTGCCCTCTGTTATACATCCCCCCCATGTGCCCCCTGTTATACATCCCCCCCCATGTGCCCCGTTATACACCCCCCATGTGCCCCCTGTTATACATCCCCCCATGTGCCCCGTTATATATCCTCCCATGTGCCCCCTGTTATACATTCCCCCCATGTTCCCCCTGTTATACGTCCCCCCCATGTGCCCCCTGTTATACGTCCCCCCCATGTGCCCCCTGTTATACGTCCCCCCCATGTGCCCCTGTTATACGCCCCCCCCCCCATGTGCCCCCTGTTATACGTCCCCCCCATGTGCCCCCTGTTATACATTCCCCCCATGTGCCCCCTGTTATACGTCCCCCCCATGTGCCCCCTGTTATACATTCCCCCCACGTGCCCCCTGTTATACATTCCCCCCACGTGCCCGCTGTTATAAATCCCCCCACGTGCCCCGTTATACACCCCCCATGTGCCCCCTGTTATACGCACCTTTTCTCAGATTCCTGGGCTGTTTCTTGAATCTTGGATTCAGCTGGAAAGAGAGAGCATATCAAGTCAGCCCCCCTCTCAGCAGTGACTTTAAGGAGCTTCACTTAACCCTTTCCCTGCTGCAGAGCCTCACTTAACCTCCTCTCTGCCACAGAGCATCAATTATCCCCCTCCCTGCTATAGCTCCACAGAGCATCCCTTAACGGTTTAACCCCTTCCTTACCACACAGCCCTACAGCGTAACACTCAACCCCCTCCCTGCTGTAGCTCCACAGAGCATCCCTTAACGGTTTAACCCCTTCCTTACCACACAGCCCTACAGCGTAACACTCAACCCCCTCCCTGCTGTAGCTCCACAGAGCATCCCTTAACCCCTTCGCTACAACAGCCCTGCAGAGCCACACTTAACCCCTTCCTTGCCAATGTTTTTTTTGCAGAGCTTTTCAGCGAGTATTACCGCTTTCGCTGCCAGCGGGCGCCTGCAACGCGCTGCAGCGCAGTATAATAACATGCAGAGCAATGCATCGCAGGCCCCTCTGGCAGTGAAAGCGTTACGTTAGTTACCTGTAGTGCTGCCGGATTCTTTCCCCAAACAGGTTACCTTCTGAAATAAAATGGGAATAAGTGTTACAGGTTTCGGCACAATATTTTACTAAAAGGATTTCTATTTTCACCTCTCTAGCGTGTTTTTTAAATTGTATCTTATTCCTAAAATTGGAGCCCAATATCTAAATGAACCTTTTGAGTGGTAGATGAGTCCTCCATTTCCCTGTAGTGCAGATCACGTCCTGCGTTCCTCTCTGTGCACTAAGCCGGAAGACTCAGGCCCAGCTTCCACCCCCGGAGCCTCAACTGCCCTCCGCCGTGGCCCTGGTAGGGTTGCCAGGTGTCCAGTATTGAACCAGACTGTCCGGTATTTGGACACTGCCCAGTACAAAATGAGAGGTAATACTGGACATGTACACGATGGCCTGTGCAGTGACCACACGATGGCCTGTGCAGTGACCACACGATGGCCTGTGTAGGAACCACACGATGGCCTGTGCAGTGACCACACGATGGCCTGTGTAGGAACCACACGATGGCCTGTGGAGTGACCACACGATGGCCTGTGTAGGGACCACACGATGGCCTGTGTAGGAACCACATGATGGCCTGTGTAGGAACCACATGATGGCCTGTGCAGTGACCACACGATGGCCTGTGCAGTGACCACACGATGGCCTGTGCAGTGACCACACGATGGCCTGTGTAGGAACCACACGATGGCCTGTGTAGGAATCACACGATGGCCTGTTTAGGGACCACATGATGGCCTGTGTAGGGACCACACGATGGCCTGTGTAGGGACCACACGATGGCCTGTGTAGGAACCACACGATGGCCTGTGTAGGAACCACACGATGGCCTGTGCAGTGACCACACGATGGCCTGTGTAGAAACCACACGATGGCCTGTGCAGTGACCACACGATGGCCTGTGTAGGAACCACACGATGACCTGTGTAGGGACCACATGATGGCCTGTGTAGGGACCACATGATGGCCTGTGTAGTGATCACACGATGGCCTGTGTAGGGACCACATGATGGCCTGTGTAGGGACCACATGATGGCCTGTGTAGGGACCACATGATGGCCTGTGCAGTGACCACACGATGGCCTGTGCAGTGACCACACGATGGCCTGTGTAGGAATCACACGATGGCCTGTTTAGGGACCACATGATGGCCTGTGTAGGAATCACACGATGGCCTGTTTAGGGACCACATGATGGCCTGTGCAGTGACCACACGATGGCCTGTGTAGGAACCACACGATGACCTGTGTAGGGACCACATGATGGCCTGTGTAGGGACCACATGATGGCCTGTGTAGTGATCACACGATGGCCTGTGTAGGGACCACATGATGGCCTGTGTAGGGACCACATGATGGCCTGTGTAGGGACCACACGATGGCCTGTGTAGGGACCACATGATGGCCTGTGTAGTGATCACACGATGGCCTGTGTAAGGTCCACACGATGGCCTGTGTAGGGACCACATGATGGCCTGTGTAGGGACCACATGATGGCCTGTGTAGGGACCACACGATGGCCTGTGTAGGGACCACATGATGGCCTGTGTAGTGACCACACGATGGCCTGTGCAGTGACCACACGATGGCCTGTTTAGGAACCACACGATTGCCTGTGTAGGGACCACATGATGGCCTGTGTAGTGACCACACGATGGCCTGTGTAGTGACCACACGATGGCCTGTGTAGGGACCACATGATGGCCTGTGTAGGGACCACATGATGGCCGGTGTAGTGACCACACGATGGCCTGTTTAGGGACCACACGATGGCCTGTGCAGTGACCACACGATGGCCTGTGTAGGAACCACACGATGGCCTGTGTAAGGTCCACACGATGGCCTGTGCAGGAACCACACGATGGCCTGTGTAGGAACCACACGATGGCTTGTGTAGGAACCACACGATGGCCTGTGTAGTGACCACACGATGGCCTGTGTAGGAACCACACGATGGCCTGTGCAGTGACCACACGATGGCCTGTGTAGGAACCACACGATGGCCTGTGTAGGAACCACACGATGGCCTGTGTAGGAACCACACGATGGCCTGTGTAGGGACCACACAGTGGCCTGTGCAGTGACCACACGATGGCCTGTGTAGAAACCACACGATGGCCTGTGCAGGAACCACACGATGGCCTGTGTAAGGTCCACACGATGGCCTGTGTAGGAACCACACGATGGCCTGTGTAGGAACCACACGATGGCCTGTGCAGTGACCACACGATGGCCTGTGTAGGAACCACACGATGGCCTGTGTAGTGACCACACGATGGCCTGTGTAGGAACCACACGATGACCTGTGTAGTGATCACACGATGGCCTGTGTAGGGACCACATGATGGCCTGTGTAGGGACCACATGATGGCCTGTATAGGGACCACATGATGGCCTGTGTAGGGACCACATGATGGCCTGTGTAGTGATCACACGATGGCCTGTGTAGGGACCACATGATGGCCTGTGTAGGGACCACATGATGGCCTGTGTAGGGACCACACGATGGCCTGTGTAGGGACCACATGATGGCCTGTGTAGTGATCACACGATGGCCTGTGTAAGGTCCACACGATGGCCTGTGTAGGGACCACACGATGGCCTGTGTAGGAACCACACGATGGCCTGTGTAGGGACCACATGATGGCCTGTGTAGTGATCACACGATGGCCTGTGTAAGGTCCACACGATGGCCTGTGCAGTGACCACACGATGGCCTGTTTAGGAACCACACGATTGCCTGTGTAGGGACCACATGATGGCCTGTGTAGTGACCACACGATGGCCTGTGTAGTGACCACACGATGGCCTGTGTAGGGACCACATGATGGCCTGTGTAGGGACCACATGATGGCCGGTGTAGTGACCACACGATGGCCTGTTTAGGGACCACACGATGGCCTGTGTAGGGACCACATGATGGCCTGTGTAAGGTCCACACGATGGCTTGTGTAGGGACCACATGATGGCCTGTGTAAGGTCCACACGATGGCCTGTTTAGGGACCACACGATGGCCTGTGTAGGGACCACACGATGGCCTGTGTAAGGTCCACACGATGGCCTGTGTAGTGATCACACGATGGCCTGTGTAAGGTCCACACGATGGCCTGTGTAGGAACCACACGATGGCCTGTGTAGGGACCACACGATGGCCTGTGTAGGAACCACACGATGGCTTGTGTAGGGACCACATGATGGCCTGTGTAGTGACCACACGATGGCCTGTTTAGGAACCACACGATGGCCTGTGTAGGAACCACACGATGGTCTGTGTAGAAACCACACGATGGCCTGTGTAGTGACCACACGATGGCCTGTGTAGGGACCACATGATGGCCTGTGTAGGGACCACATGATGGCCGGTGTAGTGACCACACGATGGCCTGTTTAGGGACCACATGATGGCCTGTGTAGGAACCACATGATGGCCTGTGTAGGGACCACATGATGGCCTGTGCAGTGACCACACGATGGCCTGTTTAGGAACCACACGATGGCCTGTGTAGGAACCACACGATGGTCTGTGTAGAAACCACACGATGGCCTGTGTAGTGACCACACGATGGCCTGTGTAGGGACCACATGATGGCCTGTGTAGGGACCACATGATGGCCGGTGTAGTGACCACACGATGGCCTGTTTAGGGACCACATGATGGCCTGTGTAGGAACCACATGATGGCCTGTGTAGGGACCACACGATGGCCTGTGTAGGGACCACACGATGGCCTGTGCAGGGTCCACACGATGGCCTGTGTAGGGACCACATGATGGCCTGTGTAGGAACCACATGATGGCCTGTGTAGGGACCACACGATGGCCTGTGTAGGGACCACACGATGGCCTGTGTAGGGACCACACGATGGCCTGTGCAGGGTCCACACGATGGCCTGTGTAGGGACCACATGATGGCCTGTGTAGGAACCACACAGTGGCCTTTGTAGGAACCACACGATGGCCTGTGCAGTGACCACACGATGGCCTGTGTAGGAACCACACGATGGCCTGTGTAAGGTCCACACGATGGCCTGTGCAGGAACCACACGATGGCCTGTGTAGGAACCACACGATGGCTTGTGTAGGAACCACACGATGGCCTGTGTAGTGACCACACGATGGCCTGTGTAGGAACCACACGATGGCCTGTGCAGTGACCACACGATGGCCTGTGTAGGAACCACACGATGGCCTGTGTAGGAACCACACGATGGCCTGTGTAGGAACCACACGATGGCCTGTGTAGGGACCACACGATGGCCTGTGCAGTGACCACACGATGGCCTGTGTAGGAACCACACGATGGCTTGTGTAGGGACCACACAGTGGCCTGTGCAGTGACCACACGATGGCCTCTGTAGGAACCACATGATGGCCTGTGTAGGAACCACACGATGGCCTGTGCAGTGACCACACGATGGCCTGTGTAGGAACCACACGATGGCCTGTGCAGTGACCACACGATGGCCTGTGTAGGAACCACACGATGGCCTGTGTAGGGACCACACGATGGCCTGTGTAGGAACCACACGATGGCTTGTGTAGGAACCACACGATGGCCTGTGTAGGAACCACACGATGGCCTGTGTTGGAACCACACGATGGCCTGTGTTGGAACCACACGATGGCCTGTGCAGTGACCACACGATGGCTTGTGTAGGAACCACACGATGGCCTGTGTAGGAACCATATGATGGCCTGTGTAGGAACCATATGATGGCCTGTGTAGGAACCACACGATGGCCTGTGTAGGAACCACACGATGACCTGTGTTGGAACCACACGATGGCCTGTGTAGGAACCACACGATGGCCTGTGCAGTGACCACACGATGGCCTGTGTTGGAACCACACGATGGCCTGTGTAGGAACCACACGATGGCCTGTGCAGTGACCACACGATGGCCTGTGTAGGAACCATATGATGGCCTGTGCAGTAACCACACGATGGCCTGTGTAGGAACCACACTATGGCCTGTGTAGGAACCACACGATGGCCTGTGTAGGAACCACACGATGGCCTGTGTAGGAACCACACTATGGCCTGTGTAGGAACCACACAATGACCTGTGCAGGAACCACACAATGACCTGTGTAGGAACCATATGATGGCCTGTGTAGGAACCACACTATGGCCTGTATAGGAACCATATGATGGCCTGTGTAGGAACCACACAATGACCTGTGCAGGAACCACACAATGACCTGTGCAGTGACCACACGATGGCCTGTGTAGGAACCACACGATGGCCTGTGTAGGAACCATATGATGGCCTGTGTAGGAACCACACGATGGCCTGTGTAGGGACCACATGATGGCCTGTGTAGGAACCAAACGATGGCCTGTGTAGGAACCACACGATGGCCTGTGTAGGAACCATATGATGGCCTGTGTAGGAACCACACGATGGCCTGTGTAGGAACCACACGATGGCCTGTGTAGGAACCATATGATGGCCTGTGTAGGAACCATATGATGGCCTGTGTAGGAACCACACGATGGCCGGTGTAGGAATCACACGATGTCCTGTGTAGGAACCATATGATGGCCTGTGTAGGAACCATATGATGGCCTGTGTAGGAACCACACGATGGCCTGTGTAGTGACCACACGATGGCCGGTGTAGGAATCACACGATGACCTGTGTAGGAACCATATGATGGCCTGTGTTGGAACCACACGATGGCCTGTGTAGGAACCACACGATGGCCGGTGTAGATGTGCAGAACATCTCGGAACCCTTTCCTTGCTGGAAACCCGCAGAGCATTTCTGAACACGTTCCCGTGTAGCGAGACCTGACGGATCGCACTCAACTCCTGCTAGGCCAGTGACCTCCCAACCTCCCTTCACTCAACCTCTCTCTGTCCTGAAACCAGTAAAGTGTCACAAAACCCCATCACTGGCTGAAATATAGTGGCCTATAAGCCATTGCTGCCTTCCTCCAGAAGCAGAAGGGTTAATCCCTTCCTTGTCCAGGACATGTAATGATCGTAACCATTTTCTTACCAGAGACCCCAAAAGCAGCATGTAACCCAGGTCATGCCTTGTCCTCACCTCATCCCCTTTCTCCGGTGCGGTCTTACTGACCGGTAACGGCCCTGTGCTTCCCTCTTGGGCATCGGGGGATGTTTTCTTTGGTGTTTCGGGGGGCTGAGGAACGACCTTCTCAATCCAGCCGAACATTGTGGGTCCTGATAGAGACAGAACAGGTCACCACTTCATAGCAAGTGCATATGTGCAGCCAGTGCTGGTTATTTAATGGACTGGAAATTCAGCTGAAGGTTTCTATGTAGCCTTTTAAACAGGATACCAGATGCATACATCCCTGTATCTCTTACATCAGTTACATGCTCAGTGCCTACCTGTACCATTCTGGCCAGTGGTTTATGTATCCACGCGGAGAAAAGTGTGTTTAAACGCATTGCTCCATTTTTTGCTGCGGCATATGTGAGAACAGTTACTTATCTGATGCAGTATAAGGGCAAGGCAAAAAAGAGTGGCACAGAGAGACGCAGAATGTGATACATCTCATTATATTCTGTGCACCATGTAACTCCCCCCAACTCCTCCTACTGACTCTCCCCAAGGTGCATGCTGGGGCAGAGACGCAGAATGCGATACATCTCATTATAATCTGTGCACCATGTAACTCCTCCCAACTCCTCCTACTGACTCTCCCCAAGGTGCAAGCTGGGGCAGAGACACAGAATGTGATACATCTCATTATAATCTGTGCACCATGTAACTCCTCCCAACTCCTCCTACTGACTCTCCCCAAGGTGCAAGCTGGGGCAGAGACACAGAATGTGATACATCTCATTATAATCTGTGCATCATGTAACTCCCCCAACTCCTCCTACTGACTCTCCCCAAGGTGCAAGCTGGGGCAGAGACGCAGAATGTGATACATCTCATTATAATCTGTGCACAATGTAACTCCCCCCCAACTCCTCCTACTGACTCTCCCCAAGGTGCAAGCTGGGGCAGAGACGCAGAATGTGATACATCTCATTATAATCTGTGCACCATGTAACTCCCCCAACTCCTCCTACTGACTCTCCCCAAGGTGCAAGCCAGAGGCAGATGGAACAAAATTGGAGCAGAATGCTTTGATACATAGGGGCAGGGTGAAAATGCCTAATTTTGCACCAAAATTGCGTTCACACTCCCTGTGCTCCCTCATACACTTTCTGCATCTCCTCTCACTTCTGTCCCCTTCTATATTCTGTCTCGCCCCACACATTTAGCTGTCAAAAGGGCCATACAAAAAGCAGTGGTACTGTGCTTCATTAAGGGAGATCCCGGCCATCAGATAACATGTGTTAAAGATCTGTGCTATGTACAGAAAAAGCTACAACAGGAGAAATCGTTAGCAATCCCTTCTTACAGGTACAGACGCGTTGCTCAGTGCATTGCTGGCACCTCTGTTTGCAAAAAGGGCGACTGGTGTCCTCAGGCCGTGTGCAGCTGCTGACCACTAATGCCAACACCTGAAACTCTTTAACTCAACTGCTCAAAATACACAAAACATACACTGATGCACATCCAGACACTGATGCACATCCAGACACTGATGCACCTCCAGACACTGATGCACCTCCAGACACTGATGCACATCCAGACACTGATGCACATCCAGACACTGATGCACATCCAGACACTGATGCACCTCCAGACACTGATGCACCTCCAGACACTGATGCACCTCCAGACACTGATGCACCTCCAGACACTGATGCACATCCAGACACTGATGCACATCCAGACACTGATGCACACACAACATACTAACACACACAGAAGGCACAGGTTTGTTTGTTTTTACTAACGTTTCACAGCTGCAAAACCCGCGCAGAAGTATTACACCAGATTTATCAAAGTCAAAAATGCCCCAATGGGGTAATTTTCTTCAATAAATCTAGTGATGGGGGTTTATTTTTTATTTTTTGCACTAGTTTTGTGTATATATATACACACACACACACACACACACACACACACACACACACGAGCCACAAATGCCTATATACTGCTGAAATGCTTATATGGCTGCTAAGGTTTCCTATTAAAAGTATTGCTTTACCCATACTACTCCAGACACTTGTACCACTGCACTCACCCTGTAACCCTGTAACCCTCATACCCTCACCCTATGCCCTGTTACTGCCCTCACACTCCCTATAATGCAGCTTTCTCCTGCACCACACTCCCATGCCTTGCTTCCCACTGTCTCTTTTACCCCCCTCTACCTCTTTACCTGCTTGTTGTTGCCCCTGTGCCGCAGGGCTTTGCCAGGTGTGTACCTGTAGCGGAGACCCAGGACCCGCTCCGACATCCAGGGAGAGCAGAAGGAGCCCCGGTGTCCTTGACTTAATCTGCCCAGCGCTGAGACGACAGATTACAGGTTGATCCCGTTAACTGACACGCAGGATAACTGGATCTCCCAGTGGCCCTAATAGCTGCCTGTCTTAACCCTTTACGTTCCGAGCGACATTACAAAGCCAATGCGTTATGTACGACTCAGTCCAGTTTTCTCTTACGTCAACACAGTGTCTGATGCTGATCTCTAAGGCCGTGCTTATAGTCCCGGCGACACGACGTCGCCCGAAAACAAATGCATTGCCGCCGCGTGCGCTTGTAGTAAGCGCGACGTCACATTGTCGCCGTCGCGCTTACTACAAGCGCACGCGGCGGCGGCAATGCATTTGTTTTCGGGCGACGTCGCGAACTGGTAGCCGGCAAAATTTGATTTTTCAAGGGCTGTCGCCTCATGTGACAGCCCTTGAACCAATGAAATGGCCAGAAACCCGTGACGCCGCCGCCCAGCGAAATATAACTTTCGCCTGTGGTGACGTCACCCGTCGTGTCACCATCGACGGCACTATAGGCGCGGCCTAAGGCACAGAGGTTTTATGTCTGAAGCGCATATACCCATTATGTGTTATTTGTATTCTTTGTTATTTACATTATTATGTCACGTGTGAAGCGCTATGTACATTCATGGTGCTATATAAATAAAGACATATATTCATATATACATACATACATACATATAACAGTGTTCAACAAACCTATACATTTGCACGCCCCGGGCGAGTGGATTTAACATCGTGGCGAGCTCCTATTGGCCCAAGCAGCACATGTGCGGTACTAGGTGGCGAGTAGATTTTTTTGTTCGGCGAGTAGATTTTTTGGTGATTTGTCGACCACTGCATATACATACATACATACATTGTCACTTCAGTCTTGGCATCATCTACACGTCATAGGCCCATTGACGCAAAAGGGTGCTAAGCTTCAGCACTTCCTCACTTCCATTCATACTAAAGCTTAGCACCGTTCAGTGGATATGGGCCACAATGCCCATTTCTGACACTTAACGGATGTCAACCTCCAAGGACAGAAACCAATGAGATTTGGGGGTTTATGGTCCATGCTGAAAAGATTGCCTTAACCCCGGACAGTGAAGGGGCTAAAGGTGCATTTTTCTCTGGTCTTAGCAAGAATTGCCAAATACCCATTTAAGTTCTTTCCAAAGAGATGAAAGAGCAAACTCGGCAGTAAACATTATCTGTACAAATGGCCTTGCCAAAGACCCCTACCGGCTCAGCCCACATACGGGACGGTGCACACACACAGGCCCGGGAAAATGAGAGCAAAGAAGAGACTGTTCCAGAAAAGTTACCGGAGATAAGAAGACCGGGCGCATACGCGGAGAATGCTGGCACGGAAGAATGATGGCGTGTGAGTTTATAAACTCTTAAATAAAACTAAATCTACTGTGAGTAACGTCTGTGTCAGACTCCACTTCCGTCATCCATCCCGGCCCTGGCACGCCTGAGGCCCTTCTGAGGTTCCACTTGTTTATTTTCTGGGGGTGATCGGGCTGACCAATCGGACCGCGTGCCAGCCTGATCGATACGGGCGATCTGGGCCCCAGTTGCGGCCATGTGACACTTCCTAGAGCGATCACAGGACCGGGAGTGCCGGAGACCAGTGACGCCAGATCCCCGGCACTGTAAAGGTTAACATACTCGTATACACACAGGTACACAGCAATACAATGATATATACAGATTTGCACACACGTACAGGTATACACAGACCCACACATGCTTATATACTGCAGACTGGAAGCTTGGACTGTCATGAGCCTCAATACTGCAATTCATTACATTTATATTTTTATAAACTTGTTCTACATTTATATTTTATTATACCAGTTTTGCCTTGATTCATAAACCTCCTAAATCTCGCTCATTTGGCAGAATTCCCTTTTTATTTATAATAACAATTACCAGCAATTCTTGTCATTTTCTTAACAAAACAACATTAATTTTAATCATTCATACGTGAAAACCACCATCCTTTTTAATGTGACTGAGCCCCTTTGCTGGTTACCCTGGCAGGAAAGGGGTAGGCAGCAGCTGTAACCCCTAATTTACCGGACACTTGGTTAGGGACAAGAATAAGCTTAGTACAGTACCGATATACTACATGATGATCACCTATCTACAAAGTTGTACAACAGACCAGGATAACCAATAAACACAGACATTCTCAGGAGTTCAGTGTAATGCTTCTGTCCCCTAGCAACATGGCTGCCTGGTTACTTTGGTTGTCATGAACACAGACAGTACCCAAACAAGGACAGAATGAGACCAGCAAGAGGTGAGTACACTTGTGCATTCCCTGGCACTGAGACATATGCTGCATGGCGCCCCTGGAAGGCAGACATACAGTATGATGCCATAGACTTGGTCTTTAAAGGCCTGCTGAGTTTCACTTAAGCCTTTTACTTCTGTACAATTAGCAGGTATAGAAACTAGACCATTCTAGGTCAGAACAACGTGCTTAAGGCCTCTCTGCTGGAGACTTTCAAAGGGCATTCCAGTGCAATTAATGTCAGGCTGGGGTATCAATGGACACAGGTGGAGAGAGGCTGTAGGAGCCAATTATGGGGCAACATAATAATAGAAATTGCACCCATGCATGCATGCACTCATAACCCTAACCCTATACACACTCATACATAGGTACATACACTCATATATAACATACACACGCACACACACACTCATATATAGGTTCCTACACACATACATACACACACTCATATATAGGTTCCTACACTCATACATACACATGTATAGGTTCCTACACTCATACATATATACACTGATACAGAGAAGACTGACTCTCTCCATACAGCCACACATTCACACACTGTCTGCTATGGTAGATCCAGCCAATCTCCCTAGTCTACCCAAGATCTCAGGAGGCTTCTGGACATACTTGGGGACTAGACTAGACATTACTTTGAGGGTCCACCTAAATTGAGCACCCTCCAAGAATTTCCTTGGGTGGCCATTACCAACCTGAGTGCAATGCTTGACCATCTCCTGCAGACCATTGCATTATCCCTGCCCTACTAGAGACCTGCAGATTATTGTTCACTCACCTCCAGGCAGAGCACTGCTCAACCCCCTTTTTTTTACTAGAAGAGATCCCAAGGCACAGGTTAACCTCTTTCATGCTAGGGACACCTAATATCAGCTGTGCTGCCCCATCCAGGTTTCTTGCCGTGACGGAGAATGGCGCTGGCTCAGGACTGGTCTGGTTACCTCCCAGACGGGCGCTGGTGTTTCCCAGCCTCGAGGGATCCATGGCACAAGTTGGCAGGGGTGAAACACACCATGTATCACCCCTTGCTACCCACCCTGCGCAAAATGGAAATGGACACTATGGACCACAAGCTGAGTGATGAGCACTCAAGGACTAGCACCCCCTGCACCCATGGTGAGAGGCTGACGTAGAAACTTGGGGGACTGCTTTATTGTTGGGTGTAGTTTGGAGGCTCATTCAAGACAATGACAGTTACTGCAGGGATCCGCAGGGCCTTTCTCTGTCTGGAATTAGTCGAGGGACTACTCTCGCCTTAAAATTAATTGTGGTTGCTGCTTCACCCTCATATACTTTTGATGTCGCCCCTTTCTCTCTGTATTTAGCTTAGGAGGGGCTTCCTCTTTCCTCTGTCTTTGGATTTAATTGAGGGAGGAGTCCCCCTTTCTCTCTGGG
This sequence comes from Ascaphus truei, assembly GCF_040206685.1. Classification (NCBI taxonomy): domain Eukaryota; kingdom Metazoa; phylum Chordata; class Amphibia; order Anura; family Ascaphidae; genus Ascaphus; species Ascaphus truei. The sequence continues at coordinate 11,170,991 of NC_134501.1, forward strand.
TTTGATATGGGGGATAGGGGGTGCTCTCTATATCAGGATTTAGTTTGGAGAGGAGGTGCTCCCTCTGTAGCTTGGGGGGAGGTTCTCCTCTTTCGCTGCGTTTAGTTTATGAATTGATTTATTTCTTGGATTATTGTGTGAGCAGCTACTTTCTCTGTTTCTGAATTTAATTGGGGGCATGCTCCATCCCTCCTTTCTCTGGATTTAGTTGTGTGGGGGGCAGGTTATTCCCTCTCTAGAATTAATTGGGGGCGCACCATCTCTTGGTTAGATGGGGTTACTCCCACTTTCTCTGCATTTTTTTGTGACTGGGCTCTTTCTTTGTATTTAGTTTATGGGTTGATACAGCATCTCTTTTGGATTATTATGTGGGCTCCTACCTTTTTCTCTTCCTGGAATTAGTTTGAATGGGGTGCTACCTCTTTCTGGTTTCCGTGGATTGTACTCTTTCACTTTTCTGGGTTCGTCGTTGGTGATAGAGGCTGACCCTCGCCTCTTGTTCTGGGATCTGTCTCTTGCAGAGAACTTCGACCACTCTAGATCCATTTTACTCGGAGTTACAAACTGTCGCCTCCCGTCTCTTGTGAGTATAACCTTGAACTTGATCCACACATCAGATGAGTCTTACGCTTTCATATTTGTTGTTTCCACAAGTGCCTTAGGCTGCACTTATAGTGACGGCGCCGCTGCAAAACAAATGTATTGCCACCGTTGCGTGCTCTTATAGTAGAAACAGAGCGACAGCTTGGTCGTAAATGCTGGAAGTCAATTTGATTTTTCCAGCGACCGCAGCGTGACGTCACCGTCGCCTCGTTGTCGCCGGCAACGACACTATAAGCGCAACCTTACCCCTGAAGAGTTTTGCTGCATTGTTGGCAATATAGTACCCTAAGGGGTTAGTTTACCTCTTCCTACCGATCGAGTTTTTCAGGACTGTTTTTTAAAGGGGAAATCCCTCTTAGACCCAAAGTACTCATACCTGATACATGTTTAAGGGGTTACATTCTGGGTGATGGATGCCTTTTTATCCAAATCTGACATTTTGGAGAAAAAAAAATGTTAAGTTATTACGTATGTAAACGTGGAGATCTGAGACTTGGCTGCAGTTCGCTTTTCTCAGCTGTTCCCTTTTGTCTGATGTTGCCATGTGTTCAGCTAGTGTTTTAACAGGCAACCCCCCCTTATTTCCTGTTCCCCTTGGCAGGGTTAGCTAATGGTAGAGAAAACATTTGATTGACAAACACTTTTATGTATATATTATGTATTTTATTTCTAAAAAAATAAATGAAAGCAGTTACATTTTTGTTACTAGCATGGTTAGATTTGTTTAGGGTAGCCAATTCTATGGTTACATTCTCTACAACATATTGTTCTCTCGCAGACTTCGTGGTATGGCACCTTTAAACTTGTATCCCCTTGGAATTCTGGGATTTGCGGTATAAAAAAAAAGTTGTTCTACAAATACCCAGAATGGTATTAAACCCATAGCTGTTAAATTGACTAAACTCTTCCAAACTGCCCTAAAAACCTGGGGGCATATGTACAGTATCGATTATAATATGTACACACACATTATTCTAACTACGTCTGTCTCAGGAAATCACAGACACCGGACGGCAGATCACACACCGGGACGGCATGGGTACCATGGCACCACTGCCCCCTGGCATTACCCGGGAGGAATGGCCCAGCTACACTCGGGCGGCTGATGACTGGTCTAAATGCATCTCGTCCTCTGGGGAGTTTCAGCTGAGGGATGCCCATAAAAATGGTGAGAGGCCCAAGTGAAATCCCTAAAACAGCAGAATATTTCCTTCCGGTTTGACAGCCAAGAGACTTTGAAAAACAATCCATCTGGGAATTAAACCATGTTTGTCCACTTCCAAGATACTGGGGACTATTTTTTGAAGTCGATAGGAGTTTTGATAGTACCCCAATCAGAATGATGACAGTTTAATGAATAACCCCCATAGTGAGCAGCAGGTCAATGCACCGTTAATGATGCCCCTACTTCCATAAGATCTGTCACTGAGGTGGGGGCCTGAGTCCTACAGATATATATATAAAAGCTATTATATGTAAGCCCTACGCGTTGCACCAGCTGATGCACTGACTTCATCAGGGGTTCAGGGGATAAAGTCAGCGCATCAGCTGATGAAACGCTTAGAGCTTACGTCATCACGTGATCGCCGATCAGCTGTGAGAGGATTCCCTTGGCTGGGGTTACTTGGAGGCTGAAAGAAGCGTGCAGCTTCACTCGAGCCGGCGGATTCAATAGAAACACTGCGGGGAAATGTGCTTGAATAGAGAGAGGAGTCTAACACTCCTATGTCTGCAGTTTTAGGATACAGCGGGTATGCAGTGCGCTCCCTGTCGCCCGATGTAACCGGTTCATGGAGGGTAAGAACAAGCTGCATGTTACGTCACATGTTACATATTACTGGATTATTATTAGACGTCAGACCTTTTCCATTGACCACCATTTTTTCTTGCAGAACGTCCAAATCTCACTGATTTTGGTCCGTGGAGCTTGACCTCTCTGGGCAAAATATCTGCACCGTATGTAGCAAAGAAGGCCCATTGAAATCAATAGGATTTTTTTCTTTGATACATCTTTTGAAAAAAAAAACAATTGCCCCAAAATTGCTCCACTTTTGCGTTGATACATAGACCGCTATTTATCAAGGCGATTTTGCCCTCTCTGCCCCCAGCTTGCTCCATGGGGAGAGTCAGTAGGAAGAGTTGGGGAGATGTATAGGGGCACACATTATAATGAGATGTATCACATCTGCATCTCTCTGTGCCTTTTATTTGCCCCCAAAAATCCTCCCCTTCTAAAGTGGCATAATTAGTGTAAAATACTGCATCAGATATCAGTGGCAGTGCAATCACGGGGCAGGGTAATCAGATATCAGTGGCAGTGCAATCACGGGGCAGTGCAATCACGGGGCAGTGCAATCACGGGGCAGGGTAATCAGATATCAGTGGCAGTGCAATCACGGGGCAGGGTAATCAGATATCAGGGGCAGTGCAATCACGGGGCAGGGTACCGGTAATTGAATCCAAACTAACAAAGAAAACTTTTTTTTTTATGCTTTCAAAGGGATTTTTTTAATTTGATACGTTTGGTGAAGCTTTTTGCTCCAGAATTGCATCACTTTTGCCTTGATACATAAACCCCTGTTTTTTTAGTACTGTCTGCAGCAAAACCCATCACTTGACCAATACGGACAGAAACCAATGCCTTTGGAAACACTGTGAGTATTCAACCCAGGGCTGCTGACAGCTTTCCCCTTCCTCCCCTCCCATCTCTCTCTCCACCCCCCCATCCCTCTCCGCCCCCCTTCCACTTTCTCTTTCCCATTTTCCTCACCCCGCCTCCCTACTCTCTCCATCCTCCCTCCCTTCCCCACTATCTCCATCCTCTCTCCATTCCCCACTCCCTCTATCCTCTCTCACTTCCCCATCCCTCCCTCTCCACTCTCTCCTCCCTCTCCACCTCACTTTCCTCTTAACTTTTCCCACCTCTCTCCCCCTCTCCTCTCCCCACTTTTTCCCACCTGCCCCCCTCTCTACCTCCTTCTCTCCCCCTCCCTCTCCTTCCTCCCTCTCTCACCACTCTCTCCCTCCTGCCACGCTCTCTCCCCAGCCACTCTCTCTCTGTCTCCCCCACTGTCTCCCTCTCTCTCTTTCCCCGCCCATTCTCTTTCCCCCGCCACTCTCTCTCTCTGTGTGTGCCTCCCTCCACTCTCCCCTATCCCCATCCTCTCCCCCTTCTCCTACCCCTTCTTGTCTGCCCTTTCTCAATTCCTAGGCCGAGATTATGCTGCCGGCGTCGCTAAGTACGCGCGCTTGCGTGTGTGCGCACGTCAGGCACAATGCAGTACTTGGCTATAGTAGTTAGCCAAGTGCCTGCACGCCTGCCGGCGACATAGCGCGGTGATGCGGCAGCGTTTTGAGAAGACAATAAATGTTGTCTTCTCAGGCGACTGCCGCAGGATATCAGTGTCACGTGACCTGGTTCAGCCAATGAGGGTGAATCAGCTTCGTGACAAGTCCGTGACGCGTTCACCACGCCCCGCCACGTCTCCCATCGCCTCCCCAATCTCCTGCAGCCAAGTGCACAGATCGCTGGGGCTGCAGGAGTGCGCGCGGTCGCACATGTAGTATAAACTCTGCCTTACTCTGCCCCAGCTCTCTCTCTTCTGCCCCCCTCTCCCCATCTATCTCCTCCCCACATCCTCCCGTCCTCTCCACCTACTCCACCTTCTTCCCACCTCTCTCTACTGCCACTCTCTGCCCTTCCACCCTCTTCTCTCTATCTCCCTCTCCCACATTCTGCCCCCCATCTCTCACACCTCCCTCTCTTCCTCTCTCACCCCCCCCCAATCCCCACTCCCTCTCATCCCCTTCCCTCCCACTCTTCCCCCCCCCTTTCTCCGCTCACCCCTCTCTTCTTTCAGACCCCTCTCTCTCACTTCCCCCTCTTTCTCATTCTGCCCCCTATACGCCTCTCTCCTCCCTTCCCCCTCCTCTGTCTTCTCTCTCTCTCTGCTCTGCACTCGCTCTTTCACTCCCTCTCTCCCACTGTCCCCCATCTCTCTCTCTACTTTCTTCTCCCTCCCCTCTTCTCCCTCCCCCCTCCCCTCTCTCCGCTCCCGTCCCCACCCACTCTCCACTCTCCTCTCTTTCCCCTACTCTCCCTCTCTTTCCCACTCTGCCCCCCGTCTCTCTCTCTCTCTCTCTGCTCTCACTCACCGGGACATCCTACCCTGAGGATTCTCTAATCTTTGTTATGTTCTCTTCATTGCAGAAACACCTTCCGCAGTTTTGGGACATCGTACAGGTAAATAGTTGTGAAGGGATGTGAGGCCGAAAACAAAAATGAGTTCCTAGAAAAAGACAAAAAAAAGCAGAAAACGCATCGGTATCACGGGCACTCAAAGAAATCCAGGACAAAAACTGCGAATGATTATCAAAATATAAAATGTAAACCCTTTAAATTCAACCGTTTCACTACTGGGCAGGTCGTGTTCTGCGCTGCATGGCACGACATGACACGATCCGACCAGGAAAAGCAAACCTTTTTGGGCATGATGTAGTCAGTACATCATCGGGCCCCGAAGGGTTAATCGAGAATATCTCCCATTATCATACGTTATGATAAATCATATATTATCATATATAAAGTTTTCTTACACATACAGTTACTACATATACCAACTGTGACGTCACCTTACAGGATTGCAAGTAATAACCCCATTGCTAGAAAATTACACCATAAAGACATAAAAAGTAAATAGTTAACTCTATATACAAAAAACAGAGTTCATAAATACCCCTCCTCCACACTGATCCCAGGGGGATTTACAAAGAACATACCCAGATTGAGCTTGTATTACTTCATAAAACTATTAAAACTATTCCTTATTCTCAGCCCTTTATTGTCACCTCGTAGGTTTTTATTATACTAATTTCAATACTCTTGGGTTGTCTATTGACCTCTCCCATAAACGATATCAGGGTATCTATATTTAATTCTCCTACGTAGGTGTGACATCTTTTTAGAAAGGAAAGGTATCCAGGAATATACCAAATAAGTAAACATGGGAAGGATGTTGATCCAGGGAGTAATCCGATTGTCGTTATTTAGAGACCGGAATGAATTTATTTTTCCCCTTATGAGATATCATTGGATGATATGACACTGGATTGGATTGTACTGTAAGTACAAATATAGGATAGAGTATCTGTCGTCTAAATGTAGCACAGGTTGAACTGGATGAATGCAGGTCTTTTTTCAACCTCATCTACTATGTAACGTATAGCTATGTACTTCACAAGACGAATGCAGTCTCACTCATTTAATAAACGCTATGCATCTTTAGTATTGGACTTTTGTTTCCTTTTCCTCTCAAACATGCTGGTCATCAAGACAGACACATGCCTCTGATCATCTCCGGGTAGTGCAAACTCCTGCACACATCATCCTTTTTACTCTGTTGATAAGGTAGAGATACTTCTCACCTCCATTTGCACATTAGGATCACAGTAGTAGAATCCTGTGGATGTAATTTCTCTCTCGATCTGGTCGTCCAGGCAGAACTCCGCCTCTCCCCAGCTCCTTGCGGATGCACACCGAACTTTGCCGATCTGCAAGGGAAAAGCCTCACCTCTCCTCGGCTCCAAACTTGCATTCTTATAGACTCTCCAATATTTTGTGGGTGTAAAATAGGTGCCTCTACACGTGCTGGACAGAGGTACTTCTAAGCAATTCCTATGGACGTCCCATAACCCATGCAGCTTACCCCACACACAGAAAATGTTCTGTATAATAGGTAAAGCTGGTCTTACAGGAGCCAAAAACACATAGTATACCTGCTAAATAGGCACAGTTGGTGGGTATGATCTCGCAGTCTTTGCGCCATCAGTTACATCATGCGTTTTAGTGTTACAAATCCTGATAAACATCATATTCTCAGATCAATGCGGCATCAAACTCATCACCGGGATAGTTTTAAAACCGCCAATGCGCATTTCGCTTTCCTTCTAAACCGGGGCTTCTTCCGGGATATACTGCATAGCTTTAGCTTTTTAGCCCTTTGAGTGCTGCTCGGCAGCAGAGTGCCACCGCCTCTCCAGCACTCGCAATCTCGTGATCGCTCCCTCGCTCATGACGGAATGGAAGAGGAGGAGTACTCCACTTCTGTTCCTCTTCCTGTGAGATCCCGTGTGGGGCGCAGAACGTGAACTCCACTAAAACTACGAAAATTACTTTATGGCGTAGGTACTGTACTACGTTTTGGGCCCCCTGGACTGTCAGACCCCATGACGTAGTAGTTACAACTAATTTTTACATTCCAATACACGGTCTAGGACATTTGGTCGCGCCCGTTTCGTAGTGACCTGCATTTCGTATCCCTCCCTGCACCTGCCGCTAGCCTCTCCAGAGGAGGTTAACTGCTTCCATGCTGGAAAGCACACATACTGCACTACACTCCAGCTACATTCAGTGACTCTGTCATACTAAGTACATAGCTCCTATAGATTTATAGTTGATTAATTTGATATACATTTAATATTCAACATTTTATTTTTGGATCAATTTTATGTGTGAATTGTTTTGCCAGCTGTGTATGTCCGAAATGTGTCACATCCACAGCCCTGCATGAGTGTTTTGCTAATCTCTAATACTTAGCTAACTGTTTCTGCTCTTCTAACCTGCAGCTGTGGTTCTTACCTCCGTCCTTGGAAGTGACCTGTAAGAGGGACAGAGGAACAGAAGATTAACTGTGTGTTGATTAAAACAAATAAGTGTAAAAGTAGTGTATTTTTTGTTGTTGTTTTTACTCCCTCCATAAGGGCATCATTCTTGACTCCTCTGCAAATCATGTCGTTCCCATCTCCGCAATATATGCACTCATTATATCCCGACTGGACTACTACAACCTGCTTCTAGTTGGTCTTCCGTCCTGCTGTTTGCAGTATGGAAAGGCCTCCATGGGGTCCTCCCCTTTGAGCTCCTATATGACGCCATTTGGTCTGGATTGAACCCCAGCCACGTTCCAGAGACTCATGGATAAGGTGCTAAGACCTCTTAGGGCTTATGCCGCAGCCTACATAGACAACATTGTCATCTACAGTAAACACCGGTAGGCCCATCTAAACAGGTTAAACGCTCAGGTCCCTGAGAGAGGCAAGGCTCACCGCCAACCCTAAGAAATGTGCCTTAGGGAAGGCCAAAACGAAATACCTAGCCTATGTCAGTGGAGGTGTGAAAGTAATGCCACTGACCAGTACAGTAGCTGTCCTGCGGACAAAGACGCAGGTACACTCTCTTTTGAGTTTAGCATGGTACTATCGTCAGTTTGTTCTCAATTATTCCCCGCCGGCCATCCCCCCCACCATCTTTAAATGTTCTCAGCTGCAGGGCACCTCGCATTGCGAGGCCGCGTTCCCCCGACATTTGTGAGCACGCCCGTGCATGCGTGCAGCAGAACACTGTAGGACATTTTAAAATGAGTGTCCTACTGCACGCATGGGTGTGTTTTGAATGGGACACCATAGTTTTAATCTTTCACTTGATGGGAGAGAGAATACCAATACCATGTTCCCACAGCGCTGGTAAGATGCAGGGCTGTATTTCCTTCCCCCCCCCCCCCCCCCACCCCACGGCTGACGTAAATGCCCTTATATGGGGCTCCACATCATGAGGGGCAAGCTATATTGCCATATTTGGTCATATTTGTCCAGCCCCCTTGATGATGTAGACAGTGGCACCTGCCTTTCTCCCCAATTCCATACAGTCATCCTGTACACATACCTCTCAATCTCTCTGAAACAATAAACATTACCATGCAGCATTGCACATTTTCGGGTGGTTTTTACTGGCTGGTAGAAAGCGCACACAGAGCTCATTAGAGAAAGCCAGGGATGCATCACTCACAAGACGTAGTGTTCGCTCAGTAGGTACATAATACAGATTTATAAAGTGCTTCTGCAGCGCTGTGCGCAGCTTCTGTCCCATTCAAAGGTGTAACAGGCTGGCGCAAAGTATATCCACAGATCCATAGCTGGAGGAGTATAGAGAGAAGCAAGACTGAGCTATAAAAGTAAAAAGGGAAAGACATCTAAACGCCGAGACAGAGAAAAACAGAGGCCATCAGACAGACATACATGTTGTAAGACATTGTGACATGTCCGACACATTCAATTGTATCCAATCTGTGTGTTTGGGAGGTGGGTATTCTGAGCTGGTTTTAGGGGAAGCAGCTCTTGGCTGCTGTGCATGCTTGTTGTAACAGTCCCAAACTACAACCTACCCCAACAGCTAGGATATAATAAGCACAAATCTATCCTTGTCTGTATATTAGCCTCAGACACAAGGACAATTTCATTATTGGACAGACAAGCAATGCACTGCTCTGTACATTGTCATAAGTAACAAGTAAAGGTGAAATATTCAGGTCAATCGGGCTGTGAACATACACAACAATAGTGCCCCCAGTAATATTTCTTCGCATGAAATTCAAACTATTTACCATGTGTTACAGCTGAACAGTAATAGAAGTGGTCCGCGCTATACGTCGAACGGGCTATCCGACGCCATATAATGCATTATCCGACGTCGGAACGGATTATCCGACCCTCACCGCCGCGGATTAACATTGGATCCGTAATCTGAACGCGGTTTGCAGGACGGATTCCGGCAGATAACCGAGCACCGCCCCGTACGCTTTTTACACAGGTGGTTGATTTTATTTTATTTTTTTGCAGTGCTCAACATAGTAGAAAATTACAGGCACAACGAGCTCTTTCTCCAAGAACTTACAGACAAAGGCTTGATAAATGAGACACAGTCACACAGAGTGGTTGCCATGCACTGGGCTGAACGAATGAATGGAGATTAAAAGACGGTCCCAGACAGGACACATGTGAACTAAGGGCAGTGACATGTTCAATATGTTTAATGGAGCTGATTGACACATTAAAAACATTGGACAAGTATGAGTGTTTTTAGATAATGTTATAACAAAGGAGGGAGAGGGAGTAGGGGGTATGGTACATTTTATTGAACCAACAATTCGTTTTCATACCTCCCAGGGTCCTTCATCGGGAGGTTTCGAAAGCTTGTAACATATCAACTACTCGTTGGTCCAATAATAGGTATGAAACCACCGACTCCCTCCTTTGTTACTACATGGAAGAAAGGACCAACACGCCGACCCACCCTTCTTTACCGAAATGTTTTAAAAGTTTTACAATTTCCATAGTAAACCAAAGCTTTGTTTTTTTTTTTTTTTTACAATATTTAATGTATTGAGCCACCTGTGCTGATGCACATGATATCCTGACCTATTGGTAGTCCTTGCAGACTTGGCTGTTCCTAGTATATACTATACTGCATATGCTGCTCAATGTTTTGGGGGGATATGTTTACACTACTTTACCGGCTCCGGGAGGGGTGAGAGGATTCCGTGGAGGTCAACCGCATTGCTGCTGCCTCCTGGTACAAACTAGTTGCCAGTAGACTGGACATTGAATTTGCTGGGTAAGAGAACTATATAGCCGCCGGATCAGCCATGCCTCCGGAGGACAATGAAAGATGCAACGTCACCAGGAGACGATATTTCGGAGTTGTGTTGGCGAGACCTGGTGGCTATATTTCTGGCTTTTTTTAAATTTTTAACTGAAAATGAAAAGTCATTTTCACTGTCAACCAGGGGAAACCCCCCAAGTTCTTATAAGGTAAAAAAATAAAAGAATTCAAAACAATATATATTTCCTGTTCGAGAACCAACATGCCTTGCTGGTCCCTGCAACAGACAATTGGAGTTAATACTGTATGTAACCAACTCCTCAAATGTATAAAAAGACACTACGTGAGTAATAATTTGCCTACGTTGTTAAAGGATCACAGAACAGAGTTGTCCCAGTGATATCGAGTTATTTCCTATAACATTTCCGGAATGATTCTGATTTGTGTGTGTCACAATGAAATCCATTTTCTAAGCTCCAAGATTAACTTCCGCCAATAGAAGTTTATATTAACAAACCCCCGATAATTTCACATTACACACTTCCAGCGCCAGAAACCTGCTCTGTATCTTGGAGCAAATGGCACCATTTAGATACATATCCCCTTAAATATCTCCGCAACCTCGGGGTCTGCGAGCCCACTGCTTCATGGGATACGCGTGTTCAAATAAGGTTAAATTAAATTATAACTTCATACAGGACGGGGTGAAGGGGGAGGAATTCGGCTTTAAATGGGAAATCCCTTGAAGGATCAAAGTGAACTTGTGGCTTGTTTCGCAAGTTAAATGTAGGTGATTCACACCTACAGATGTAGCAGGTGTTATTGCACCTTTAACGAAATGTGTTGTGTTACCACTAGTGGGTGCTATTACCAGACAGTAGTGCTATTAAAAACATGGTTAAAGAGATAACACGTGCTATCCATTATTTTGTGGCTTAACAGAGGCAAAAATATCATCTACATCTGTACAATCCAAATAAGTGTGAGGGTTTTAAAAATCATTTTTTTTTTTTTTTACGTTTCATTTCTTTATGGTAACCAAATGATGTGAAGTGTTTCTACAATCTCATGAGTGAAAGAAAACAGGCCGACGTATCACAAAACCTAATATCTTATTGTGCAACATAAAAACGGGATGAATATGATCAGTAAAATATTCTTGATAAATATGGTGAATAAAACAAAGTAAAACTTAAGTTGTAAACGTCGCTATCTGATATATTGTATACCAAAGCAGCAAACAATACAACATAAAAATCATAAATAATAATAATGCCACAAACAAAGAGCATATACCAAAGTCCTTCGTTTGGACGTTCCATATACACAATGTAGTAATCTGGTGTACTGTATGCTGCTTCCTTTGGGAAATGCTTGTTTCTGCAATTCACCAGTGTCGTACAGTGAAATCTGCAGTGTAATACAGTCATTTAAGATATATTTAAGAACACTTACAAATAGTTTACTTACATTTTGCAGGCAATCTATAATATTGGTATTATACACACACACGCACACACACACACACACACACACACACACACATATAATGCGTAGAAGTATCAGTATGAAAAATTGTACTTACTGTAACTGCAACGAAATTAGCAGGGGCAGACAGTGGGCCACTCAAAGCCCCTTTGCGGGACATCGGGCTGCAAATTGAAGAGCCCTGGTGGACCATATATGAAGAACCTTTTACTGTGCTCCAAAAGTGTTGCATACATTAAAAATTGTAAGTTACGCACTTATCCTCCTTCTATGATGCTGCCTCTATCTCCGGTATCCATCTATCCGGTTTACTGGAGTCCTTCTGCACACCGCTTTCCCCCGTAACAGTGTTGTGCGCGGTGCCTGCTAGCTTCAATTACGTCACCCACTGTTTGTATGCAGGGGAGAATCCCGGTAACAGAGACACACACCAAAGGCAGTACTCAGCTACCTCTACCCGACGCATTCCGTGGAGTAATCCACTTCTTCAGGGAGATGGCTACAAGAGTTGTCATTAGTCCTTATAAAGATAAAAGTCTGAATCCTATTGATTAAAATAAAATTATATATATATGTATATATATATATAAACAATATTTAACCTTATTCAGACAGTTGTATAATTAAAATCAGGAAACAACATTTCAAATAATATATAAAAACACAACTTTAAAACGTAATAACATTAAAAATATATATATATCTATATACTGTACAAAAGTCAAAGAATTCTGCAGCACTCTCTGGTAGATATAAATCAAATTTAATACATCAGGCAAGCATAAGGAGCTAGATAAAGGACCGGGAGGTCCGAAACGTCGACCCCCCATTCTTGTACTGACCCCCGTATGCTTGCCTGATGCATTACATTTGATTTATATCTACCAGAGAGTGCTGCAGAATTCTTTGACTTTTGTGCTATCTATTTCGCTGCTGGATGCTGGCCCCGGCTGCTCTGCAGGCTCCCTGATCTCAGGATAAGTCATTTATTCTTCCCTTTAACTCCTTTGAGTGCCCTGAACATCTTGTATTTTGTATAAATATATACAGTATATATAAAACATTAGAAACTGAATAATGTATCTTTGAACAATTATGTAAAAAATAACAGCCAGGTACCCCCGAGACTCCCCGCATAACACTGTTAAGGACGCCTGGAAACACGACGTGCGGAAGGAATACGGTAAAACGGTGAAATGGACACCGGAGAAAGGCAGCACCATAGAAGGATAAGAAGTGCCTGTTCATAGCCGTATTTTTTCCGGTAAGAGCAATACTTTTTGATAGCAGTAAAAGGTGCTTCATGGATATACTATGATGTCCTGCGTTTCTTGTTTGTTTTCATGTGTACAGTCAGTCCTCGGTTATCCACCGGAATCCGTTCTGGAAGTAGCGTTGGATAGTGAAACCGCTGTAAAGCGAGCCCCATGTTAATCAGTGGCGTTGAGCGTTGGATTACGCATTATGGCATCGGAAAAGGTCCCTTAGGGAGGCATTGTAAAGCGTTGGATATGCCATTCGATGTAAAGTGAAACGTTGGATAACGAGGACTACCTGTATACAATCGCAACCGAATCTCTCTCGTGATAACACTGTTCGTCATTTAATCCGGAGGCTTTCTCTCTGATGTTGTGTTTGACTAATAATGGCAGCATCATTTATTAAGAGATTAACGGGAGCGAACATTAATGACCAGATAACATTTGAACTAAGCGAACCCAGAAACATTCCAAAGTGACTTATTTTTACCCAAGTAGCAAATAACATTTTTACGGTAGAGGGAAGTGGATCATTTCAAGGCAACCAATTTAACTAATAAGTTGTTGGGGACAAAAACCCTGTATATGTCCGCTAAAGAGATTGCCCCTTTAAAGGCAGGTTACAGCCTTTGTAAAAATGATTCTCAATATGTTCCGAAATGTATATGTCTGCTATAGGAGTGTCAAAAAAAAGGCATCTAAAATAAACTGATTGAAACGCTCGTAAATCCTTCCTACTGGTTCTGCTTCTTTTTGGGTACACAAGCGTATCCTCTTCCCTAAAGCCGAGTCTCCAGTGTCCGCGGCTGTGATGGCGACCGCGTGCGCGGTGTACAGAAGGTAAGGCCCCCTATGCCCCAGTAGCTGCCTGTGCGCCCCGGCACAATGAGAGATGCGCGACCAAATTTTTGCAAAGACAAGAATTTTGTCTTTACTAGTGGCGACGGAGCGCTGGCGACGGAGCGGCGGCGGTTCAGCCAATGAGGGTGAACCAGCCGCATGACATCATGGCCGCGCCCCCCCCCCCCTCCCCGTCACGATCTTGTCTTTCCCGCTGCAGCTCGAGCACAGACCGGAGATCGCGGATTCCACCCATGTACACGCCGCCAGGCGCACATGCAGCAGCTGACACTGGGGCCATAGCCTTAGGCCTCGTCCATGGTAAGCGCTTGCTTGCTGAAGCGTGCTGACGCTCGCTCATGCTTGGCACTGAGCCCCTACAGCCGCAATTAGAGCGTCTTTAGTAGGGGCTCGCCTACGCTTCCGCAAGCGCGCGGAAGCGTAGATCTTAGCAGATTTTTAAATTCACGCGCTTGCCGGAGCGCAGGGCCGGTCACGTGAGCGGTTCGCCCAATGAGGGCGAACCAGCTCCGTGACGTCACTGGCCCGCCCCCGTCCCCTGACGGCGCGCAGGGCAAGCAACCACAAGGCCAGGGAAAGCACCTGCTTTCCCTGAGCCTCAGCGCGCCTCAGCACGCAAGCGAAGAGCCTGGCCGAGGCCTAATGCTCCCGTCTAAAACAGCAAGTGAAGAGAAAAGTATGAAGCAGACAGGGTTGTGCTGTTCCAGGAGAGGCAGAAGTCAGAAGGGCTAATAATGATGTTCAATGCTGTCCTGCCTTTAACACTTTCAGTGTCGTAATGACATCTCCAATCAAAGATGGCGAGCGCAGGCAAATATTCTTCAGCCTTTTAATACTGGGATTATTTAGGAAGGGATGGAAGAAAAACAAACAACAAAAACACAGTGTTGTTATAACCACAGTTGCCCCAGGGACAGTGAAATGGCTTAACTCAGGGGTTCTCAACTCCAGTCCTTAAGATCGCCCCCTTCCCTCCCCAAACAGGTCAGGTTTTAAGGATATCCCTGCTTTAACACAGGTGGCTCAATCAGTGGCTCAGTTTAAGAGCCTGCTTCAGAACAGGTGGCTCAGTCTTTGACTGAGCCACTGATTGATCCCCCCTGAAAACTTGACCTGCTGGGTGGTCTTGAGGACTGGAATTGAGAAGCCCTGGCTGGACCACTTCCTTGCCAGCTGCAAAGGGGTTAAAAAAATGAGTGTTACTAAACGTGCAAACCATTTGGACGAAGCTTATTCGAAATAGGTTTTTTTACAATTGTTATGCTTTAAAAACAGAGAAAATATTTTGTCTCTCTTAAAAAGGAAAGTGTAACTACATTTGGAAATGAGAAAGTACTCTGGGATTGTAAGGAAGAAGTGGTACTGATTTAGTATAATTACTGAGTAACAGTACTTATATAGCTGCCCTGTAATACTGTTATAATAGACATGACTGCCCCTGGGACTGTTACAACAGACACAGACACCCTCTAGGGTAATACTGATTTAGCTATAGGATTAGTATTATAGACCTGGCTGCCATTTGGGATTAATTATCACAGATCGTGCCCCTTCTCCCCAACTCCCGTCAGACACTGGCGCTTCTGTGCCCTTTTGGGCAGCTGAGTTCCAGAGTGAACGGTCATTGCAAAGGTCCCTTTTCCACCACCCAAACTCCTCGTGCAATGTCCTCAGCTGGAGTCCAAATCACAGATCACGTCAACACTGTCCTTGGCAAAGGTTACTGTACACTATACACAGCGAAATGAAGACTAGGATAATGGAATTGTGAGCGATCGCAGGTGCAGGGCAGACGGATTCTTAATATAAAAGGCGAAATCGCCACCTCCTAAGTGCCCGGTTAGTTTGACCCAATCGCCGCCAGAGGGGCAAAGTAATGCAGTGGTAGCCCTTCTGGCACCGACGGGGTTATTAATAAATCAGAGTGGACAGTAACCAGATAGCACAATACATTCTGTTTGCATCGACACCCTCTTATGTGATCATAACAAGTGCTTCAAACGTGGTCTGATTGACTGACCGCTCTTTAGAATGTTCCGCTCATCCGTGATTCATTTAAATTGCGAATACGCACGTTTCATTGTTTCAACCAAGACCCTGATTTATAAAAACTTCAGTGTAATAGCACCCATCTATGTGTGATGTGAAATGTGCATCATTTATGGGATTGCTTTAGCCATATACCAGTGTAAGAATCCTAAATCTGGTTGTCTCATGGAACCCCCCCCCCCCACTCCACCTTAAGGTTCCTTTCTCTTTTATATTATGAAAGTATGACCATCGAGTGCTATTTCTGGAAACTAAAGACGGTCTCATATTGTAATTGCATTTCTTGGACATCTTTTGTACGGGAAGCCCTTTCATCACATAACCAGTACTTTAGGCGCCGGCCCTTATAACATAAAAGGTAGGTGCCGCTAACTATATTAAAACAGGCATGGTGGAGGGAAAGTGGCAGAGGTACGACCCTTTATAAGTCACTCAGGTAGTGTCCTAGTAGTTCAAAGAGGTGGTTAGAAAGAAGGAGGATTTATGGCAGGCAGGCGGCCACCTGGTACCCCCCATCTGCTGTGTGCTGAGCGCTGTGCTCCTGTAGCTGCCCCAGCTCATGGAATCGTTCCCCGCACCACAAGCACTTATACTGCTGTTCCCTGTTGTGCACACTTTGGTGCTTGTTGAGATGCTCGCGCTGCTTGAAGCTCTTGTCACACGACAGGCACTTGTAGGGCTTCTCGCCCGTGTGTACCCGTTGGTGCCTTTGCAAGTCTGAGGTGTACTTAAAACGTTTTTCACAGTCCGGGCACTTCAGTGGCTTCTCCCGAGCTGGGTCGCAGCGATGCTGCACGAACTCCGAGGAGGAGAAGAAGCGGCGTTCGCAGGCTGTGCAGCGCAGCGGCTTCTCGGCGCAGTGCGCCGCCTGATGCTTCTGCAGGGCGGAGGAGCGCTTGTAGGACTTGTGGCATACGCCACACTGGAAGGGCCGCTCTGCACTCGCTTGCCCGCACTTATGCCGCAGCAGCTCCTGGGACTGGCTGAAGCCACGCTGGCAGGCGTTGCACTTGAAGATGCTTTCTGCCCCGTGCTGGTGATACAGGACCTGCGATGGTTGCACCAGACCCTTCTCGCACATGCTGCACTTGGCTGGATCATCCGCTTTGTGTGTGCGCCGATGCCTCATGAGCGCATACTGCTGCTTGAAGCTCATCTGACAGAGGTCGCAGTGGAAAGGCCGCTCCTCGCTGTGCGTGCGCTCATGTTGACGCAGGTCGGAGGGCCGGCGGAACGTCTTTTGGCATGCGCTGCAGCGGAACGGCCGCTCTCCCGCCGGCGTGCAGGGGTGCTGCAGCAACTGTGATGACTCTTTGAAGCGTAGCTGGCACGTCTGGCACTGAAAGAGCTGCTCGCCGGCATGGGCGTACATGTGGCGAAGCAGATGCGAGCGGTGCTTGAAGCTCTTCTCGCACACTGTGCACTTGTAGGGTCGCTCCGAGCTGTGCGTGCGCTTGTGGTGCACCAGGTGCGAGGACTGGCTAAAGCTCTTGTCGCACAGCGTGCACTTGTAGGGCTTCTCGCCCGTGTGGACGCGCTCGTGGCGTGACAGCTCGGACAGGTGCTTGAAGGGTTTCTGGCACAAGGTGCAGCTGAAGGGCTTGTCCTGGGTGTCTTGTGCTGACTGGGCAGGTGTGGCCTGAGGGGGAGGAGGTGGGCCAGTGGGTGCAGAGGCTCGCTCCGCCTCAGCGGCTTTGCACGTTTTCTCGCAGATGGAACATTTGAGGGAGCTGCCATTGTGGACGTTGTGATGCTGGGCCAGCGAGGTGAGCAGGGAGAACCCCATCTTGCAGACGCCACAAACAAAGGGCTTCTGCTCCACCTGCGAACACTGGTGCTCTAGGAGGTCCGTGGCTTGGTGAAAAATCTTTAGACACTGGGTGCACTGAAAGGAGCGGTCGTGGCTGGCGGGGGGCATGCACTGATGCTCAAGTGGGTTGGGCAGGTGAGATAGGTCATGCCCGCATAGCCCGCACTTATGCAGGGGCTCAGTGGGAGGTAAGGGAGGATGCTGAACTCCCAGGTCAGGCTGCAACAGTATGCCATACACGGCACAGCCCAGGGGGTTCTCGGAAGAGCCGGACGTGGTTATGGGGTGCTCCCCCAGCGTGATGGCCCCAGGGTGCTGTGGTGGTTGTTGTTGGGGGGGAGGCTGTAACGAGGGAGGGGGGGCCTGTGCTTGGGGCCAGCCCTCCGACATGCTTGGGAGGAGGAAACGGGTTTTGAACATGGAGGGCTTCAGGGTTATGCCGGTGTGGGGACAGGACCAATGGAGAAATGGGTTCAAAAGCTCAAAAGGGCAGCAACCTTAGAGTAGGAAGGGGCAGCAGAACAGTCCTAGAGAAGAAGCAGCATCCAGATGTTATCAGGGCAGGCCGTGGCATGGACAGGTCATCCACAGATAAACACCTGGAAAGAGACCAAGACTAAAATCAGCAAAACAAGATTATAAAAACAAATGCATCACTCAATATAATATTGTATTGTATGTCTTTATTTATATAGCGCCAAAAGTGTACTCAGCGCTTCACAAAGAATAAACAGGGAATTTTAAAAATACAATAAGTGCAGCAAAAATCAGACACTGGGAAAGGAAATCCCTGCCCCGAAGAGCTTACAATCTAAGAGGTTTGTGGGGAAACTTACAGAGACAACAGGTGAGGGAATAATATGCATAACTACGTCTCATTACGGCCCCTAATCTTGCGTTCAGTGAAGATTTCAACTCCATTCCATTGAGTATGGTTGAAATCTTCCTTAGCAAGGGGGAAAAAACAGCTTTTATAGCATATTAATTAGTGTCCTTTGAGATACATAGCTATCTTTGGAGACTACTTTTTACAAGTATCTGAGAGAGGACTAAGCTAAATTAAATATACAATAATGGGTCATCATATAAAAACAAATTCATCTTCACTTTGTCTCCATTGACTTCATGTAAACTGATTAGACAATGGATTGCACACTGGAAATTCTGCATACTGTACAAACCATTACCTGACCCCAGGGGTTTAGTGAGTGTGCTAATTAAACTGATATCATATACATAATATAAATGTAAATAAATAACTATTAAAATAATGACATCTATACACTTGCAACAGAAAACCAATACCAATTATATTGTGGCAATCAAATGCAGAAAAGGGACAAGCTCTGCAATATTGCACTCGCGATCAAGAGTAATGGGTGAATTTAAACTTAAACTTTATTAGGTAATGCAGTAAAATAGGTGAAAAAAATAGAACTATGTACAAGAAAAAATATTAAAACTAGTCCAGGGTAGGTCTGGGAGACCTATATCAGAGCAATGGATAAAGCGCCTGAAGGCAGTATACTGGCAGTGTTCACAGTGATTAGTAACACCTAATTATAATCTTCCACTTAGCCTATTAATACCTGCTTGTGTCCAGGTATGATGTCAATATACACAGTGTATAACGGGGGTATTTATCCTTTTGGTCTTTTGAATTAGTTCATAGTTATGACAATTCCCTATGTACAGACCAATAAAAACTACTGTAGTATTCTTTAGCTCAGCACTATTTCAGTAATCACGACACCCACACATTTCAAATCCCAGTTGAATTCATTCGGAAACCCCTTCAGTCTTCATCTGCGTCACCCCAAAGGCGGATAGCCTTTGGCGGTAGCCAACGTGTGTCCACCATTTGCCACCGTTCGGCAGCTATTTGGTAATGTTACAGCTGCTCTATTGCTCCTGAAACTCACCAGTCCTCTTATCCCCTGTACCCAATGTCTACTTACCCCGCCTATAGATAGTAAGCTCCTTGAGGCTGTACCTCTTCTAACGCATTCAAGGTCCATCCTACCTCTTCTAACGCATTGAAGGTCCATCCAACCTCTTCTAACACATTGAAGTTCCATCCTACCTCTTCTAACACATTGAAGGTCTATCCTACCTCTTCTAACACATTGAAGTTCCATCCTACCTCTTCTAACACATTGAAGTTCCATCCTACCTCTTCTAACGCATTGAAGGTCCATCCTACCTCTTCTAACACATTGAAGTTCCATCCTACCTCTTCTAACGCATTGAAGGTCCATCCTACCTCTTCTAACACATTGAAGGTCCATCCAACCTCTTCTAACACATTGAAGTTCCATCCTACCTCTTCTAACGCATTGAAGGTCCATCCTACCTCTTCTAACACATTGAAGGTCTATCCTATCTCTTCTAACACATTGAAGTGCCATCCTACCTCTTCTAACACATTGAAGGTCCATCCAACCTCTTCTAACACATTGAAGGTCCATCCTACCTTTCTAACACATTGAAGGTCCATCCTACCTCTTCTAACACATTGAAGGTCCATCCTGCCTCTTCTAACACAATGTTAATCCTTTCTGTAAATGTTACTTATGCCCATAATCATATCTCTGACTGCCCATGAAATATCTGTAAACTGGATGTGCCTTTGTTCATTTAATGCAACCATTTATTATTATAACTCTGGCTTTTCCAGTCTGTCTCTTGTGTAACTAAATACTTGTATTTCATTTATAGTTGTTCTCAAAATGACTGTAAAGTATTGTGATGACCCCTTAAGTGGAGGCTTGTATTTCCTTAAACATAAAGGATGAGGAGTAGGATGTGTAGACAAAAATATTTTTTGTAAACTATAAATCCTAAACCGAGTGGTAAATTGTATTCATCACTTTGAGAAATCTTCTTGTACAACCTGAAGGTGGTCCAGTGTGTTGTAGCCACTGCAAAATTCCACTTGTTGTCTAGGCTGGACAAAGCCCAGGTTACTATCCTGTGGAAGGTTCCTTGGCTGAACCGAAATGTAAGGCATTTCATTTGTGCAATACACGTTTTTCAACGCGTACCTGGAATGCTGTGTCTTCTTTGCCATTTGGGTGAAGTATACCTTTATTTATTACCTATGACGACATGTGCACTCGCTAATATATGCCATTATTTGTTTGCTGTTGACTATACAGGCGGGCTCCGGTAACGCGGTGGGTTCCGTTCTATGTTCCCGCTGCAAAGCAAAAATCGCCGGAAAGCAGAACCGCCGATTTTCGGCATCTGCGCATGCGCAGACCGGCAATTTCCCCTTCTGCGCATGCACAACCTCCGTTCTGTGCAAGCGCGACCTCTGCACCCGCAGTTCTGCGCATGCGCGACCTGGGCAGCCCCCGTTCTGCGAATGTGCAGACATGGTGGCCCCCTACCCGGTACCCATGTATGAGCACATCTTAGGAAAGGCTTATGTATACACCGAAACGTTTATTAAATAAATTACTATTCTGCAATTTTTAAAGTAATATTAATGGCTGAAATATATATATATATATACACACATACACACACACACACACACATATTATATATATATATATATATATATATATATATATATATATATATATATATATATATTATCAAGTATGCAGCACTTTACAGAACACACACTAGAATATAGGGATTTATAATACAATACTGGTATATAAACATATTTCATATTATATATATATATTCTATTACACAGGTGCACGTTTCATTATTTTCATGCAGAACAGATGTGCACGTCTGTGTGTGTCCTGTATACATCAATTAAGATGGATATGGAGATACACATTTATTAATAACAAGGGCTGAGCGTGTATTACTGTTATTGTGATTTGGTGCTGAGAGGGGGAAACATCCAGCCCAGGCCACAAGCCGGGGACTTTCCTGCGCAATGAGTCCGCCCGCGCAGCACCGTGAGCGGCCTCCCGCCCCCCGTGTCCCCCGCGGCGCTTCCCGTTACCTGTGTGGGAGCCGGGACCGGCGGGGGCCTGAGGGAGGAGGCGGAGAGGGGCAGGTCCGGGCGGCGGCGACGGCTCCGGGAGCGGAGTGATGGGGAGAGGGGGGGAGGAGCGAGGACCGGGGAGGGGAGAGCTGCCCTCTACCGGATACCGGGGGGAGAACCGGGGAGGAGAGGCACCGGGGAGGCAGGGGCAGGTGGATCAATAGGGAACACTGAGACCAGAGGGATGGGGGAGAGAGGGTGGCAAGGGACCAGAGGGACAGAGACAGGGGGCCAAAGTGTGACAGGGTGGCAAGGGACCAGAGGGACAGAGACAGGGGACCAAGGTGTGACAGGGTGGCAAGGGACCAGTGGGACAGAGACAGGGGGCCAAAGTGTGACAGGGTGGCAAGGGACCAGAGGGACAGAGACAGGGGACCAAGGTGTGACAGGGTGGCAAGGGACCAGTGGGACAGAGACAGGGGGCCAAAGTGTGACAGGGTGGCAAGGGACCAGAGGGACAGAGACAGGGGACCAAGGTGTGACAGGGTGGCAAGGGACCAGTGGGACAGAGACAGGGGGCCAAAGTGTGACAGGGTGGCAAGGGACCAGAGGGACAGAGACAGGGGACCAAGGTGGGACAGGGTGGGAAAGGACCAGAGGGACAGAGACAGGGGACCAAGGTGTGACAGGGTGGCAAGGGACCAGAGAGAATGAATGGGGACTAGAGAGACAGAGACGGGGGACCAACGTGTGACAGGATGGCAATGGGACAGAGGTACAGAGACAGGGGACCAAGGTGTGACAGGGTGGCAAGGGGACAGAGGTACAGAGACAGGACCAAAGTGTGACAGGGTGGCAAGGGACCAGAGAGAATGAATGGGGACTAGAGGGACAGAGATAAGGGACCAACGTGTGACAGGGTGGCAAGGGGACAGAGGTACAGAGACAGGGGACCAAAGTGTGACAGTGTGGCAAGGGGCCAGAGAGAATGAATGGGGATTAGAGGGACAGAGATGGGGGACCAACGTGTGACAGGGTGGCAAGGGACCAGATGGACAGAGACAGAGGACCAAAGTGTGATAGGGTGTCAAGGGACCAGAGAGAATGAATGGGGACTAGAGGGACAGAGATGGGGGACCAACGTGTGACAGGGTGGCAAGGGTCCAGAGGGACAGAGACAGGGGGCCAAAGTGTGACAGGGTGGCAAGGGACCAGAGGGACAGAGACAGGGGGCCAAAGTGTGACAGGGTGGCAAGGGACCAGAGGGACAGAGACAGGGGACCAAGGTGTGACAGGGTGGCAAGGGACCAGTGGGACAGAGACAGGGGGCCAAAGTGTGACAGGGTGGCAAGGGACCAGAGGGACAGAGACAGGGGACCAAGGTGGGACAGGGTGGGAAAGGACCAGAGGGACAGAGACAGGGGACCAAGGTGTGACAGGGTGGCAAGGGACCAGAGAGAATGAATGGGGACTAGAGAGACAGAGACGGGGGACCAACGTGTGACAGGATGGCAATGGGACAGAGGTACAGAGACAGGGGACCAAGGTGTGACAGGGTGGCAAGGGGACAGAGGTACAGAGACAGGACCAAAGTGTGACAGGGTGGCAAGGGACCAGAGAGAATGAATGGGGACTAGAGGGACAGAGATAAGGGACCAACGTGTGACAGGGTGGCAAGGGGACAGAGGTACAGAGACAGGGGACCAAAGTGTGACAGTGTGGCAAGGGGCCAGAGAGAATGAATGGGGATTAGAGGGACAGAGATGGGGGACCAACGTGTGACAGGGTGGCAAGGGACCAGATGGACAGAGACAGAGGACCAAAGTGTGATAGGGTGTCAAGGGACCAGAGAGAATGAATGGGGACTAGAGGGACAGAGATGGGGGACCAACGTGTGACAGGGTGGCAAGGGTCCAGAGGGACAGAGACAGGGGACCAAAGTGTGACAGGGTGGCAAGGGACCAGAGGGAGAGACGGGGCCAAAGTGTGACAGGGTGGCAAGAGTCCAGAGGAACAGAGACAGGGGACCAAAGTGTGACAGGGTGGCAAGGGACCAGAGGGACAGAGACAGGGGACCAAAGTGTGACAGGGTGGCAAGGGACCAGACAGGGGACCAGAGAGAATGAATGGGGACTAGTGTGGGAGACATAGGACCCAAGAGTGACAAGGGTGAGGGTGACAATAGACTAGAAGGAGTACCGGGAACCAGAGGTTTGGAAACGGGAGCGAGTAATATGGGACCAGAGAGTGATGGATCAGAGTGACACCAAGGATTGACAGAGGGACAGGAGACCAAACAGTGACAGGGGAGAGGGTAACAAGGGGCCAGAGGGATGGTGACATCGGATCAATGAGTGACAGGAGGGTGACAACAAGGGACCGAATAGAGTGACATGGACCAGAAGAACATTGACAGGGTACCACAGAGTGACGGATAGGGTGACAAGGGACCAGAGAGAGTGACATGGTATAGGAAAGAGATAACGGGGCAGATTTACTAAATAGTTTACCTTAAATCTGCTTAAAAAACTGCAATATAAACGCCTGGTTACTGCATTCATGTCATTTCTGGAAACGTTTGAACATGACCAACTAAATGTCTATAGTCTAATTCTATAAAACTTTCAAACACCTATCAACTCTAAGATTTGATGCAAGATGATGGTAGTTAATACCGTATCGGGTGCGATATCCCACATTGGACCCCATTATCTGATTTTTAACATAACCTCTTACAGAGAAAGTGTATAGTTACCAGACAAACCCAGTAATCAATTTGCATTTTAACCCCCCCCCCTCCCCACCCCCAAGTATTGGTTGGGTCATTGAATATATTTTTTAATAAATGGAAGTTATTTTGCAAATACATTTCTGAGTGTGCCGGATAACTAGCATTTTTCTGCTATATATGGTTTAGGGCAGGGCTCTTCAATCCATTTTGGAAAGGGGCCAGATCCGAAAACATGGAGTAGAAGGGGCACAAGTTTATTGTAATATAATTTTAGATACATTTAAAACCATGAAAATTAAAATATTTGAACATAATATCTGAACTAACACACACAACCCCCCCCCCTTTGTGAGTGCGTGCACAATCTTTCTCCCCTGCGCGTGCCCCCCCCCCTCCTTACCTTGCCTCCGGCGTTCTGATGTCATGTGACGTCACGTTGCCATGGCGTCACATCGCCAGAAGCCGCCTGAGCCAAGGGACCTTACAGAGGCCTTCGCCGCTTCCCCAGCATTTAATTTAAATGCCTTCGAGAAGAGCGCAGGGCCTCTTTATGCACCGCCCCCCCCCCACCCTCCTCCCGCGCCCGCCAGTTTGCGCACCCCTGCCTTAATATACAAGCGAGTTTTTGAGTGAACATTTTCACTTTACTCCGACTAATTTCATACTAGTTACTGCCAGGGCCGGATTGGAATTTAGCGGGCTCGGTGCCAGGGGGGAGCTGGGCCTCAGACCACCTCCTGCTCCTCCTCTCAGCGCCGTCGTGTTGTCATGACTATGTGACACTGCGACATCGCAGAGATGAGATGCAGGAGAGGAGAAGCCAGGTACAAGGTAATAGGCCCCGCACTCTCCCCCGGCAAAGTTTAACTGTTGTGGGGAAAAGCGCGGGGCCTCTGTAAGCGCGGGGCCCCTGTGCGATAACACTGACGGCACCGACATCAAGCCGGCCCTAAGCAGCCGAGTCTACGGGCCACATCATGTCCCCTTGCAGGCCACCAGTTGAAGAGCCATGATTAAGGGGTTGAGTAAAACACCTTTATATACAGTACCTGCGCACCCCATCAAGGTACCTCGAGTATAATTTAAAAAAATAAAACATTTTAGACTTTTTTTCTTTTTAAATATAATTTTACTTTACCAGTTACCTAGATTTTAATTGAGTATCACTGATTAAAAAAAAAAAAAAAACACTTTTCAATTTAAAAAAAACAAACATATTTTGGTCCAGAAGCAGCAAATCTCACTTCTGCCATTGGAGGGCTACATTGCTTTCAAGAGATCTATGATGTATGTCTGGAAAGGGTTAATGTGTTGTGCCTTAATGATCTGTAAGTCTGGAAGGGAATGGTTTGTGTCCGGAAGGGAATGGGTTAATACTTTGCCGCTCCGCCTTGCACTGAAGGTGTTAATCTCTGACACTACACAATGGGTGACCGGAAAGGGTGGAACTCTCAGTGCGCGTTCTTGAGTTTCTGGCGGGCGGTTATTCAGGTGACACCGTGCGCTGAAGTTATCCGGTCCCCCCTGTGCAGTTCGCGGTCACGGCGGCTCTGGTCGGGTACAGCAGTTCGGAAGATGAGGTCGAGTTACCGGAGCCCGGTGAGCGGGGAGAGCCCCGGGTACCGGAGAGCCCGGCAAGGTGTGTCCCTGTCCGAGCCGCAATGAACCATGGTCTTTGTAGTCCTTGCCCCCCTCACAGGGCAGACCAGGCTCCCAACCTGTAAGCCAGTTGATAGCTTGGATGGATATCCCTGCAATTATTTCCAGCCTGGGGGGAGGGGGCCCAGAGTAATAGGTGGGATAATACACATTGGGGGATACAGCAGGTGGAAAAAGAAAATGGAGGACATTGTGACAGACACTGAAGGCAGCTTCCCTTAACCCAATTTATATATTCCACCGAGGACAAACTAATTCTTTTGAAATGGTATTTACTGAGATCCCATCTCTTAACCTTGGGAATGTTGCTTTGTGCACTGGTGTGTCTCAAAGGCAAAATAATTGCGTTTTGGGGGGTTTATTTACCAAAGTCTCCCGGCTACAACCCCCCATGCCCCCCACTAGATTTATCAAAGCAAAGAATTCTCATTAAAAGCAATAGGAGATTTATCTCTGATATATCCATAGCACTTTTGTGTCCATGGTTTGTCCCCAGTTCTGCAGCTTGGAAACTTGTGCGGCTGCTATTTGGTCTCTGAACCCTGCTCTCTCCTCGCTGCAGGCTCGCTCCTCGTCTCCTGGTACCAGACAGCGTGCTGAACATGTTCAAGGACTCTGATAACGAGGAGGGACGTGAAGATGTCACGGAACACGGTGGGAGGATACGCAGCTTCAAACACGAGCGAGGCAACTGGGCCACATACATCTATGTACCTTGTGAGTACATCTAAGGCTAGAAGGGGTTGGTCGCATAGGAAAAACGACAAAAATCAGCCCTCTAGCAGTGAAGGTGTTAATGGTGCTTTCTGCCATTTAGTTGCTTACATCTAATACCAGCAACTGATTCATCTCCATAAGGTCACTGCACAAGTTCACTAATACAAAGATTGATACATACATGCAAAGTACCCATTTCTCAAAAGTTCCCAAACCAGACGAAATTTGCTAGAAATCGCAGAAAAAGTGAAATCAAGAAACATTTGTGAAAACTTGCAAAGTGAAGACATTGGGTAACGGCAAGAGAAAAGAACCACAAGGAGAGCACTCGTCCACTCAAGATCACAGACACTGGTGGATGAACATAAATGTATGTAGTGTGTGAGGAATTAATTTATTAAAACACTTTATTAGGAGCCAATAACTCAAATAAAATAAATTGGAACGCTAGGGAATCAGGATAGTATGATTCTAGTGAGGCCAATATAACAGCGAATTTAAAAATCGGTCGGATGCAGCATTGGTGATTATCAATAGGCTACCCTCACAGGAAGGAGAGGGTAGTGTTAGTACAATGAACATATTGAGTGGCTACCCTATACTCTATTCAGGTGGGAAATAGGACATACACAGAGCTTAAACATTGCCAAAGTCATTGTACTAACACTACCCTCCTTCCTGTGAGGGTAGCCTATTGATAATCACCAATGCTGCATCCGACCGATCTATATCACCCCGGATTGAAGCACCATCACTCTCATTTACTTTCAAAAGCAGTAGCGAGGGTCCCCCTCCCCTTCCCCAGCCCCCATTCCCTCCCCTACATTCGAAAGTGAAGACATTCACACATCTCTAATACATATATTTTCTTGTATGCATTGACCGTAACCCCTTGCAGACGCACTTACCAGAACACCCCCCTACTGTCTCTGTAAGTTCTCCCTACTTGACACTTTTAGATTGTAAGCTCTTTGGAACAGGGACTCCTTTTTCTAATGTTACTTTTATATCCGAAGCGCTTATTCCCATTATATCAGCGGTGCGCAAACTGGGGGGGCGCAAGATTAACTGCGGGGGCACGGTGTTTACAGAGGCCCCGCACGCTTCCCGAAGGCACTTAAATTAAGTGCCGGTGAAGCGGCGAAGGCCTCTGTAAACCTTACTTACCGTGGTTCAGCCAGCTTCTGGAGACACGTCGAGATGGCAACGCGGTGGGGTCATGTGATGTCGCGTTGCTATGGCAATGTGACGTCCAGATGCCGGGAAAATGTGCAGATAAGGCAGGGGAGAGGGCTAAACCAATCTCAAGCTGTGAGTATTGGTAGGTTGCCAGGGCAACTGACTAGAGGCTGTGTAAAAGGGGATTACCGGTAACAATAATGTTGCAATATACACAGCTCTGGCTGCTTCAGAGCAGGAGAAACATGTAACTTTAGCTGGGAAGGCCTGGCAGCCTGAGAGCAGGAAAAATACAGAGAAATAAACACTCCTGTTCCAGGACAGAGATGCAATAAAATGTGAACATTTGTAATACATTCTTCCATTTGAGTGTTTTTAGCATTTTGGGGTAAAAAAAAACCAACACAGCAACAAACATGACAGAATGCACAATGTATCCTGCTGCTGTTAAATATAATGCAGCAACTAAAGATGGGGGGGGGGGAATCACATGAAGAGTATTAAGTAGAATTGGACAACCGATCGAAATGATGATATCATAATAGAAAATGATGTTAAAGGTGCCGCTCCCCAAATATAACCTATTTTGTAAGTGAGATGTATGACATGCCCGTTAAAAGTAATCCCAGGGGTTGTTTAAAAAAATAATAATACATAGTTGAAAACTGTTCTCACTGCCTGGTGATCGCAGTCAGGATTCGAAGGCTTCCCCCAGCAGCGCGAACAGTTAATCTGGCTACATCTGTATGTTATGGGGCACGCAAAGGGTTAAACAGCAATATTCTCCTGATACGGCACAGAAACTCCCGTGCACGTCAGTGGGGAGGTTTGTGCGGTATGGCCAGATCGGCACTATCACACTTTAATAAATAACCATGTGTTGACTCCCCCCCCCCCCCCCCTCCACATCAGAGGCAATATGAAGTATGGAGCCAGAGTCTCCCACTTTTAAAGGTCCGTGACATTCTTTGAAGGTGAACTTTTCCCTTCTCCTTTCAGATCAGGCCTGCGATGAGTTCTTGGACCTGCTGGACGAGCTGGTGTCCGTGGCTGCGGATCACAAAGTCAGCATGCACAAGATGAGCGAGTTTCATATTAGCCAATCACAGACAGTTGTGCTGCGTCATCACTGGATCAATCCGTTTGTCCAGTCACTGAGGGACAGGCTACGCTCCATGTCCCGGTCAGTATGTGTGTGTGGAATACATGATGCTTCAAGTTTCTGGCTGGTGGGGGAGGGGGTGTGATGCTCTGCAGGTCTATGGGGGGGGGGGGGGGGTGGGATTTGGGATGCTCTGCAGGTGGTGGGGGGGGGGGGGGGAGATGCTATTTTCTACAGGTTTAAGAGCCGGGAGGGGGGGTTGCATGATTCTCTGGATGATAAGGGGATACGTGGAGGCTTCACTGTGTAATTTTGATCTTTGTCTGTTTTTAGGTTTCACTGCATTGCTGACCGGATAAAGGTTTATACCAACCAGGAGAAAACCAGGTGATCAGTCATTAATGTCTCCGTACACCTGCATCAACTCAAACCTGTTTCCTTAAGGAAAATCGAGCTCATCGTCTCCATAGGTTCACCTTGTGTTTTTATGCATTGCGAGTCTCTAAATAGACATTTAAAAAATGTGATTGGTTTGCAGTATATAACCGTACTCTGCACTACTTTATATTGTAGCATGTTCATTGTTACTTTTCATTTATTTTTTTTGAACGGCTACTCAACCTATATGTCGAAAATAGGTTAAAACACCTAAAACATGTTTTCTTTACAGCAAACAAAAAGCTAGTGGGGAACAAGCTCGACAAAAAAACAAACTTTTGTAAAGACTTGACCTATCTCCAATTGGCTTCCTTAAACAAATCTGACTTTTGTTAGGGACCTCTAAGTGTAGGCGTGTTTGCCAATCAAGGGTATTCTTCACGTGTCCTTATCAGAGAACCATTAAACATAATGATGGGGAGGAAAGATGGGGTGTTCCCTGTACCTCTCACCGCACCAGGAAATGAACCCCCTCCCAAGTCTCTGCTTCCCATGTTTTAGAAATGACATTTGATTTAACAATACTTATAGGTGTTAGATTTTTGTAAATAAAGGAATCTACCACCTAGTTAAAAGAAATGCAACTAAATGTTTGCTTTTAGCATGGCTATATTTGGGGAAGACCATTACATTGTTAAATTTTTACAAAAGGTTGAGTTTGGGCCAGCTATGTGGGAATGCACATTTTTTTAAAGGATCAGCCCCTCCTAGCTTCAAAGTGAATTAATAGCAGGTGACCTGCTTAGCTCATTTAGTGCCAGAGATTTCATTTTGGGCATGGATCTTTTTATTTAATTAGATTGCCAAAAGCATTAACAAAGTAGATTAGAAACCTGGTCATTTGAGGGGGTTCCCTTCTTTTGGCTCCTTTGCTGTTATAACACTATGTATTCAGAAGAATGTGGCCCGTCCTTTCACATGCAAAGCCACCATGGATACTCCATCATCTCTTCCTGCTTGATGCCATCACATGGAGGGCGTGCTGTTATGATGTTATCATGTGGGCAGTGTTGGAAGGGCCAGCGGTGGGGGCAACGGGTGTTTATGGTAGGATGTCCTATAACTTGCTGTTGCATCTCTCATGATGTTCTCCCTTACACTTCCAGGACCTTCTTGGGGTTAGAAGTCACAGTGGGAATGGAGCATCTCATGGAGGTGGTGTCAGACGTGGACCAGTCCTTGCAGGAGTTTGATCTGCAAACCTTTTACCCAGTGAGAAAAGTCCTCCACCCCCCCTGAAATCCACCCACAACCCTTTTAGCCGTAGAGGGATGTACATTTTTTGTAGATTACAATACTCTTGAATGCTTCGGCTGCCCTTCTGATGTTCCCTGAATGCCATGAGGGTCATCAATCTAAAGGGTCCTTATTACATTCCGGGAAGATCTTGTTCACGGCTCTATCAGCGACCCCTCCAGTTCTGTTCATGTTACTAGGGTACGATTGCGACCTCCCAACAGATCACACGGCCGCAGTCTGAGAAACCTTGGGTGCTACTAGTCTGCCTGCAGGGAAAGGGTTTAGGGCAGGGGTGGTCAACTTCAGTCCGCAAGGGCCACCAACAGGCCAAGTATTGGGGATAACCCTGCTTCAGCATAGGTGACTCAATCATTCTGACTGAGCTACTGATTGAGCCATAGAGGGAAGTACATGCACTCTGCAATATGGTGCTGGAGGGGGGTACTTATCTGCCGGTGCACTGGATCCAGGGAGGTCCAGACGTCCCAGTGGAGAACAGTGTAGAGAATGGAAGCAGGCACACGGGCTTATGCAAAGAAAATGTAATGTGCCACCAAATGGTCCAACGTTTTGGCAGGGAACTGCCTTTATCAGTAGTAGCCCTCTACTGATTGAGCCACCTGTGCTGAAGCAGGGTTATCCCCAATACCTGGCCTGTTGGTGGCCTTTGAGGACTGGGAGTTGGCCATCCCATGGTTTAGGGTCAAGGGTTCAACATAGATTCAATTAGTATACTCGGTGCTGTCAAAATCTCACAGGCCTCTACTGCAAGTGTACTAATTGCTTACTAGACTAAGAGAAACAGATGGTTATACACTGTTTAATGATTTCATATTAATGTAAAATAATTACTGCTGGACTATAGGGATCTGCTCAATACCTTTTTTTTAATAGTTGCCTTTGTAAAAGAAATAACACTCTTAGGTTCAAAGGGAAAAAAATAAATGTATTGGGAGCTCCTACGTAATAGAAAAGCTCACATTAGAAAAATGAACATGGGATAAAAAAACTGATTAAACAGCAATATCGATTGCATATTTTTTACATTTGTAACCTTTCAGTAATGGTGTTTCTATTGTGACAGCATCTCTATATTGTAAGATCCTTATAGGACTACTTTAAATAAATGTACAGGTAGAATTGTACTTTTTTTTTTTTTTTTTAATATTTCTTTACCATACTCTACAACAGGGTGTCTAATTTCACCTCTAGTTTTTCCTTGCTCATTGATTTTTAAACTTATTTTTTTTTTTATTTATTCAGAACAAAAGAGCCCAGGCTGCTTTGCCAGTCTTCATTGCACTAATCCTGCGTTAACTGCCATTGGTTTTATGGCAGTCAATGCAGGATCACAGTGCGATAACCCAGGTGGGAGGTTAGTGAATAAACGGTGTTAATGACATTAAACAAAAAACAGCTTAACTGATTTTAGGCCAATCTTCTCAGATACAATCTGCCTGGTAAACAGCCTTGTGCTACCTACCTAGAGGGGTGGAGCAAGTAAGAATAAGCAGCATGTGCTGCCATGTGAACAATCTACTGCAGGCGTGGGGCCTTTTTTAAATACAAATGTCGTCTTGCTAATCTGCTTTAAGGAGCATCATATTGAGTTAACTTTCATAAGAGGTCAATTTGAATACTTTTTTTTAACCATGTGGCAGGTTTGGGGAGTAACTGCTTCTGGTGCAATGGTTTGAATGATGGGTGTTGACCTCGTCGCCCCTCTGTTACCCTGCAGGATCCCTCCTTCCATGTGAGCCTGGCTTGGTGCGTTGGGGACGCAGTTGGGAAGCTAGATGGGAGCTGCCTGAAGGAGCTTCAGGTGAGTGAGTTGACGCCTGTCAACACTGGTATGTGACCCTTCGCTCCTGCAGGGCCGTGCATAACACTTTCAATCTTACTGAGACATGCAGGGCATAGCAGGCCTCGCTTCAGTTAACTTAAATAAAGAGCAGCACAGAATGCTACTTTAAAGGGGCTGTACCTCTTGGTTTATTTTTGTTTACTAGATTTGAAACAGGGGGACATTGATTTCAGCTGCGGTGACCCCCGTCTTCCTGAGATGCTTACATTGGAGGGGCTGCCAGTAGCAGCGCCAGCTGGCCACAGAAAGTGTCTGTTTAAAGGACCTACGAGCCAATAGGAAGTCGAAGTCATCCCTTGCACATTCCTACTGGCATGCAGGACCTTTAAACAGCACCGAGGTACCGGCAGCACCTTCTGATGCAAGTATGTCGGGGAGTAGGGAGCCCCTGGAGCTGAAATCGGCGTGGTTCAGCTCTGGAGAACCTCAGCTTCCTAGCTAGTAAAAATCCACCAAGAGGTAATGGTTGTCTGTCAGAGTACGGAGCTTCGAAACATGGTAGATTTCTTCCAGTACTGCGGTGGCACAGGGCACCTCTGCTATTCACACACAGCCCCTGTAAGATCAGAACCCAAATGCACCACATCATAAATATGTATCTGTATCAAAGGGAGTGATTACTAGGATTGTGACCTCGTGAACAAGACAAAAAGGCCCAGTGCTACATCCAACATGACACATTATATAGTTAAATACTTGTCTATTTATCTTCAGAACCAAGTGTCATTTCGTTCAGTTCTTTGGCCACCTGTGAATGACCCAGTCTTTGCAGACCGTTCACCCTCCATTAGAGAGGTTAGGAGAGTTTTCTGCAGGTACGGTAGTGTTGAGACTTGCAGAAGGGGCCAGACCGTGGCACAGTTGCAGGCTTAAAACACCTCTGCTGTTAGCCCGCCTCCTGAGACTTGCTCCTGCTAATTTATGATAATCTTCTCATCACTCCACACGCAGATTACTTCCACCTCTACTAATCACTTTAGGGTATGTGCTTCCTTTCCATCTGTGCTCTCACTGTACACTTGAAGACGAAACCTATGAGGTTTTTGAAGCTCTACACTATGACTTGAACTCTGGTTGTCCACTAAAAGGTTTCACAACCTTAATCAAATCTAAATATAGATGCAGTGGTAAATAGAAAATATACCTATTATTTATGGTGCGTTTGCTTTAGGCCCTTTCCATATGTTAAATAGCATTCTCTCTCCTTTGGGTGCCCCAGGGCATAGTCACCACGTCAAGGGGTCTGGCACTCCTGGGCACCATGACGTAATGACAGCATGCCCAGAGAGGGTTGTTTTTCCTGCTTAGATGGAGGAAAATAGCAGCCAGTTATGGGACCGCAGGGGAGCTGTGGCACTCCGGAACTTGAATTGTTAAGCCCAAACTGTAAGCTTCCCCCCCCCCCCCCCCCCGGAACACCTTTGCCCGCTGCAGAGTCCTGTAGATTGACGCCTGTATTTTGCCCGCTGCAGAGTCCTGTAGATTAACGCCTGTATTTTGGCTGTTGCAGAAAGCGTTGGACAGGTTTGAGAACTCGGAGACCCTGACGTGCTTCTATGCAGAAGAGATTCGCTGCAAGACCGGGAACAAGACTTTCTGCATCCCATTCCAATAGAGCAACCTGTGGGGAACATCCAGCACCCGATCCTCACTCCATAGATGTTACAGCATCCTCCTGACCAGTTCATGTGATGCAGAATTGATGCCTGTAACCTTACAAGCCTGAGAGGGAGTTGTTGGGGGGGGTGGAACAGGGCTTCCAAATGCAGTAGGTGTGGGTGGTGAGGTCACTACATGGAACAGACAGGTGCGTGGTGGCCCATGCATAATTATCATCTTCACTTCCAAAGGGGCCAGCCATGCTTTGCAGAAACTTGGGGTTCGGAGGAAAGGGAATGGGCCTTCTAGCTGTGAAAGTGGTGTTTAAAAAGGAATTTTGGACATTAGTATTGCTATCAAAGATCTCTTCACCCCCAGTAGACTGTGACATAACAGGGCTTCCTAAAGGCACATTATAATGTATAAAGCGCTGTGCTATAGTGCCTAGAGCTACGCTCACCATTTTAAAAGACAAATGCTTGGTTATGCACCCAAAAAATACTTTTTTTTATCGTACTGTCCTTTTTTAACAAACATAATTTCAGCATACAGTAAATGATCCATTTGAAGGGTTTAATCAGCTTTGTTGCTTTCGAACAGATTCCTTAACTGGGCAGGCCAAAAATAATTTCAACATTTCGTTAGAAAACTCACACTTGGTGAAAAATCGGGTTGTTTGTGTATTGTGAAAAATAAATGTTGCGGGTGCGGTGATTTTAATTCTCCAACAGATACATTGGGCCATATTTACTAAGATGTCTTTGGTGAGGATGTTTTTTTTTTTTTTTAAAGCTAGATCCCACCCTGCAGCCTATTTAAGTCATTGGGTTGCACGCCCTCTTTCAGGTCATTATTCGGGCAGATTCTGTAATGCTTGAATTCAGCAGAAGCGGTGAAAAGAGAAGAAATTTACGCAGGACAGTTACTGTCGGATTGAATGTTTCTAAGCGAGCCAATTATACTGATAAGTTGGTTTCTTTGCTTTGCTAGGTGAGAGTGAACCTTCAAATAAGATTTTCAGCAAGCCCTCAGCATGTAGCTCCCATGAAAACCTTAAATCGTTTAAATCTTGGTAATGGGATACTTTTTTTAACCCATTAAACATTGCTGCTGTTCATTCAAACTGGTTCATGTGGTACTGCCTCTTTAAATTCCTTCAGGTCATTTTAAACTCAGTGTATCATGGCATCATAATTACTTTACAAACAAAATAATTCACACATCTACAATGGAATGGTTTAAGTCTTACTAAAAAATATCATATACATATTGTAGAGACCCTTCAAAGCTTGTGTTTAACATAGAAATGTTAACTTAATAGCAGACAAATGGATGAATTACTTTTAAAATTATGTCAATTCACTCTAATCTGTTAACTTTCATCCTGGGAAAACCAGCCATTTACCCTCTTTGAGAATCCTCATTGGGATAACTTGCATGAGATTCAGACACACAAAGGGCATTCATCTGTTTCATATGTTTCATATGTTTACTTTATTAAAATCACATCCAGTTAAAAAAAAAAAAAACGGACCTTTGGAATACATAATCCCAGTGTGAGAGGGAAAAGGAATTATTTTATCCAGGACCAGTCGGCCAGAAACATTTAATAACAGCAATATTCAATGTACCCCACTCACACCAAGCCTAGTCTCTAGTACTATGCATTTTGTGAATAAACCCTACTGTGTGGGATTATGTCTAATAACTTTACACAGCGCATTGTGGTCACAGAGACTCTGTCACTCATGCGACAGCTGCACATGTGCAAACGTATCTTGTTTCACTAATACATACATTTGTGGTCTAATGTAGGATTCACAAGTCTTCTGTAATAGATTCTAAATAAAGGGATGAACAGAAACACAGTGGGAGGTGTCATACAGGGTGGCTTGTCTCCTGCACACAACTAATGCTGCAGTGCCGGTTATAGCACCCACTTCAGGAAACAGAGCAGATTATAGATTTAAAGGTCTACACCTTGGCTAGGCAATGTCTTGGACAAAAGGAAATGAAACCCCTCCCAAATCTCAGCTCACCCTGTTCATAAACGAACTTTAAATACATGCTTAATGCAGTAATATCCCCACCTCCCTCCAAAATGATTTTAAACTAAACTGGTAGCAGAGGGTTACAAAGACAGTTGTAAAGTAACATATACTCCTGATGAAGTTGCAACTGTCTGTTGGCTGCAGGAGCCAGTGTTATCCAAGTGCCATTTTGTATCCACCATGCTAGCAGTTTGGGGGACCCCCTGGTTCAGGCAAGTAGAAAAATATCAAGGAGACAGGACTACTACTTTAAAAATACATATGTAAGATGTTAACATATGAAGCATAACTCATCCAGATACCTCCCTCAAACATGTCACTGGTATAAGTACACTTGGGACCAAGACAATGAGAAACTGTCAGTGTAACATTGGATTCATGCATGTGTTCCAGGTGGTGGAATGGTTCAATGATTGTCTTTTCTGGTTGTTTTTGTATGCCTGTATTTTTATATGCAATTTATCATATAATAAAGACTTTATGCTTTTGCAACCGGTGTTGTACTTTGTGTGTGTGGGGGGGGGGGGGGGGGGCTTGGGGTGGGGTGAGAGATTGGGTTGTAGATTTTATCCATCTTTAAGGAGAATCACTGATTGAGGGATAGGACTACTATTTTTTAACTTTACCGTGTTTGCTAACTGCTGAGTTTAGTTAGATTTCTACTCTCGCTGTGGGTGTATGAACCCCCATGTGTCAGCTCCCTGTGAGCTCCAGGAGCTGGTGTAAGATCCTCTTCTGCCCATACCGCACCTGCAGAGAGTAGCGCCCTCTGTGGCTCAGACTGGCATATGCCACAGGTTCGCTCAGCATAGCTTTGTCCGCACACAGGTCTGCAGCATATGCTTTGAGGGTGAGCTTGGCGCTGGCATGGAGGAGCATGCGCCAAGATGCTGGCAGCCGACGGATGTCCTGGTTCGTCATCGTCTGTTCCTCCTCACCCTCATCATCCTCCCATCCGTCATTTTCCTTGTACTCTGCAAACTCCTCTGCAGACATGCAGAGAACCTGGTGCAGGAGATAAGAGGGGAGGGGTACTTATTGAAGAAAGCCCATTAAGAAACATTCAATGTACAGTGTGTACCTTTTGATGCACCTACTCAACCAGCAAGTTACTCCAATTTAAAGTAAATCTCAAATTCCCCTCGTTTGCGTCACCTTTATTTTATAAAACTCATTGTCTTATGCACAGCATGTGAACCTATAGCCCTCGATGGAGGCTGGTGCCATACATAAGAGGATGATTCCAGAAACGTCAATAGAATCCTCATATGCAGGGAACCTGCAGCCAGAAGGTATTGCCGGGATCTGTCTCTTATTCAGAGCTGCTGCCCCCATAGACTTCAATTGGATCACCATCCTTAAAAACTATACATCTCACTGACAATATGTTGAGAGAGTTATGCATACACAGATAGACAAACAGAGCCCCTATTGATAGCACTCTATTCCAATGTGATATGGTGAATTGTTAAAATAACTTTATTTATTGACAATGACGTTAAAATATTGGGGTTTAAAATGATGATTAAATATACCAAGTGTTACTGTCTCTAATGGATAAGTGTGTCCAGAAGAGTGTACATTTGTGGGTTAATGTCCAGTGTTTGGATAGTTCACTGGCCCTAGTATTCCTCGTATAGAGTGAAGAGACTAGAGTGCTTGTTGATTGTCAGCAGTTAGGGCCACACATGTAGTGCCCCAGTATTATGATACTAGTTAGTGCTCTTTACTGTCGGACCTATGCTATGCTGCTAGTTTGCAGCTGAAAGCATATTAAAGGTTGTGTGTAAACAGATCTTGGTCAAAGTGCACTCTGTTGTTGTATTACTGTCACCTCCCTGTGCTGTTGTTAGTATATTAGGGTAGGTGTGTAGTGCTAAGTACATATACATCCCAAGTATATTGTGCCTGGGGTGTACTAAATCTAGTATGCAGGATTATAGACTGGTTTATAAAGTGGCACTGCTATTACTCTAATCTAAGTAGATGGCAAGTGAATAGCTGAGTACTGTTCCTTTTGGGGTATGTATATCGGTCAGTTGAGAGACCTGTCCCCATTTGGTGCAGTGCTCTTCATGTGTGGTGGTATTCTGGCACTCCAGAGGTTAATTGCTGGTTAGGTTGCCATTGTGCTATATGTATATATTGTACCCTATGAGCTTGATGCTGTGTCAGGGAAATAGCATACAGGCTGCCTTAGGTAGTTTAATAATATAGTATTTTGCCAGATACTTTGTTGCCTTTAGTGGTGTGTGACTATTGAATCCATTGGGACCCTAATAGTCCTGTACTGTGCACCGGTGGAGCCACGCTGACTCTCTCAGTCACTCTGAGTCAGTGTACATGAATTCGGTCTCCTCCGCGTGCACGTGGTCACGTGCTTGCCGACGCGCGCGTTTCGCGAGTGCTTTTTCAAGGCTGGATAGTCAGTGGGTTTCCTATGTCTGAGCAAGGTATTTATACCTCTTGGATTAACCTGAAGTAACCCCATTGACTGATAGCGCATGCTCTCTATGAGGCTGTTGTGTGCCTGAAGGTGAATTCAGCGCTATGTCTCCTTTGATATGTGGGACTTAGAAAAAATTCCCTTTTTGAGGCATGCTGCTTTATTGGTTATTGCTTTTATATAGTTTTAACTGTATGTCATTAAATGTGTTTCTAATGACTAGCACTGTTGTGACACCATGTGTATCTATCTTCAATAAATGAATTGCATATGTAGTTGCCTGGTTCTTTGGTATTATTAAAATGCTTTAACATTATTTTGTTAGTGCTGTATTTGATTGTGTTTTTGTTGCTTGAATGGTACACCTTGAGTCAGGTTTAAGTGGATCCTATTTGTGTAAATAGAGTATAGAGGTTTAATTATTTTTTTGAAAATTTCTATTCTGCTGATTCCAGAGATTAGATAAAGGGACTGTAAACA
The DNA here is from genome assembly GCF_040206685.1 of Ascaphus truei. Classification (NCBI taxonomy): domain Eukaryota; kingdom Metazoa; phylum Chordata; class Amphibia; order Anura; family Ascaphidae; genus Ascaphus; species Ascaphus truei. The sequence continues at coordinate 11,209,954 of NC_134501.1, forward strand.
AAGCCTTCATTGAGGCCCTTAGGTGTTAACGCCTGGAGATTATAGATCCACCGTGCTTCCTTCTGTAGGAGCGTGGTGTCAATATCCCCTTTTCTCTGACCTAAGGAGAATTGGTCTATACCTGTAAACAGTATAGAGTTGAGATTGCCTTGTTGACAAGAGTTAATGTGCCTCGCCAGCGGGGTGTCTACATTGTTTCGTATTGTGCCTATATGTTCCAATACCCGCTGTTTAAATTGGCGTTTCGTTTTGCCTATGTAGATCTTCCCACATTTGCAGAGTTATGCATACACCAGTTAGGTGATGGGAGCCGATACGTCTTAAACTTCATGGAAATTAGGGTTCAATAGACTGAAGTCCCCATTCAAGTGTGTGTGTACACACACACGATAATTATACTTTACATCATGTCCACTCTTTGAACTACTATGCTGCCATCATGGGTGTGGTCACCAGTCCTTACCTTCAGACTGGCACTCAGCTCCTCCTCAGTCATCACCTCCTCGGACCCAAACACAAAAGCGCCTTCTTCCCCCACCATCTCCATGTGACACAGGAAGTCCCATCTCTCCTGCACCTGCGCCCTTTCTGCCGCTGACTCCACAGCTATGTATATAAACACAGAGCCACATATATAACACATCAGACAGACACACTCTCCCCATCCTGGGAGCCCAGAAACATATAGCTGTACAAATTAAAGAGATCAATTGTTGACAGGTCTGTGTGTTCAACCCTAAGGGCAATATGTGGTTCAAGAGGCCTCTCTGTATACACTGTGTGGGTGCATATGAACAGTTGCCCACTTCTTCTTAAAGGATAACTAGTGCCAGCTGCTCGCCCTCTCGAAAGTTCTATACAGGCAGTGGTATCTCCCCAGGTAACGCAAAGGCACCACCATCACCAGGTCTTCTATTTGAACTTGTCCCCTATAGTTGGTTATAAACAGCCAGTTGATTCCTTAGGTGCTACAAGCAAACTGGTCCATTCCGCCCCCCTCCCCCCCCTGGAGTTCCAGTACATATAGACAGGCGGCTTCACTACCCTATAATGGGTCACTGCAGCAGACTGGAGACGAGACGCACACAATATTACCACGCTGGGTGGTGTACAAAGACATTTGCCCCCCCCCCTCCACCCCCCTGGAAATAATCCCATGTGGTTACACACAGACCCTGCAGTGCAGCCTCCCGCAGTGTCACCATCTGGATGTCGGCCGTTTCGTTGATGTTCTGCGGATGTGGTTCAGCGAACCCGTACATGTGAAGGAGCTGCCAGTTTGCCATCTGGCCATATGTGTTGAACAGCTCCTGGCCGGCCAGCACGGGGCATGTGGTGGTCATCCGGAGGCACTCCTGCATCAAGGACAGGGGGCACAGCGGTCATTATATTGACATTCCCGAGACGCTTTGTATCGCCATGTCCAAAAGTAAGCTATTGGCCACTAGCAGATCTGCAAACTAGGACATTGCAATTACTATTTCATTTCCCTTTCTTGAAAATTAACTAGGTCCATTTAATCAGTGCACCTGCAACAGAAAGAAGGCAGCAGGCACAATTACTGCACAATTACTGCACAATTACTGCACAATTACTGCACAATTACTGCACAATTACTGCATGATCAGTAAGTACCGGTCTTGGAGCCGGATTGTGATATTTATCTGTACCAGTGGCCACCTTTATACTACCCTGGGATTCCCACCAGGAAGCAGACAGACACCTGATAGCAAAGCTGCTGGTTCGACATGGGGATTTAGAGCACAGACACTTCAAACATCTGCTCTAGCCGTGTTACTCAGCAGCAGAGTACTGCACACGCGTGTGGTGTTGGTGATCACACACTGTCCAGTTAATGATCATCTCAGGCGTTGCATTCAACACCTCTGCCATGGCTATCTGAGGTGAGCAAAATAGCCCCATCCCTGACCTTTGCAGACTGGAGAGGACCGAAGTATTGAAGGTCGTCAGTCCCAATCCTACACTACCACTACATTGTGAATTATTCAACCCTCCTGCAACATGGCGGAGGTCAAGATGCCCTCTCTCATCTGCCCTTCCTGGACACAAACAGAACGTTCGCTCTCTGGGGCCGAGTCAAGTCTGCTACTGGGAACCAACTTCTCCTCACTGATCCATTTAATGGTCTTCCTGGTTTCGAGTTTCCTCATCAATAGCCAGGGCCCCTTACCAGGTATCACACAGGTCCTTATGCAGCCTCTTTATAAGTAGGGCCCGCATGTGAGCCCACTGTGCTGCTGTGGGGAGGTCCAAACGATGAACTACATGGTGGAGGACTGCCCTGTCTCCAGACTGGAGGGAGGACTATGAGCCCTACTAACTCGACAGTATGCTGGTTACCTGGCTCAAGAAGCCTCACATGAGCTTGTAATTTATTTACAGTGATGCAGCAATAATGATCGAGATTTGGATTTTTACAAGGAAGCTTTAAACTGCACCTGACTTAGAAACCCTGAGATAAAAGCACTCAGCCGTGTAACATCTTTCCACCCACTGAATGAGCCAGGAAACTTCACCCATACATGAAGGAATGGTGACCACTCACAGGCGTGAACTCCAAGTGTGCATTGTGCTGTGCCACATGGTTCAACAGGTCAGCCACAGGGACCATCATAGGCGGGAGAACTTCCTTCCCCAAATCGTCCTCCTCTTCTTCCATCGGCTCCTGGAAACTGAAGGAGAGGACATGTTACAAAGGGTGCCCAGACCAGGCTCCTCTTCTTCCATCGGCTCCTGGAAACTGACGGAGAGGACATGTTACAAAGGGTGCCCAGGCCAGGCTCCTCTTCTTCCTTCTCCCTACATCCAGTCTTTTCCATTTCTCCTGCATGGGCTCTTAACCCTTTTGCACCTGAGCAATGCATTGCTCTCCCATCTGGCAGCAACAGGGTTCATGCCGCCCACTTCATTTATCCGCCTGCACTGGTAAAACATGAAAGGTACCGGCCACTTATTTGCCTTGAAGCTTCTTTCCGTGATTGCATCCAAATGAATGGGACTTCACTTGTCTCCAGCACAGGGATGCAGCTTCACTGCATATTGAATCACGTCTTCCTTTTTCAGGGCTAGACAGGACTATTTGAGAGAGCTTCATGACCGAGCACTAAATGGTGATCTATGCAATGGGATTTTTTTATTATTAAAGTATAAGTCATATCTATTGCTCTTCAGCATCAACGTCCATTTAAAGATGGAGCCAATTACATTGCGCCCCCAGATAACAACATATCCCAGTATAACTGTTATTACAGCATTTCCATGGGAGTCAGTGGTGGAGAATATTACTATCGATCGCAACAGAGACAACAAAGAAGCCCCCTGCATCTGCATGAACTTCCATAAGTACATTGCACACTGAAAACAGACACACGGTCATCATGTTCACCGTTCGAGCGCACCCAACATAACGTACCCTGAACATCATGAGGGCGAAGGCACTGTAGGGAGCCTATGATGTCCAGGGTACATCATGATATAAATGCTTGGATTCTACGGGGGTATTCCGTTCACCGTGACCACAACACCAAGCGCTTGAGAGCCAGAAGATCAGTGGCACCACTCTTTCAGAACTCAGAGTTTATTCTACTTGCTGGAGATACTCATCCTATATTTATAGTCCTATTGATCCAAAGTAAACACACAAAAAAACCCCAGTGAAACATTTGGCTCTAGGCCTCGTAAGAAGGAACAACATCCTTCCCAACTCCAGTAATGATCAGATTCTTCTCCCTGGAGCAGCGCCCTTCCTAGACGTCATTTATTTTACATCTCCTTGTATACCTTTCCTTTTCTAAACATGTAACTGTAGCAGATTGATACCTTTCAAACTATACAAATAAAGACTTGTGCGGGTATTTTAAAGTATAATCTTTACTTAAACTTTTAACATTTCTTTGGTAAACAAAAGCTCGAGGGGTTTTACAATATATGGCAAACTGTATTTTTATCCAAAGACAATACAGTTGTTTGTACCCAGAATTGTTAGCCAAGAGTTGTTCCTTCGACGGGCAAAGTAATTATTGTGTTGCTATTAAATCAAGCAGATAAACATAAAATAGCCGATATGCTTAAAAATAGGGTTCCCGACAAGAAGGGATCCTCTTTTTTCACAATACAGAAATAAGTCAAACACTTTTAAGGGCGATTGAATCTAAGATTACACAAAATTGTTTACAAAAAAAAAAAAAATACATTAAATTATTTTTTTTTTAAATGTACCTGCTACATTGAACTTATACTTTAAAAAGTTGGTTTTTACATGATTTTTTTTATTTTTACCATAGCACATAACAAAATTGCTATTGTTAATTGTGTGGGAGAACAGCCCTGTTCTATGGAGACATAGCATTTGCATAGAGAAAGAGAGAATGGATGATGCAGGAATTGGTTTCAGACTTCCAGTCGCTTCGGTTTAATGTAGATACTAAGGTAATAGGCACAGAGGGAATGTAAATGCATTGTCAGCAGAGAGAGAGATAAAAGCATAAAGGGGATTATTGGGATACACAAGAAATTAAATCCGGCACTTTATTTTTTTTAATAGATCAGTAAGAAACTCCATGTATTGATTAGGAATGGGGCTAAAACCCTACCTGGCAAAGGATTAAAATAATAAATTCTGCCACATCTCGTTATTTATTATTGGAATTATCTGGATGATTTATTGTAACACACACACACACACACACACACCATGGACTGTGTCTGCAAAATGTCTCTGTAAAGCGCTACGTACAACTGGCAGCGCTATACAAGAACATGCTATTATTATTAAATCTAAAGAGGGGAAAAGGGGATATGGTGCCATTTAAAAAAAAATAAAGACTGGGCTGGTTAAACCGGTATTTATCGGAGATCAATGTGGTTAATGAATGGGCTAAGGCTGGGACGCACTAAGCCCCGATAAGTGCTATAGGAGCCAAATCCCTTGTTAACGGCTTTTGACCTGAATGAATGTTACAGAGGATCGAGCTCTGATAAACCCCTAACAATCTAACAAGATACAGGGGTACAGACGGCACTCCAGGAGTTAACAAGGAGATGGCCTTCAGTCCAATACCAAGATCTTCCAATTCAAGGCCACAAAACCGCTGCCTGCCGATGAGGACCTTTTTTGACCTTTACCCTCTTCATCTCTTACCTGTAGGCCATAACGAAGGCAACCAGCCTCTTGTAGAGGTCTATGGTGTGTTTCTCTGGACAGAATCTGTCTGGGTTCCTCCTGATGAAGGGCATGACGATGGAGTTATATTCCTCCTCCATGCTTTCCAGGTCTTTCCTCACAGCCTCCACCACCCCCGTGCCCTGCAGGAGCTGTGCCCGCTCATCCTCTGACCTGCAAGAGACAACACCCTCCTCACTCTCTCAGGTGATGCCAGCTGCAAGAATAGTGGCTTAATAGCAGTAAAAGGGGCTAAATTACAATCCACAAGTCTATCTAGCAGAACAACAGTACTGCTCCACAACACTACAGCACTAGAAGGGAATAAGGAATTCCCCAATGTTGAGTACAGTTATACCCCGGTTTAAGGACACTCACTTTAAGTACACTCGCAAGTAAGGACATATCGCCCAATAGGCAAACGGCAGCTTGCGCATGCGCCTGTCAGCACGTCCTGAACAGCAATACCGGCTCCCTACCTGTACCGAAGCTGTGCGCAAGCAGGGAGACTATAGAGCCTGTTACACATGCGTTATTTACATCAGTTATGCACGTATATGACAGTTGCCGTACAGTACATGCATCGATAAGTGGTAAAAAGGTAGTGCTTCACTTTAAGTACATTTTCGCTTTACATACATGCTCCGGTCCCATTGCGTACGTTAATGCGGGGTATGCCTGTAATGCTTTGAATACTCTTAACAGACCAAAGGGTTTAGCAATGCTCTGCAATTCTCTAGAAGAGCAGGGGTTTGAGGGGTGATTTGAAGTTTTTTTTTAGCCCAAGGGCTAAGAACTGCAGTACACGGCAAGAGTTATGTGATGCGCGCCAGGTCTCAACATGGGAAGTAGTTAAGTGACAGTTTGCATTGCAAAGAGGTTAAGGGATGCTCACCAAAACATGGGTAGGTCAGGAGGGTCCAATTCAGGCCACAGGGAAAAGTAAGGAGCCCACAGAGAACTGCTGTCTGTCACTTCATACAGGAGAGAGAGGAGAAGCGGTACCCAGCCTGAGGGACTGTGCAGACTGTCCTGTTCTGGGAAAGCAAAGAGAGGAGACAAATAAGTGCCAGACTGAGAATGGACCACATCAGGCAGAGAAGATCCATAGTCTGATGGTGCAGACACCAGTCACAAACCTAAACATCCACTAACCTATTAACAAAAAGATCTTTAACCTCGGAGTAAAAGTCTCTGGCACGACAATAAACTGGAAGCCATCAGCAGCATAAGACTCTGCGGTATTTCTAACCCCATCATGCAGTTAAAAACAAAGTCGTTTTTCTCTTTGACATGGACCCATGCGATCCATCACTGACTTGCCCCCTCCCAGTCAAGAGAATGGGAGGGGACTCTGTATGGTGAACTGCACCTGCTCTCCCCTTCCACAGACAGTGACATCATATATATGTCCTAAATCTGTCACTGCCTTGGGTTCCTCTAGGTCCTTGGGTAAAATTCCCTTAAGGGCAAGGGCTCTGTTGTCACCGTACCTTTCTCCAGCAAGTCTTGAATCTTTGTCATGTGTTGGGACAGAAGCGCTGACCTGGGAACGCTGAACAGAAGCTCCCCAACTGGAAGGTCCTCACGGGCCAGCATCCCATACTTTGACACAGTGCCTTGTGTGCTGATATATACCTAGGAGTGATGGAGAATCCCATACTGTGACTGTGCTGAGATATAGATATATATAACACACACACACATTTAGTTGTGTTCCTCCTGTGGTGGTCAATGTTCTTGAGAGCCATTACACTGCCCTTACTAATCCCTGGAGTCACGGGTCCCCCTCATCTACACACATTAGAAGGGTTCTCTCCCAATCGTGTCCATTTGTTCTCTCCCAATCGGGTTCTCCCCCAAGCTGCTCACCTTTGGGTTCAGCTCTAAACCCATCTTCTCACACCAGGTCAGGAAGCGGGAGACAGGAGAGGGGCTCCCACAGTGCTCTGCTTCCCCATCCACCTGCAATAATGAGGGACAGGTTAGAAGAGGCATCCTGTTCACTCATCAGCTGCTTGCTCGAATTGTCAATATCACCAGACGTGTGACTCATGTCTAAGCTTTCTAGACTTTGGGGGACAGTTAGCAAGAAAAGAATGGAAATGTATAGATGCTTAGGTAATATGATCAAAGCAACAGTTGTGCCGTAAGCAAAGGTGTGCCACTCGCTGCCAGTGGGGGCGGAAGGGGTTTATATTTTGTATCTGCTTTATCCTGCTACAATACATGTGCATCAGTCCTTTATACCTCTCCTTTATCCTTCTGTCTCTGCATCTGTCCTTTATACTGTTTCTATATGTACATCAGGATGTAGCACCCATAAGTAAAAGACATGGTCTTACAATTTCAGCAGCATCTGCCAGTAACTTAGTATGTGTGTCTGTGCGCACGTATGCAAGTCTGTGCATATCATGTGTATATTATAGTATACAGCAGCGTGCATGTGTTTTATCTACAGTATGGGTATCAACATATTTGTGTGTGTATCAGTGTTAATGTGGGTTTACAGTGTGGGCATCTAATGTGTATCTCTGCGTTAGTGTGTGTACTGTGCATGCATCCTATGTGTATCATTGTGTTAATGTGTGCACTCTTTATGCATCATATTTATCAGTATGTGTCTGGGCTCTCAGCTAGTGCATCATATTTATCAGTATGTGTCTGTGTGCATCCTAGGTGTATCAATGTGTGTGTCCTTGTGTCTATGCATGGCTGTCATGGTGCTGTCTCTCTCCTGAGATAAGCCTGCCCCTCCCTCACACACACACACACTTTATATCCCAGTACTGTACCTTGCGCTTCTTTGCTTCTGCACTCATAACTGTGCTCAGGGGATCTCTGCTTCTCTCCCACGTGTTTCTCCGGGTCCTCGGATTCCTTCCGGGAGGGAGAGAGTCTCCGCCCCTTAAAGAGACAGTGACCGAGTGTCAATGCTTTGGCGTTAGACAATGCCTTAAGATTCATGGCTCCCCAGTCCTATAATATTAAGAAATATTGTATCGTATAAGAAATCTTGCGGTGCACTAGCACAGATAGTGTCCCATTGATAATAATGGGAGATTCCCATTGATAAATCTGTCAGTAAGTGATGTCTTCATACACATAGGAGCAGCCTTAAGCAACCCCTGTTTTACCAGTGTAATCCTAATGACTGCACAGACACATACAGTTCCTGCCCTTGTATCTCCCCGTATTGTGTCTAAATCTATGCCTGCACTGAATGCATCTCTACTCCTCTCATGAGTTTCTAGGCTGATGAAGGTCACTCACTTCCCAAAACGTTGTTACTCTGTCCATAGGGATGCAAGACGTCTTCTCCAAAAATACTGGACACAATGGTGAAAAGAACGACACACTTGACAGACACACACACAAACACCTGCTCCATGCGGTTTCCTCCTCTCCTTGGCCCCATCCCCAGGCTTCTGATACTTCCTATGTATTGGCTGCATTACCCAGCAGACAATCAGGATGGAGGAAGCTGCCCAGCCCCCTAGCAACAGCCCTGCTCTCTCCCTGCGCAGGTAAATCCCACGGCCCCTCCAAACCGGTCAGGTCACTATGTCCAGAGAGGTAATACCGGAATACACATACATGTCCAGTATAACCTCTAATTTTTTACTGGACAGTGTCCCAATACAGGACAGTCCGATTCAATACCTGGCAACCTTAATTCTGAGCTATACTCATGATGTGGCTGGAACATCTATGCGTCTGCAGTCTGTATCTGTTCATTATACCTCTGTGTATGTGCATCAGTCTGTATACCTTTCCTATAGCTAGGGTGACCATACTTGTCCCCGGCAAAAGCCGGGACAAATGTCATACATGCCAACTGAGCATGCGTGAAGAGTGCTTGCCACCGCGAATGCAGATCGACACTTGTCTACTGCGCATGCGTGATCTGAGTTTGCCGGCAAGAGCCTGCACGTGCAGCCGGCATGTGCCAATCACGCATGTGCACGAGCAGTCGGCATGTGCCGATCGCGCATGCGTAGTCGGCACTTGCCAGTGGGATAGAAAACCGGGCTAGCCGGCTCTGTCAGTGGGATAGAAAAGTCGAGACAGAGCCCTAAAAAATAGGACTGTCACCGGACAGGACATCTGGATCACCCCCACCTATAGCATTCTGTCTCTACATGAACATCCGTCTGCATTTCTCCTTTGTGCTTTATCTCAGGGACAGCTTGATGGCACGCACCGAGCCCACGCGCTTCCCAACAAAAGTTAAACTGATTGCCGGGGGAGAGCGCTTTCATTGGAGTAACTCAAATTCATTGGACCTTACAAAATTCTGAAACAGGTCAACCCGTTGGCCTTCAAATTGGACCTTCTGGCCAGCTTAAGGATACCTCCAGTGTTCCATGTCTCCCTCCTCAAGCCTTTAGTCCAGAACACCTTCCCTTCTCTTTTTCCCTCTCCTTCTAAACCATTCTTGATGGATGGCCAGGTGGAATTTGAAGTACGCCAGATACTGGATTCCCGAAGATTCCATGGTGGGATACTTGGTCCATTGGAAGGGTTATGGACCTGAAGAAAATTCATGGATCAAATTCAGGGATGTCCATGCCCCCAAACTGGTCCGGGTTATTTCATCGGAGATTACCTGCGCTGCGGTCGCTGGAAAAATCAAATTGAAGTGACTTCCAGCGATCGCGACCAAGCCGCACATTTGTTTTGATGCGACGTCGCCGGCTCTATAAGCGCAGCCTAAGGCCTGGGACATGGTCAGCGCTTATGCGCTGACAAATGCTGAGCCGCGCTGCTGCTCGGCACTGAGCCCCTGCAGCCGCAATGAGCGGCTTTAGCAGGGGCTCGCGCACGCGTCAGCACGCTTGGGGAAGCGTGTGTCTGACGGCGTTTTGAAATTTCCCTGCTTGCCGGAGCGCAGAGCCGGTCACGTGAGCGGTTCGCCCAATGAGGGCGAACCAGCTCCGTGACGTCACTGGCCCGCCCCTGTCCCGCCCCCTGATGGCGCTGTCTAAGGGCACTATGTCCCAGGCCTAAGACTGCACTTCCTGGTGGGAGTTGCTGAGCAAAGTTCTGTGTTTTTGCAGCTCCTGTCGGTCTTTGTTGTACCCTGTTCCTGTTACCTGTTTGGATTCCCTGTTGCTGACCCAGAACCGTGACCCCGACCTCGCTGCTTTCCGCCTGCCCTGACCTTTTGCCTGGACTTTGCACCACTGCCGCCTGCCCTGACTTTTTGCCTGTACCATGGACTCCGCACCATTGCTGCCAGCCCTGACCCCTGCTTCAATACTGACTATGGATACTCTTAGAGGACTCTGTCCCTGGGCTGTAGTCAGTTTATTTGTATCCCTACCTCTGCCCTGCGGGTCCGCTTCCTGATTTGAGACGAGCATCGTCACACCTTGGTACCATGCCCTGCTATATTTCAATCCGGCTCTGCTTTATACATACCCTAAATAAACACCATAGGGACATATTTATCAAGGCAAAAGTGGTACAATCCTGAAGCAATAAATCTGTATCATTGTACATACTCGATAGCTCAAAAGATGTAGGGATCATAATAATTATCAACATAATCCCCAAAAATATTTTAAGTCCTGAAATCAAACATCTTTTTGCCTCCAATGTCATTTTTTAGATAAATATAGTTATATTAGCATACCCTCCAACTGTTCCTTTATAGCAGGATAACTATACGTTTTTGGGTCAGGCAAGACCAGGTTTACCTATTAAACATTAACTTTTGCGTGTGGTAAGCTCCATAGGTTAGGGGACTTGCATTGAAACCGCCTGGACGTGGCTTCCACCACCACAAGTAGAGACACTACAGTGGTACTAGAGGTGGGTGTATCTGCCCAAATCCGTTTCCTCGGATACAACCCGTGGACGGATTTGTAGAACCCAATCCGCGGACTCAGCGATCCGTTGACGGATCCTTAAGAGTTGCTGAATCTGCGGATTAGATTCCACAAACCAGTTCACGGGCTGCGGAATCCACGGCGTGTGTTGGTAATAATAATTTAAAAATCCGCACACCGCGAATCGCCCTTTTTGAGATTGATCCGTTGAAATCTCTAAGTGGTCCCTACTTTTATGCTGCAACATGGAGGGTCTGTATTAGTATAAGGAATTCATATTTGTAATGTTAGGACCATGAACATCCAACTATATATTTATTATCAGTATCCATGTTGTGTATCATCATGTCATATCAGGCTGACACTCCGTAGACAATTTAGTGGCGCTGTGATTTATTGCAGTATAGTAATCCAATTAAATGGGTCAATAATCCCTCATAGGATACAAGTGGACTAAGGAAGTGGCATGTTTAATAGGTTAAATTGTGTTGATTGACACCTTTGAAACAAATATAGGACAAAAATAAACATTAAAAAAAAAAGTTACTTGACATATTCCCATGATAAACAAGTTTTGGAGGAATTTTACAATCTTTATAGCAAATAAAAATATCAATTGTGAGCACATCCACAGCTCAGACAGGTCTGTAACCCCACTTTTCATCCTTATCTATGAACGAATCAATATCTCACAAATGGCAGAACTTTGATCACCCTTCCAGACAATAAGGATGTCGTCTATATAACGTTTTCATACCACTATTCAATCCAAAAAGGGATTATTAAGACAGATACAGCAGCTCTTCATCTATAAATTGGCGTCACTGGGAGCAAACCATGTGCCCATGGCCGTAACACAGAGTTGAAGATAGAATTGATCCAAAAATAAAAAAATAATGATGCGTAAGGATGAAGGTGACGCAATCAAGAATAAACCGACCATTAGGCGTGTGCAGATCTGGGTCATCCAGTATAAACGTTTTGACTGATTCAATCCCCCTAAAATGAGGACTACTGGTGTACATCACAGGTTATCCAACGATAATCTGATTCCCAATAAAAATTATTGAAGAAATTAAAGTCTGAAGTCGAGTCCTTCATCTAAGATGGAAGTGATAAAGCATATGTCTGTAAAAAAATTTATCTACATACTCTATTGTGAGGTGTTTGATGTAAGGGAGCCAATACCAGAAATGATCGGCCTCCCCGGGGGATTAGAGAAACACTTATGAACTTTAGGAAGGTGGTAAAAAAATTCAGTATTCTTTTCCTTCTCTAACAGCTCTCACCATCGCAAGCGGGGGCCCCTTTTATGCTTTCTGGGATCCGGATTTTGTTTTGCTTTGTGCAAATACCCAAGGAACAGTTGCATGAGGCGTATAAGCGAGCTACCACTGTGGCTGAGGGCACCAACCGAGGAAATAAAGGCCAGAAAGATAAAAGAGTGCAGGGGCAAGAATTACATGTGGATGACAGAGTTAGGGACCTGGGCTTACCTGGTAAGCACAAAATAGCCAATCGATAGGAATCAGAGCCCTAAATAATTTCAAACCTCGCGAGCCCCCTACTCTATCCCCCCATCCCCCTTCCCATGTATTTTTCTCCCCTTCATCCACTAGTGGAGTCAGCACAGAGCGTCAGTCTACCTAATAAAGGGAGGCGTGAGTAGCTACCGAGGGAATCCTCATCACTAACAAGTAAAGGGTACCAAAGCCTTTGCAAAGACGCAGGCCTGCTACATTATAACTATGGAACAAGGAAAAACCCGGGTGCTCCCTGGTAAAATTCTAGAACAGGGGAAATATAGCAATGAGTGTTACAACCTTATAAACAAAGGTCCCCTCTGGTTCGCCTTCTCGTCCTATGGCTCTGACCCCAATAGGATCCTTATCCAGGATCCTTATTTGTACAGGGATATAGAGAGAAAAGGGGGAGCACAGGTTGAAGAGTTTGGGGTATGTATAGTATCTAAATAGATATTGGTGGGTGTGCTTGAAAGATATATTAAATCACTTACACGGCCTTGTGTAAATGCTCTCACAGCAAGGTTTCGTTGCGATTTACTTGTCTTTATGTTCCCTTGGTTGGTTTCTTTCTTCTTTTCAGAGCTTGGTTTTCTTCCTGGGTTTCTTCAACAGTCCTCAGCTTACAGTGAGGATGTACCCCTCGGAGTGAACAGATTTAAAGACAATTGTTAGAGAAGAATACAGACGGTATTTTATAATGTCCAATGCTTTCAACTTTAAAAATATACAAAAGCAGTAAATGCTGCAAGCACTCACATGGGCAAGTGTGAGTACAATCCTAGGGGAAGGTATCTTTTTATCCGATCTGGTCTTCACACGTGGTGACCTATAGGGGTAATCTTTAAAGACACCTTGATGTGTATTTACTCACACAAGGCCGTGTGAGTATCATTTGATCTACATCTATTATTACATACCAGACCCTGATTACCCCTATACGTCACCACGTGTGAAGACCAGATCGGATAAAAAGATACCTTCCCCTAGGATTGTACTCACACTTGCCCATGTGAGTGCTTGCAGCATTTACTGCTTTTGTATATTTTTAAAGTTGAAAGCATTGGACATTATAAAATACCGTCTGTATTCTTCTCTAACAATTGTCTTTAAATCTGTTCACTCCGAGGGGTACATCCTCACTGTAAGCTGAGGACTGTTGAAGAAACCCAGGAAGAAAACCAAGCTCTGAAAAGAAGAAAGAAACCAACCAAGGGAACATAAAGACAAGTAAATCGCAACGAAACCTTACTGTGAGAGCATTTACACAAGGCCGTGTAAGTGATTTAATATATCTTTCAAGCACACCCACCAATATCTATTTAGATACTATACATACCCCAAACTCTTCAACCTGTGCTCCCCCTTTTCTCTCTATATCCCTGCTACATTATAACACCAGCTACAAGAGCTCTAATGGTGTGCCGGCACCCACACATGGGCCCATTAGATACATGGTTGGGTTGTATTGGGAGAGACATTAGCATACACCTGTGCAGCGGCGTATGTGAAGTATATTGTGCCTGTCGGTGAATGATCCTCCCGTTTGTTTGGGGATCATATGTTTATCTCAATATATATATATATATTTTTTGTGTTTATTACAAGATGTGCTATAAATGCGCCTTTAGTATTTACATTCCTGTGTTGTGTCTCCATTGTCTGACCTTCGGGCCACGTGCTCAGTAAGAGAGATAGTACGGGTTATATCAGGGAGTAGGACTTGGGCCACCACCCCTCCTTAGCAAATAGACGCCAGTCTAAGGGAAATAATGAGAGATTACACACAATACTTCTGTAACCCCTCTCTTCTTTTCCCAAGCATGATGTCCTCCTTTTTCTGGGCCTAGTACATGTGGGATGAGTATCATTGTCCTGTGTTAGCAGTTGTTTCAGACGAGCATTCTGTATCAGGCAAGGACGCTGTGAAGATAACAGCTCAATAGAATTTGTGTAGCTGCTCTGAGTCATTGTTACCCCCTCATCCGCTCTCTTGCATTCTTGGAGTATTAACACATCCCTTGCTGGTTTACATTGACCCAGTCTTATGACAAACATAGTCTCTCTTCTTACCCAGAATCCTCTTAGGGTAAAGTCCAGAGGTCTCAGGTTCATCACCATCTGATGAACCCATGATCTCTAGGAGCGGATATCTCATGAAAGGTGGAAAGTTGCCCACACCTCATCACCTTGAGGATCAAAAATGCCATTGGCTTGTCACCTCGAAGACTGGATATTTCATGGGGCAGGCGATGAGACAGATCATGCCACCTGGGCATATCATAAGGAAGACACAGCCTGACAACTCATCACACCTTATATCAAACAACTGCAACAATCCCCTATAGAACATATAGAACAACTATATATATAGGCAGGAAAGATAAGAACTCTAGGACCAGACAATTCTAGTGGTTGGGTGCAGAAATAAATCAATAAACAAGATGCAGATTTGACTGTTTTATTCAGATTTTCCAACACATGAAATTGCTTGTATTCTTTCATCAGTTCATGGAGTATTTGTAATGATGGCTTTAATGCAACTAGAAGCATCAACCCCCACAATGCACACATCAAAGAATATTTGTATATATTATACATGGATACAGTATCACTGCGCACAGGGACAGGCGATACATTAACCAGGATCCATTAAATTCCACTTTAGCAAAAAATAAAAAGTTACAGTAACACGTTTAATGGGGACCACAGACAAAGATGTGCTACGGAAGATCCCTATATGTATTATGTATAGGTATTTATAGAAATATATATATAGTCTGGCAAAACACACAGAGAAGTGGGATTCTGGGAAGGGGGAAAGGGGAGACACCAAAGATGAAAAAGCTGGGGAGACAGGACATGGCTTTAAAGTATGATAACGTTTGTGTGATCTCAACAGAGGCAACCCCTTCCGTGCCACAGACCTGCAGACCATCGCTTAACTCCTTGCATACTGGAGACAAGGGCAGTGCTTTAATGATTTTCCTTCCCTGCTATATAAAAACAAAGATCAATGCTCAACTTCATCCTTGCTACAGACTGGCAGAGCATCTAATACCCCTACACCCTCTGCACATCATTGCTTAGCTCCCTTCATGCTGCAGACACAATGCGCATTGTTTAATTCCTTTCTATGCTGAGCCTCTCCCATGCTGGAGAGCTTCAGGAGAGAACTGAACCCCCTCCCTGCTAGGTACCTGCAGAGCATTGCTTATTATGTGAGACAGGCAGATCATTGTTTTACCCCGCCACACAGAGACTTGCAGAACATCTCTTAACCCTCGAGTTTCCCCCACAGAGTATCACTTAACCCCTTCCCTTCTGGATGCATGCAGAATATTGGTAACATCCTTCCCCCTCTAGGCACAGTCGGATGGATGACTTAACCCCTTTACCAAAGGTCTGCAGAGCATCACTTAACCCCCACCCAATCAGAAACATGCAGAGCATCGTTTAGACCCATTCTTATTAGAGACCTGCAGAGTATCGCAACCCCATTCTTATTAGAGACCTGCAGCATATCGCAACTCCATTCTTATTAGAGACCTGCAGCATATCGCAACTCCATTCTTATTAGAGACCTGCCGCATATCGCAACTCCATTGCTATTAGAGACCTGCAGAGCATCTCTTAATCCTTTCCCCGCCTGCACTTGCTCCTTACATCCAATTACAGGGATGAACTCCAAAAAGCACTGAACGAATCAGACGCAAGATGAATCTCAGTCGCTTCGATTATAGGACCCCCCCCCCCCTCCCCAAGAAACGCCAGACGCTGTTTAAAGGGGAGGAACAGAAAGCGAAACCAGGAAAGAAGAGATGGGTAATGGGGCATGAATGGAGTAGAGGAGGGGACGGTGGGTAGAGGGAGCGGGGCCTCGGGTATTCAGCATGACACCTCCATGGTGTGGTTGATCTGCCCGATGCCATCGCTGCTTTCCGACTGGGTGCAGGGTCGAGGGCGGTTTCCATCCACAGAGCTGGCACTGGTGAGAGATGCGGTGCGGGAGCGGGCAAGGCGAGTCATACTGGCCGAGGGCACTGAGGGCAGAGAAAGAGACAAAAGGGCCATACACGTAACTTTTCTGTTACACGTAGCGAGCAGCCAGGATCAGCCTCAGAATGTCTGGGGTTTTCCCCCCATGTTTGAACCAGGGCGTTCTCTGGAGCTGAACCCCCAGAACTCAAAGCTTCAGGGACCCCCTGGTTGCCTAGATATTGAATCTTTTACTTTAGCCAGTCCTTGCAAAAGCAAAAAAAAAAAGATGGCTGTCAGCCACCCAATCGGAAACTGCAATGTTATCTCACAATGATGTCACGGCTTTCTATTGGTCGCCACAGTGAGGTTGCCATATTGTTCCCAGTGGCTATATGTTTCACCCGGACAAAAATAATCCACTAAGGGAATTTTAGCAGTAATTATCTCATGAACAAGCGGGTCCCTGTAGCTTGGAGGGCCACGGTTCAGCTCAGCCCTTGTATGAACAGAGGTGAGGAAATAAATATATATATAGAGAGAGAGAGAGAGAGGAGGAAAAAAGAGCAGCACTGATTGTTGCTTTAATGGAGATGAGATCTACTTAAGAAGCGTATTTACATCGATGTGCTATTAAAATACACTTGATTTTGTTGGCTATGTGGCATTAAGCCTCAGCAAGGGTCTGAGGGCTTCTCAAATGCCATGCCGGTGTTAATAACTGTTTTTAGGGACCACCATACTTGCACATGTATGTGTGTGTATGTATGTGTGTGTATGTGTGTATGTGTGTATGTGTGTGTATGTGTGTGTGTATGTGTGTATGTATGTATGTATGTATGTATGTATGTATGTATGTGTGTATGTATGTGTGTATGTATGTATGTGTGTGTGTGTGTGTGTGTGTGTATGTATGTGTGTGTGTATGTGTGTATGTATGTGTGTGTGTATGTGTGTGTGTATGTATGTATGTATGTGTGTATGTATGTGTGTATGTATGTATGTATGTGTGTATGTATGTGTGTATGTATGTGTGTGTGTGTGTGTGTGTGTGTGTATGTATGTATAAAGGGTCGAAACATCTGTCTGTGAGTAGGCTTACTGGCTATGCATCTTAACCCAGGCTGTGCTAAAAAGCTGTGCAATGCAGCAAGCACAAGCTTAAAATGGTTCCATGTAGAAATGGATTTGAGGCAAAAGGTGACACTGCTCATTTGCATGTAATTTCCCAGAATACCTTGCTGCAGTGGAAGCACTATATGATAGGCGATAATGGTGAAAGGCAGGGTTGCAGACCTGTCTAAGATATGTGAATGTGCTCACACAGATAACACAAATATATATAGAAATATTGGACCTGTATGTAAAAATCAGGCTACACAATTTATGGGGAGATATCTGAAGTGATTTCAAAGGCCACGGGAACCATCAAAGACGTGTTTGGGAGCCACTGGGGGTTTACAGACCACAGTTTGAGGACCACCGCCTGGTCGCCAAGAAGAAGTCTAAGGGGAAATACTATAAAGTGCGTTCGTGCTGATCGGCATCAGTCGCCAATTAAGAGCATGGTGCACCTTGCGTCATTTTGACTCTACATCAAGGTGCTTTGCTCCACTTGTGCCCGTGAGTGTGATGGAGAGTGGTTTCAGGAGGAGTTAGTGGAGGAGACAGTCAGCGCAATATCATAATGAGATGCATCAACAGTTTCACTTTCTCTTTGCGTCAAATAAATCCACCAGGTCTGATGTGGTGTGAACCCCTCCACCTGCACCTGCACCTCCATCTGCACATGCACCTCCACCTGCACATGCACCTCCACCTGCACCGAATGTAAAATGCAGGATTAACAAGCTGATCACTGTGCATTTGCTGCAGGGAAAAATTGATTCAGATGACTGACACCAGAGCAAAGACAGCAGAGGTTAACGCTGCAGTCCAAGCAATATCCTACATGTGTTTTTTAAAATAATTCAGTTCTGTACTATGAGAAAATACTTGTAACATTTTTTTAAACAACTCTAGGTGACAGTTTTAATGTATTATAATGTAACAATCATTTTTTGTTTCTATAGCAACCATTTACAAAGTCACATCCCTTTCCTCTTCTGAAACAGGCTCTGGCACAACCCTTTTTGAGCCTCACCCTCTCTCTAGCAGTGCACCAATTGTATCCAGTGACTGCCTGGTCACATGATCTTCCCCACAGAACTTTGTCATATTGATATGCAAATGCATTCCACTGACTGCAGAATACTCCTCTACAGCCATTTAGTGAACCCCAAGCTGAATCTTCTCCGATCGATCACAGGAGAACGGATCGATTGGCAACTTAGCTAACTACTTATCATATTAAAGCTGCAGTTCAAGCAATATCCTACATGTGTTTTTAAAATAAATCAGTTCTGTACTATGAAAAAAAAACTTTTATAGCACTAAAAAAAAACATTTTTAATGTATTCTAATGTAACAAGCATTTTTGTTCCTAGAGCAACAATTTACAAAGTCACACCCCCTTCCCCTTCTGAAACAGCATCACCTTCTGGAGCCCTGCCCTCTCTCTAGCAGTGAACCAATTGAATCTAGTGCCTGCCTGGTCACATGAACTTCCTCACGGAACTTTGGCTGTCAGTGCAGCAGAAGAGGACCCATGATGCATTTAGGGAACCCCGAGTCGAATCTTTGCCGATCGATCACATGAGAACGGCTCGATTGGCAACTTAGTTAATTACTTATCAGTGTGTAGATTTTATTGATGCACATTAAATGAATGAACTGCAGCTTTAAAGGGGGAAAAAAATAAAATAATAATAAAAAAACAGCATCTTGGACTGCTGCTTTAAACAGGGGCCTTGCTATTTCACTGGCTATAGTACCTGCATCTCCCTTATTACAGGGGTTACCCCGTCCAGTTCAGCTTTTTAAGTCTTGACCTTAGTCACAGGACTGGACCTGGATGGACTTGTTTGAAGGACATGAAGCCCAGTGACTGAGCTGTCACAGAGCCGTGTCATTCCTGCCCATGGGAATCTTGCTGCAGAAAGCTGGATTCAAAATCAGTTCCCTTCATTCTCGGACAAGACGAGGGAGAGGGGTCCAGCAGCCCGAGCGCAGCAGCATTCACAGGTGGTGCACAAGGGGAGGGAACATGCAATGTCCAGGGGAAGGGGCAGACACAGCATTCAACAGACAGCAGAGCAGGGGGGGGGGGGGAGAGGGGTTAAGTGCATCGGGGTACCTGCTCCTGCACTTGCACTCTGTCTCCGATCCTTCAGGGAGGCAACTAGGTGGAAGAGAGGGGGCAAGGGGCAGAGAGAGAGGGAGAGGATGGAGGAGGGGGGGGGGTCGAGGATGGAGAGGGGGGAGAGGATGGAGGGGGGGAGGAGAGGATGGAGGGGGAGGAGAGGATGGAGGAGGGGGGCGGAAGAGGATGGAGGAGGGGGGCGGAAGAGGATGGAGGAGGGGGGGGAAGAGGATGGAGGAGGGGGGGGAAGAGGATGGAGGAGGGGGGGGAAGAGGATGGAGGAGGGGGGGAAGAGGATGATGGAGGGGGGGAAGAGGATGATGGAGGGGGGAAGAGGATGAAGGGGGGGGGGAAGAGGATGGAGGGGGGGAAGAGGATGGAGGGGGGGAAGAGGATGGAGGGGGGGAAGAGGATGGAGGGGGGGGGAAGAGGATGGAGGGGGGGAAGAGGATGGAGGGGGGGAAGAGGATGGAGGGGGGGGAAGAGGATGGAGGGAGAGGATGGAGGGAGAGGAAGAGGATGGAGGGAGAGAAGAGAGGGGTGGGGTGGAGAGGAGACAGAGGGGGTGGGTGGGGAGAAGGGGCGGTGGGGAGGTGGTGGGTGGAGAGGAGAGAGGGGGTAGGTGGAGGGTAAAAGAGAAAGCAGAGAGAGAAGAAAAAAAAGAGGAGAGAGCGAGAAGGGAGGGGGTACAGTGGAAGGGGATATAGAGAGACCAGGATAGGTGCGCAGAACGGTAGTGTGAATGAATTAAGAAGATTAGGGAGAATGAACAAAACAGGAAGGTGGGGAAGTGTCAGAAAGCAGAGATGGCAGACAAAGTAAGAATGAGGGGTGATGGATGTAGAGTAAGTGAGGGGCAGGAACAAGGGTGAGGGGAAATACAGATAGAACAAGTGGGAGCGGAGAAATAGTGATAAAGATGTGGAGAGGATAAGGTTGTAAGAATGGGTGGGGGTGTGTGAAAGGGAAGTATAGAGAAAATAGGGGAGGTCGGCGGTAGAGAAAGGGGATATAAGGAAGGAGGGAGACACGGAGATACAGAGGGAGGGGAGGGAGACAGCGATACAGGGGGAGGGAGACACAGATACAGAGGGAGGGGGACACAGAGAAAGAAAGAGAAGGGTTGTTTTTCCTCAAAAGAACACACAATTAAACTGTTACTCTGTAAAATTAAACATCAAATACAACACAAGCTAAAAAGGAGACAGACTGATGTGACAAGACTGCTTCACACACAAACAGATACAGAAACACAGAGAGAAAGACTGACCAGTGAGATGAGACGGACAGAACGACATGGAAATGTGCTCAGATTACCAGATTCAGAGAGAGATGTGCGAGGGGCACAGAAGGAGACAGAGACCTCTCTCACACACACACACACACACAAAGGGTATCTGAGGTGCTGCTCCCCCAAACTGCAGAACTGTCCCGAGCCAGAATCCAGCCTTCTGTTTTATCTATCCCAGAATCCTTTGTTGTATATACACAGACATTACTTTGCAGCAATCACACACAGACGCAATAATGCACCTCTCACACACAATCACACAAACTGCATACACAGACATGCACACAATGACAACCACTCACACAGAACAGTATCAAACAACTCATATACATAACCATATCACATGCTGACACATCACCTTCTCACACAGATACAATATTCAGACAAAACACACCCGCACGCAATGCTACACACTCCTTACAGACATACAACCTGCACATATCCAGCACATGCCCCTCGCACTTTCACACACACACCCAGCCCGCACCATACACACACACACACACACACACACACGCACCTCAGATAAACGCTGCATACCTGGTTGGTGCAATAAAAATATACATACACACTTTCAGCACACATCACACACCCCTCACTGACACACCCCACAAAGACACCACATACAACACACACCCCTCGAAGTCACGCATACAGCACACAACCATCACAGACACACACACCCCTCACAGACACATATCCAGCACACACCCGTCACAGACACGCATACATCACACAACCATCACAGACACATATCCAGCACACACCCCTCACAGAAACACATACAGCACACAACCATCAGACACACACCCCTCACAGACACACATCCAGCCCACACCACTCACACACCCCTCACAGACACTCAGCTAGCATACACCCCTCACAGACATACTGTACATCCAGCACACACCACTCACAGACACACACATACCCCTCACAGGCACACACATACCCCTCACAGGCACACACATACCCCTGTATATCCAGCACACACCCCTCACGGACACACATCCAGCACGGACACACATCCATCACACACTCCTCACACGCTCATGCATGAATAAGCTGCACTTACTGTATCCCATGCCTTGGAGGAAATATTTAAATGCTTCTGTCAGCTTCCCAGGCTGTTAAAAAAATAAAATAAAGATTATATCCCGATGTGTTCATCACCCCCAACAACTTCCCAAACGCGTGAAAACAACAGGGGAGAGACCCAATCAGGAACAACCGGCGCACAGCCGAATGAAGCATCAAGGACGTAGTGACCAAAAAAAGGTTTTTAATGAATAAAAAAAAAAACATGAAAACAACACACTGATGAGAATGAGGACACCTTCCAACTGACTCCATGTCCACAGTGTGATAATGATCCGGTCCAAGTTTTGCTTTTCCATTAGCAGCTCTGTTAGCAACTGTGGTATGAGTAGGAATCTAAAGTAAGACCGGTCTGGATCATTATCGCTAGGGTCCTGGGTGGCCCACCCCAACCTATGTTAAGGGGGTCTCGCCAAGCAACAACTTCACCTGCCCCTCTCCCCTCTATGCCCCCAGACTGCATGGTGTTAATATAGTCTGTTAGATACAAATTATATTAACGATGTACAACTACTAATTTACTACCAGTAGTGTTATATACAGAGACGGACATAATTCACCATTGTGAAGACTACTCACAATGCAATAGCTATTAGCAATCGTTAATGATCAAAATATATTGTTAAGATATAAAAATATGTATGTGCTAAGTAGTAGTAATAGGGATTTTTTTTCAGAAGTGGGGGTTCTGGCAGTAAAGAAAGACTTTTACGTTTGCCGCGCCCAGTAGCTCTCTTGTTGACATAAATATATATTCATGATGTGCTGGGTGTGGGAGTTTGAGGTAGCTGGGAATGTGTGTTAATCCATTTCTGACTGGTAACAGTTGTATGGAGGTAGGTGGCACCTCTCCCCAGAGCTCACGCCTCCTCACTTTTTAACTTGGGAGGTCTTTTCACTTTGCTGCAAAGAACAGGATCTACTATGGTTCTTTCCCCTCATACAGAGGTAACAGGAAGGGTTCACAGTGGGACCTGAATTAATGTTGGTTATACCTTGACGTGGTATGCAGGCTTACGACTCTTTGGCCAAAGGGTTTAACTAAATAACCAAGTAAATATTATTATTAAAGAAGTATTTAAACTTTATACTTATTACTTTATATGTTTTTTTCAATTGGATGTAGCATTGGGCACCCCTGTCTTTTGTAGTAAATAAAGAACGTAAGAAAGGCCAAGTTGTAGAAATATTATAGAAAAGCAGAATATAATGTAATAGACCTAATAATAATAATAACTTTATTTGGATAGCGCTTTTATCCCCAATGGGACTCAAAGCGCTTCACCGTTACAAAAAGGGAAAAAATAAGATAAAATGTAAGGTTATAAATATTACGGATGTGTGAGCTGCATTGTACTTGTAGTCACTCACAAATACCTCAAGCCCTATACCCCCTATTCTGCAGTAGACCCTAGTTTCTTAGAGGCATGCCTGTGATGTGACATACGCAGTCATACACGTGTTCAGTGGGGTGTAGAGACAGAGCGCACACGTAGTCCTTTACCTGTGTCAACTGAGGGAGCCCACCAGAGTCAGCCATCTGTGGAGGGTTAGAGAGAGAGAGTGAGAAGAAAAGAGATGGCAGGTGATTTATAAGGACGGGAAAGTATGAGAAGGGGGAGGGAAACGCTGAGAAAGAGATGCATGAAATGTACAAGTGAAGAGGGGGTTAAGGGGAAAGAAGAGGCACCATATGGCAGTCATGGGGGGACGAGGACATGGCCGTGACGGTGGAACCGGGACATGGCAGCGACGGTGGAATCGGGACATGGCAGCGACGGTGGAACCGGGACATGGCAGTGACGGTGGAACCGGGACATGGCAGCGACGGTGGAACCGGGACATGGCAGCGACGGTGGAACCGGGACATGGCAGTGACGGTGGAACCGGGACATGGCAGCGACGGTGGAACAGGACGGTGGAACCGGGAAATGGCAGCGACGGTGGAACCGGGACATGGCAGCAATGGTGGAACCGGAACATGGCAGCGACGGTGGAACCGGGACATAGCAGCGACGGTCGAACCGGGACATGGCAGTCACGGTGGAACCGGGACATGGCAGTGACGGTGGAACCGGGACATGGCAGCGACGGTGGAACCGGGACATGGCAGCGACGGTGGAACCGGGACATGGCAGCGACGGTGGAACCAAGACATGGCAGTGACGGTGGAACCGGGACATGGCAGTGACGGTGGAACCGGGACATGGCCGTGACGGTGGAACCGGGACATGGCAGTGACGGTGGAACCAGGACATGGCAGTGACGGTGGAACCGGGACATGGCAATGGGAAGCACAAGGTAAGGAAAGACTACACTTGTTAAAGAAGGCGCATAGGGTGAACGGTAAGACAGAGGATACTGTACATATAGACTCGTATGTACTAAGCAGCCTATTGCCATAAAACTCATTAAGTTGCTGGAGGACACCATACAGCCCATTCACTTGACTGGGTTATAAGGTGTCTTCCGGCGCTGGAAGGTTCTTTATGGTATGGTTGAAGAGTGCTTTGTAAATATGACCCCTAATGTGACAGAGACAAGAGCAAGCCTAGAATGAGTTGGAGACTCAGAAACTACGTAGTGATAAAGACGCACAGAATACCTTCAGGAAAGTTGTGTTCGTTGGGTCCAGTTTGGAGTTACATTCAACCTAAGGGACAAATAAAACACTCAACATGTGTACCTTACACTTATCTTATTTATCAGCTATGTTCTCCTCCACAACGGAAGGAGCTAAGACGCGGGTGGGGATTGTGGATACACACATTATTCCTGCTAGGGAACACCATTCTAGCATTACTTGTACTCCTGTGTGCTCCCATATAACCCTACAGCCCCTTCTCTTACACCCCTTCCCGTTGCATCTCCATCATCCTTGAATACTCAATACACCTCTCTTCTAAAGCCTTCCCACTCTACAAATAACACGCTGAATGGCTATGCACTGTGCCATTAGATACAATGGGTTTTTATAGATCAAAAGGCTCTACTAAAGAGGCTTTCCGTGCAGATCCCATGATTCAGCGCTAACGGAGCTTACAGAATAAGCCCCAATGTATCATGACAAAAGTGGCGCAATTCAGATAGAAACACAAACTGCACAATGAGATCTCATAAGGGGAAAAATAAATTCCTTCCTGTCTCCAAGAATTGGCAATCGGATTATTCCCTGGATCAGCATCCTTCCCATGTTTACTTATTTGGTAGTAAACTCAACATCGTTTCCCTGCCCCCTCTCCATGTAACCACTGCCCTCGTGAGGTGAGGAGAAGCACAAAATAAGGGGTGTATGGGAAATGAGGGGAAGCAGCATAAAAATAAATGTCATTAATTAATAAATATTTACGCCCATATCTATTAAGCGGTGCTATTCCATCAAACCCATTCTGGTGCAGGAAGACACCTCAGACCATATTTAGTAAG
Organism: Ascaphus truei; assembly: GCF_040206685.1. Lineage (NCBI taxonomy): Eukaryota > Metazoa > Chordata > Amphibia > Anura > Ascaphidae > Ascaphus > Ascaphus truei. The sequence goes on from NC_134501.1 coordinate 11,235,527, forward strand.
CAGTTTTCTGCCAGAAGACACCTTTCCGATGTGTGAAGACATCTTACAGTCCATTGACTTGAACGGGCTGTAAGGCGTATCCCAGCTCCAGAAGGTGCCTATGGCAGAAGACTTCTACCTTATGAAGCTTTATGGCCCATAAGGGGTCATCCAGCTCCAGAAGGTGTTTTGTGGCATAGCACCTCTTAGTAGATATGGACCTCAACCCATGATTTGACTGCACACTGACCACGCTGTCTTCAGCTGGGGAATTATCTCCAACCACGAGCATCACTGGAGCTCTGAAAGAGAGGGACGTGAGAGGTCAAAAAGGTTAGAGGAGGCGGGACAGTGTGAGGATCGAGAGTGAGTCTAGGAGGGACAGTGAGTGAGACTTTAAGGTGAGACAGGTATACAGAGTGAGGCTGAGGAGGCCGTGAGCATGACGTGAAATATCTAGGAGAATGGGGGTATGGAATTTTACTTTAGGGGCCTCCATTAGGAAGATAATTGGCTGGTTGTGCAATGTGGACAAGAATAACAGTGGGGAGAGACGAGTGTAGGTACTTTGGTGTATAAAACGTGGGTGTGACAGTTTGGAGGGGAACAAGGCCACTGTGGGAGGACGGCGGAAATGTGGCAATGGAGGAGTGAAATTCTGAGAGTGCAGAAAGAGGCAAAATGATATGTCACTTTCTCCCAAAACAGGCACTGCTCATCTTCTCCTTGATTACCCTTGTTGGCTTCCCATCAAGTGCAAGGTTCTCCTCCATACCTTGTAGACTGTACACTCGTCTGCTCTTCCCTACATCTCAGCTTTGATTTCTCCCTATACTGCTGGTGGTCTCCTTGCTCTGCGCAGGGCTGCCTCCTTTACACCCCTTCCACCTCTACTGCCCTCTCTTGCATACACTGTTTTCCCTGCACTGCCCCCTAGCTGTGTAACTCCCTCACACTCAGTATACACCAAGCACCTTCATCAAATGTGAACATGCACCTTCTGAATGAAGCAGTTCAATAGCCTGGACTCATGACCACTCCTTACCCGGCACCATTGTGGTCAATCTCCACCATCCACTGCTCCTTTCCTTAATGTCTCTGCAAGTCTCCCGACACATCAATGAAATTGTAAGCTCTCCGGGGCAGGAATTCCCTTTCCTATAATGCGCGGATGTTTTTGGTGCACTTCCTGTATTATATGGTCTACGTTGTGTACATTGTTGCCGATATAAAGATATAAATACACTTTATACATGATAGTTAGGGGGTAAGAATCCACTGATGTATGCATCTAGGGAGTTGGACGTGGTGTGATAGTTACGGTTAGGTGGAAACGGGTATGGCGTGAAGGAAAGCAGAGAAGACGGCGATCACCAGGTGTCCTTTTAGTACAGGGGAGGCCAACTTCAGTCCTCAAGGGCCCCCAACAGGTCATGTTTTAAGGATATCCCTGCTTTAGTGCAGGTGGCTCAGTCAATGACTGATTGAGCCACCTGTGCTGAAGCAGGGATATCCTTAAAGCCCGACCTGCTGGGGGCTCTTCATGACTGGAGCTGGCCACCCTTGCTTTAGCAGGTATTGTGGGTGATGTGACACTGGATAGAGAAGGAGAGATGGAAACTAATAAGGGTACTCACCGCAAAGTCTTCGCATTTGGGACGGTTCCGGGACGATTCATCTCTAAATCTCTCCGACTGAAAGCGCAAACGAGGGAGAGAGAAAGAGTGAGACAAAGCAGTTACATGCATAACAATGCAGTGTCACGGTCCCAAACACAGCTACTGGAGAGCAGCATTGTGAGCTAGCAGGGCAGTATGGGGAGGTGAGCAGTTGTCAGGGAAATGAGTGGGGAATCAGCGAAGTTATCACAACAGCAGAGTTATTAGGGCAGGCGACAGTACAGGGATATTTATTGGAGCAGTTGAGGATTACAAGGGAATGAAGCGCTATGTACATTATTGGCGCTATATAAATAAAGACCTACAATACAATACAATGCACCCTGGCTGTTACACGAATAGCGAGGTAGATATCGGGGCAAGAAGAGGAGATAGTAAGGAAAGTATTTTGAGAAGTTACTTGAGTATGTGGGGCAATTGGATGAGCAGTGGAAACGTTATTGGCATACTGTGGGTAGCTAGTGGAGTGGAAATTATAAGGGCAATTACAATGACCATCATTAAATTTGTAGGGGCAGTTAGTGAAGAAGCATTCTAAATGGTTGTGCACTACACACACACATACACACATACATACATACATACATATATATATACATACATACATACAGTAGAAAATATTCCCTGTTGCAAAACTGTGGCAGAAACACATATCCCTTTGAATGTAATGTTTTTTGTTTGTATATATATATATAATTTTTTTGCCCCAGTTTTGCACGTCTGACAACTCTTTCTATACCTCCTGTTACAGTGTACAGCCACTGGCCGGGAAGGGAGAAGGAGGCTGCTGCTGTCTCCCAGCTGCAAAAACAGGAGCAAAGAAGAAAATCCTATTGGTTTCAATGGGAATGTTTTTGGTTCACTTTTGTTTGCTCCAGTTCTGCAGCCGGGAGACTTTGATAAATCACCCCAGGTGTTAAAGGGGCGACCCCCTCCTAGTTATTAGTTATTAGACTTGAAGGGGTTTTATTCGGGCAGTTGATGGCATTAGTGGTAGATTATATGAGTACCCGTTGTACATATTCCAGAACAGCTGCAAATTGCTCTGGTTCACACAGCTGCCGATTTGCTGCCGGTAATTCTGCACAAGCTCTGTGTTATTCATCAGCTCCTCCTGGGGTGAAAGACATGTGAAAACAGTGAGTCAACATTGTTACCTCAACTATTAATATATTCTCTGCTGTATAGAAAGCAGTCCCAATAAAATCACCCTATAAAGCCCGTCCATATGGAGAAGAGATGACCTCCATGTACAGCTACTCTATCTCACACTAATCAATAATGTAATCATGATGATGCATAGAACGGATGTCCAACGCATCATCAGAATCAATGATGGGGTTAAGATGTCATATCTGACCATGATGTCATACACTTGGAATGAGAATCAGTGATGAGATCCCGATGTAACATGGGCCTGTGATGTCATGCACATGTTTGCAAACAATGATGTGACCCCCCCCCCCTGTTGCATAACTCAGGAATGTCATGTGTATTACATGCAATCATGTGTATTACATGCAATTATGATGTTACATGGAGCAGTGAGGTCATCTCATATATATCTCATATATGTTTGATGATGTATGCTCATATCACACAGATCAGTGATGTCACGTATGTAATGCTGATACCATAGGGAGAAATGGGGGTCATATCCCTCAGATAATTATTACTAATACTATAATCTATTTATAGGGCTGCAACATATTCTCACGCACAATACAATGGGGCAGCAAAGCCATCACATAATAATACCAGTACACATACTGATAAAAAAGTAATGAGGTCACTGATCCAAGCTACTTACAATCTACAGTGATGTCATTCTTATGTCACATAGACCAAGAAAGTCATCCATCTGTTACAAGAGTAAGTGATGTCACTTGGTCCGGAGAGGTCTTATATAGACGTTCGAAGAGATGGGGGTCTAATCACAGTATAAGGAATATAACCGGTTCACACAGAATATTGCACTGGAAACACAACACTTCCCTCTATGCATCCATAAAACCGTCCATCTTCTTAGTCCTATTAAAAACTTCACAAGCAGCCAGTGGGATGACGTTCTTCACACCGGTGATCGGAGCTGGGTGTGAAGAGGGTTAGGTCTTCACACCACCATACAGATGTGTCTAGCTTCATTGTCCCCTTTGGCGTGTTATGATGGGGTATGTTTTGATATTTTCAAACTAGAAGATCTGCCACTGAATCCCCTGGAAACTCTGATATCCTGCATTATAACGGGACATGTTGTACTATCCCTAGGAAGAATGTGGCTGGCGACATCTGTATATGACTAATATATATGAATGCTTGGAGCAAATCATTATGTATCTACTACAATTTTCTGTGTGCACCGGTCCTTTTGAGTATACTGTAGTGTTGAGTTGACCACAGAGCTCATAGTGGTAGCACCGGTTTAACGTCTCTGAAGCTGGATCATGGGACTTATGGAACCCTACTAATATAGGTCTGAATATAGGAGGTACGGAGGTAGCCAGCTGCCTTGAGCACCTTGTTTTTTACACTTTTGATATGTGGGTGTAATCACAGTACCTGGCTGAAGAGGTGGGAGAGCACGGTGTCTGGGAGGGAGCTGGTGAGACCAGAGAGCTGCGGAAAGAAGGATGGAGTGAGTGCTTTACCCACCAGTCTGCTTATCCCGAGCCACCCATCCTGCGTCTCCCGTCTACAAACGCCACACATACCCCTTTAAAGACCTCTTTATGATCTCTTTCTCTACCACCTTTGTCCGTCTCACCTTGGAAGCTGCCCAATCGATCCAGCCTTTTCCGTTGGGATCAATGTTTACCAGAACCAAGCCTTCCACCAACTCAGGGAAAATCAGCTGTTGGACAGAGAAAAAAGTGGGGTTCAACCGGACCCAGGAGATGAAGGAGTTAAACAAGAACCAGAGGGAGTGGGGAGACGAAAAGATAAACCAGACAAAGCGAGGGTAATGCTCTGCAATGCGTTATTGGCAGCTCTAGGGTTAATTAACGACGCCACTGGAACGCCAATCCTTTTTCCCAGCAGCATAGGCACCTCAGGTAGAGAAGTGAAACTTTACCTGACTTGAAGAGATTCTCTTTGCCATTGTCCTGATGAAGGTCCCAGCGGACTGAAACGTCGATTTTGTGACTTCTCGATTTTAATAAGGCGTACGTTTTTTTCAAAATATTTTTCTACTACTTGGTGTGCTTTAACTTGGGTTCTTTTTTTTAGCTCTTTGATTGTTTTGCTATATCTAAGGCCTGGGACATAGTGATTTAATCAGTGCGGAGGCGCGCTGAGGCTCAGGGAAAGCGGTGCTTTCCCTGGCCTTACACAGCGCGCCGTCTGTGGGCGTGTCGGGGGCGGGCCAGTGACGTCACGGAGCTGGTTCGCCCTCATTGGGCCGAACCGCTCACGTGACCGGCCCTGCGCTCCGGCGAGCGCCAAATTTGAAAACTTCTTGAGACACACGCTTCCCCAAGCGTGCGGACGCGTGCGCGAGCCCCTGCTAAAGCCGCTCTCATTGCGGCTGCAGGGGCTCAGTGCCGAGTGTGAGCGCGCCTCAGCACGGCTCAGCCTTGCTCACACCACTATGTCCCAGGCCTAAGTCTGCAAGAGTTTTGCTATGTTTGAAGAGATTGTAAACCATTTTCCCCACAATGTTTAAAGCTTTTTAGACCTAATTTAAGAACATTTTATACAGTATTTGTGCTCTAAAAACAGAAGAAAAACAATCCCATAGGAACTGTGGGTGTGTAATAAAATAAACAGTGGTTCTGTGAAGTGCCATCAAACTTTGAACACAGCCTCCCTGTGTGTCCGACAACAAAATATAAGCCTTTCTTGGACATTAATTGCCTATTGGGGGATATGTCACTATTCGCGAGTGTACTTAAAGTGAGTGTCCTTAAACCGGGGTATGCCTGTACCTATTTTAATGTGCCCAGTGTTGGCGGCTCAGAGCGCTTGAAGGTGCCTTATGGAACTGCATCTCTTGGTAAATATGGGCCTCAAATCACTTCTTTTATTTATTTAATAGGTTGAGTTATGAAAATATTGGGACCATTTGGATAATGCATCGGAAGCTGCCTCTGTAATGGGAAATGGGGGGGGGGGGGGGTAAGCGACTCCGGAATATGTGCAGTGACATCCAGCAGGGGGAGACAGAGTGTAACCTGGATTAGTTAGTGAATGTGAGCAGGGACTGCACTTCAAAGGACAGATACACACACACACACACACACACACACACCGATTCATTCATACATACAGTACACACTGATACACGGATACACACATACATACAAGCCAATACACACACTGATTCATTCATACATACACACTGATACAAACACTCCAATACACTGATACACACATACATATACACCGATACACACCAATTCATTGATACATACACACTGATACACAGACACAGATACACACACTCCAATACACCGATACACACACACTGATACACACACTCTCCGATACACTTATACACACAAATTGCCACACATACATACACGCCAATACACACACTGATTCATTCATACATACACACTGATACACGGATACACACATACATACACGCCAATACACACACTGATCCATTCATACATACACACTGATACACACACTCCAATACACTGATACACACATACATATACACCGATACACACCAATTCATTGATACATACACACTCATACACAGATACAGATACACACACTCCAAAACACACACTGATTCATTCATACATACACACACTCCAATACACTGATACACACATACATATACACCGATACACATACACTGATACACACACTCTCCGATACACTTATACACACACGCAGATACACACACATCTTGATATGGTAACAGAAGGGATCCATAACCCATAATCAGGTTTCACCTAGTGACCACCAAGTAACACAGAAGGGGGCAGATACACACACACACACACACACACACACATCCCGAAAAAGACAGCCCCACACACACACCAATATAAAGAAACATACATCACCAATAGAAATATATATAGACATAAAACACATACATTATACACCAACGCAGACGTCCACACCGAAACCACACCGAAACCACACCGAAACCACACCGAAACCACACAGAAACCACACAGAAACCACACCGAAACCACACCGAAACCACACCGAAACCACACCGAAACCACACCGAAACCACACCGCACACACTGAGATCTGAAGGACTTACAGCAAATTTTGCGAGGACGTAGGCTCCGGCCCCAACACCAATCCCAATGACACTCTGAAACCTACAAAACAAGGCCTGTTACACACACGGAGCACTGTATGGGGCCGAGGTTGTGCTGTGTATCAGACATGGTGTGTCCCTCATTGTGTATGTGTGTCCCTCATTGTGTATGTGTGTCCCTCATTGTGTATGTGTGTCCCTCATTGTGTATGTGTGTCTCTATATTTGTATCTATATCCTTATGCTGGTACTTTTGTTACTATCTTTTGTGGGTTACACGGTGTCTAAGTATGATACATGCTATATCTCCATGTCAGCTTCCATGTGTCATCCCATGTGTATGTACAATATGTGTGTCTGTGTGTGCTTAAAGCTGCAGACCAAGCAATGTCCCACGTGTGTTTGTTTTTATAACTCAGTTCTGTACTATAAGAAAATACCTGTAGCATGTTCTTTTTAAAAACAACTCTGAAATACATTTGTAATATACAGTGTTATAATGTAACAAGCATTTTTTGTTTCTATAGCAACCATTTACAAAGTCACACCCCCTTCCTCTTCTGAAACAGGCTCTGGCACACCCCTTTTTGAGCCCTGCCCTCTCCCTAGCAGTGCACCAATTGTATCTAGTGACTGCCTGGTCACATGATCTTCCCCACAGAGCTTTGCATATTTGGTCCTCTTCTGCCGCAATGACAGCCATTTAGTGAACCCCCGAGCCGAATCTTCGCCCATCGATCACAGGAGAACGGATCGATTGGCAATTTAGCTAATTACTTATCATTGTGTGGACTGTATTGATGCGCATATTAAATGGGGCAAATAAATTAATAATAAAAAATAAATTAAAAAAAAGGCAGCTTGGACGGCTGCTTTAAATACCAGTTAGTAAGTACATGGCTTGTGTGCTTGTGTGTTTCAGTCACTCTGTCCCTGTGTGTGTGTATATATATATCTGTCCCTGTGTGTGTATGTATATATCTGTCCCTGTGTGTGTGTATATATCTGTCCCTGTGTGTGTGTATATATCTGTCCCTGTGTGTGTGTATATATCTGTCCCTGTGTGTGTGTATATATCTGTCCCTGTGTGTGTATATATATATATATCTGTCCCTGTGTGTATATATATATATATATATATATCTATCCCTGTGTGTGTATATCAATCTGTGTTTGTGTCGCCATGTGACTGTATTTGTACATATCACCGTGTGTAGGTATCTCTCTCTCTCTCTCTCTCTCTCTCTCTCTCTCTCTCTCTCTCTCTCTCTCTCTCTCTCTCTCTCTCTCTCTCTCTCTCTCTCTCTCTCTCTCTCACTCTCTCTCTCACTCTCTCTCTCTCTCACTCTCTCTCTCTCTCTCACCCGAAGTGCTGCACGACACTAGACAGCATGGCGGCCAGATGCTCCATGGTGGGATACTGATACCTAGAAGAACGCAGCAGGTTATTAGCATGGGATTAGATGGCGATACGTAATGATCACAACGGGGGAGAGAACTTATCAGTTACTTACCCCTGTGGGAACTGCGAGGCTCCCACCTGTTGACCTGGAGCATCCACATGACACACGACAAAGTGCTTGGTTATCTCTTGCATGTCCTCGTAGTTAAAGAACGTGTTAAAGCAAAGCTTGTCTGAAAGAGGAGAGTGCGGAGAGCAAAGTCAAGACTCGGACCCATATTTGGTAAGCAGTGCTGTTCCACAAGACATCTCCCAGTGCTGGAAGACACCCTCTGGCCCATTCCAGGTGTCCCACCCCCTCTGGCCCATTCCAGGTGTCCCACCCCCTCTGGCCCATTCAAGGTGTCCCACCCCCTTCTGGCCCATTCAAGGTGTCCCATCCCCTCTGGCCCATTCAAGGTGCCCCCCCCTTCTGGCCCATTCAAGGTGTCCCACCCCCTCTGGCCCATTCAAAGTGTCCCATCCCCTCTGGCCCATTCAAAGTGTCCCACCCCCTCTGGCCCATTCAAGGTGTCCCATCCCCTCTGGCCCATTCACGGTGTCCCATCCCCTCTGGCCCATTCAAGGTGTCCCATCCCCTCTGGCCCATTCAAGGTGCCCCCCCCTTCTGGCCCATTCAAGGTGCCCCCCCCCCTTCTGGCCCATTCAAGGTGTCCCACCCCCTCTGGCCCATTCAAGGTGTCCCACCCCCTTCTGGCCCATTCAAGGTGTCCCACCCCCTCTGGCCCATACAAGGTGTCCCACCCCCTTCTGGCCCATTCAAGGTGCCCCCCCCCTTCTGGCCCATTCAAGGTGTTCCATCCCCTTCTGGCCCATTCAAGGTGCTCCCCCCCTCTGGCCCATTCAAGGTGTCCCATCCCCTCTGGCCCATTCAAAGTGCCCCCCCTTCTGGCCCATTCAAGGTGTCCCACCCCCTCTGGCCCACTCAAGGTGTCCCATCCCCTCTGGCCCATTCAAAGTGTCCCATCCCCTCTGGCCCATTCAAGGTGCCCCCCCCCCTCTTCTGGCCCATTCAAGGTGTCCCATCCCCTCTGGCCCATTCAAGGTGCCCCCCCCTTCTGGCCCATTCAAGGTGTCCCACCCCCTCTGGCCCATTCAAAGTGTCCCATCCCCTCTGGCCCATTCAAAGTGTCCCACCCCCTCTGGCCCATTCAAGGTGTCCCATCCCCTCTGGCCCATTCACGGTGTCCCATCCCCTCTGGCCCATTCAAGGTGTCCCATCCCCTCTGGCCCATTCAAGGTGCCCCCCCCTTCTGGCCCATTCAAGGTGCCCCCCCCCTTCTGGCCCATTCAAGGTGTCCCACCCCCTCTGGCCCATTCAAAGTGTCCCACCCCCTCTGGCCCATTCAAGGTGTCCCATCCCCTCTGGCCCATTCAAGGTGTGCCACCCCCTCTGGCCCATTCAAGGTGTCCCATCCCCTCTGGCCCATTCAAGGTGTCCCACCCCCTCTGGCCCATTCAAGGTGTCCCATCCCCTCTGGCCCATTCAAGGTGTCCCACCCCCTCTGGCCCATTCAAGGTGTCCCATCCCCTCTGGCCCATTCAAGGTGTCCCATCCCCTCTGGCCCATTCAAGGTGCCCCCCCCCCCTTCTGGCCCATTCAAAGTGTCCCATCCCCTCTGGCCCATTCAAGGTGTGCCACCCCTCTGGCCCATTCAAGGTGTCCCACCCCCTCAGACCCATTCAAGGTGTCCCACCCCCTCTGGTCCATTCATTCTTCTGACCCTCGAAGGTTATGACATATCACTGCTTAATAAATATTGCCCTATATGCACAGTGACCAACTACAAGTTATTGGTCAGCTTTACTCTCCCTCCCATTACACTGATATAAAAAGTATGACTGTGCCTCCTACAGCGTAGCAACAGATACAGTGAAACAGAAATCATTAGGACTTGTGGACCATTTATTCTGCCTTCCTATGTACAGAGTTAAATAAGGACACAGAGTGAAATTAATTACAAAATGCATCTCTTAGGGGCTTTTGAATAGGGGAGTGTTTCCCAATCAATTGTTTCTTCTGTCCTTATTAAACCCTGTTCTGATCAGAGAGCCAATAAAGATAAGGGAAGGTTGAGAGAGGGGGGCACTGTCTGAGCAAACTCTTGTTGAACAGACAGTGATATCAGGCAAAAAGTGAGCAGCCAGGAGGAATCTATCCCTTTCCAAGTCTCCGCTCACCGTGTTTACAAACTAACTTAAAAAAAAGGATTTAAAAAGATTTTGGTTACAAAATAAAAATACATCGGTCCCCGAGATTTAACCCCTTAAACAAGTCACTGTCGTGCCGTTTACGGACACCTCTCCACAGTATCCAAACCCGCCCCTCAGTCCCACCCTGCAGACGGCATTCCCGCGGTGACGCCCGCGCTGCACTTACGGTTCAGCCCCACGTCGTGGTATGTGAGGATCGCAGGGCGGTTGCCTTTCGGAGTGCCGCGAATAAGCACATGTAGCATCCCGTATGGGGTCTCAATATCATGCTCCTATCAAGAGAGGGCGAGAAGGGAGGGTGAGCGAGGAAAGAGGAAGTAAAGATGGGGGGGAGGGAGGGGGGAGAACAGTGAAGGAATAAAAGAAGAGAGAGAGAGGGGAGACAGAGGCGGGAGCGGGAAAGACAGCAAGTCCGACCAAGAGGGGAAAGGTAGCTGCAGACAAGGATTCTGGGCACATCCTTTCCAGCTTTATCCTGTGGATCCCCTAGTGCTTATGTTTTCTGCATTTTACAGCTTGGCCTGAAACAAGGAAGTGCAGAGTCAGAGGACCCACTGAGAGACAGCTATGTCAGCCCTTTTCGAATCACGTTGTGCTTGGCCACTGGGTCTGTATCGTTAAGCTTGTAGTGGTTGCACACCAGACACAATCAAGTTATGTTGAATAAAAAAAAAGTGACAAAACCCAGATGCATAGAAAGTGCGGCACGTCGTCCATCATGTCACTGTCCCAGAAACACGCTCAATGTCTCTGATTCCCTCTAATCCACCAAACTCTCCTTTCACCCTCAATATCTCCTTTTTCTCCCCTACCAAGACCTTCTCTCCTCTTATTCACCCATTATCTCCTTCGCTATCCCACCAATATCCCGTGCTCTCCATGCTTTCGATCTGCAATCGCCCCCTTTTCCCCACTGCATGGACAATGTCTCTCTCTATCTTTTCCTAATATAACCTTTCCTCTCCCACCAATACCCGCCCATCCCGCTCCCCCAGCAATTCCTTCTCTTTCACATCTAATACTCTCCTCCCCGCCATTGCTCTCTCCAACATATTTCCCATCCATCTCCCACTCTCCACCATCAATTCAGAATAGGGGTTAGCAGCATAATGCAGTCAACGATCCATTAACTTCCATTTAAATGAACAGAACTTGATGCATAATGAATTGCATATTACCCTGCTTCTCCCTATATAACATACGGGGGTCATATCTCCTCCCTACCCTCTCCACTGCCTCTCTATACCCTATTCCCAATAGCTGCATCTCTGCACAAAAATCTATTTTCTCCAACACCTCACTCTTTCCCCAATACTCCGTCTCTCCAATATATCCCTCTCCCCTTTCCCTCTGTACTCCCCCTTTTCCGTCCGCTCTCCCGTGTAAATGTTGGGATGTCAGATTTACATTAAAGGAAAGGGATTCTGTTCACGTCGCCTTCCCTGCGCCTTGTCACGCTTCTTCTGTGTCCTTCTCAAGGTTATAAGTCGCACAGAAAGAACCTTCCCGATTACTACCAACCTGCAGGTCCCTCACACAATTCCTTCTTTGCTACAGGCTAGCAGGCACTGTACCATCACTTAGCCCATTTAGTGACTGGGACCTGCAGAGCATTACCCAACCCATACAAGGATCTGCAGAGCATCATGTAGTCCTTTTACTAACTGAGGCCTGCAGAGCACTGATTAACACCTTCTCTGCTGGAGTGACCTGTACAAACTATTTATTTGCTGAAGACTTTTAGTGCAGAACATCGCTGAACCCTCCTGCAGAGCCTCAGTAAATACTCTTTTAATAGAGCCCTGCAGAGCATTGCTTAACCCCCTCTCTCATAATGAGTGCTCTGCAGACTTCTTTAACAGCCTCCATGCTGACGTGAACTTGTCATTTATTTCTGTACAATGCATTGCAAGCCACTTCCGTACTCAAATGGGTTAAACCTCCTGTGATGGAAAGGGCGTTAGGGTGTTGCGTCTTCCACCCACAATAAGAGGGCTTGTTAGCCTGGCTTAGTTTTCCACCAATACAGAAGTGAAGAGCATTGCTTAAATTCTCCATCCACCTGCAGAGCATTGCTTTATTCTCAAACGATAAGGAGAACCGGAGGGCGTCACTTAAATGTATTCTAATAAAGGTCTGCAGAGCATCGCTTCAATCTGAGAATGGCAAGGGTATTGCTCAACTCCACACTGAAGAGCATCTCGCTTGCGCCGTCTGCCTCCCTGAAGCGTTGACCTTGACATTTCACAATGACCTTGGGACTCCTGTTTAAAAGAAGGAGAGTGGCCTGACTGCTGATAACTCAGCTCAGTCCCCAACACAATGCAGCCAAAGAAAAGCAAAGGCTGACACTGGGGGGCGGGTGGGGGGGTGAGGGGACACGGCAGGATTAACATTCCAACACGTAGATTAGAAGAATAGAATCTTAAACACTTCTTGCTGCCTCTTAACCACACACACACAGTACCTCCCATAATCCGTGCCAAGAGTAACCCCTGCCAGGCCAGCAGACATCATTTCATAACAGGACCACAAAGCACCCTGCGATTGGGAGAACATGACAAGCACATCACACCCTTCTCCCAGAAGTCCAGGACACGCACACCCTGTTCCTGGGCGCACAGCCTTCTCGTGTGCAGAATACTGATGCTGCAAGAATATGGTCACACACACACAAAAGCATCGTGCTGCTGATACACCAGGACTTACACACACAAAGCCCGGTGCTCTAGTCACTCACCCCATCCCAGCACTCCGGCATCACTAGGTGTACAGAGGGTGGTCCTTTAAATCACACTGACTGGAGTTCTATGATGGCTACACAGACAGATGGGAAGAGAGGGAGATACAGGCGGGAGAGAGAAGGCTGGATAGACAGACAGAAGCACATGCAGCGCCGCTCTGCTGTGTCACAAGCTTTATAGACTCAAACCCCCCACCCTGTTTCTTTATCCCACAAACCAGCTCCCCCTCCCACCTTTTGCTGCAGAGACTGCAGCTGTGCGATTGGGTGAGCGGTGCATAACCCTCCCCTCTGCCTCGCCTCCCCCCCCCCCCCCCCCATCTTATCAGACATCATTAGATTCTTTCCTCTACAATCAATACTGTTCCGTCCTTAACAATGTAGTGCTCCTCCATACCCCGACATCAATACTCCACTCCCAATAAGTACTGTCCCATTTATCACCAACACTGCCCCTCCCATCAAGGACAGGAGCATCCAGCCCCCCCCCCCTCCTCTCCCCATCAAACCTCTCTGTGTCGCAGCATTAAAACACGCAGAATCTTACAATGCAAAGGGCAGCAATGGGTTACTGCAAAGAGGCGTGTGACCAAATCAGAGGACACGCAAACTGCACTCACCTTCTCCCCAGTCATATACACACATAGGAGTGGTCCCCTACGCCAGGGGTGGGCAACTCCAGACCACAAGGGCCACCAACAGGTCACGTATTAAGGATATCCCTGCTTCAGCACAGGTGGCTCAATCTGTGGCTTACTCATTCTGACTGAGCCACCTGTGCTGAAGCAGGGATATCCCTAATACCTGGCCTGTTGGTGGCACTTGAGGACTGGAGTTGGCCACCCCTGGCCTAAGCATAGGAGTGGTACCCTCACGTCATAAACTCCCATAGGAGTGCTACTGTCAGTACCAAGACAGTATTGGCAACCCGTTGCTCTTGCACTCAGATTGGGGCGGCCCCCTCATATTCACGGAGAAGAATCATCAGGAAAAAGCTACTCGGGATGCCCCGAGATAATGGGGACTAACTGCGACGAGGAAAAACAAGAAGGGTGCTAAAGGCACAAAATCTTAGTCAGGGAACAGCATATCAAATCGAGGGAGAAAAGCACACCCCAAAAATTCTGAAAATAGAACTACTGCAAAAAAGTCATTTTAATGACTGGAACAGTAAAAAATATCCAACGTTTGGGTGAGAAGCGGTTTGGGGTGCGTGGCTCCCTCCATTTCATATGCCCCTCATATTCCCAACACAGGATATTGATAGACCCCCCACGTTTTCTTTGCAGAGTTTGATGTTCCCAAAGGTCCTTTAGAAAAACAGAAGAGGCGTCATCCTCCGCTTAAAACCTTGATATAAGAGATCCCCTTGACTCTTACACACAGATAGGAAAACCCCTTATAGCTCACTTAAGTCAACAGGCTGTAAGGTGTCTCCCAGTGCCAGACGTGTCTTATGGCAGAACACGGCTTAGTAAAAATGGTCCTGCCAGACCTTAACTGGTTAACATCAGTTTAATGGCAATGGATGTTTTTTGCTTTTGATATATAGATCCATAAAGCTGTCGCTCAGAAAATGCATGCCCGGGCACTCACATCAGCCTACTTTTCCATTTGATGAACCTATCAAAGGATGCATATGCTCAATAATTAATGGGCTGCACAGTACTTCAATACTCGGCACGATACACAGCTCTGATTTGGGCTGATTTGCATTAACCTTTTAAAAACCCATTCTCACCGTCCGCAATGCCAACCTTTCTTTTTAATGAGTAGCTCTCCAGAGATATTGGCTCCTATGGGTGCGTACAGAATATATGTCGTTTCCTCCCACGGGAATTATTGGTCCATGCGAGACGCGAAACGCGTTACAGTATCACTACCCTCATTGCCATGTTTGTTCTGTGCTAAATAAATATTTTTTTTAATCAGCTTTTGTCTGCCCTTCACGTTTGCGCGCTGGGCACCGCCATTTTTATTCTTTCTGTTCTATACCGATCCATGCGGCTGCAGTACGCCATCGGGACTCTCAATGGAAGGGATCTCGTGAGGACTTTGGTAAACCCCGTGTTTGGGGTGTTACCTGATTTTACATCAACTTTGTAAGACTACATCATTTCATTGCTTGTGGTTCTTGTATGTGGTGCATAGTGGGCTGTAAGGTGTATTTAGGGGCCAGAAAGTGTCTGATGGAATACCTTAGTAGATATGGGCCGCAGTAACAATGCTGCATTAATAACCCAATTAATATTTCACATTAACTAAAACAAAGTTTCTCTCTTTCAAACTGAATTTCAGGCCCCCAGACCCAAATATTGGCAAAACTATTGCTTTTGGGATACTCCTGTTCATACAGTATGTACATGAGATGCATTCACCTATGTGCACATGTATGAGTTATTTCTGAAACCTGGCCTGATTAGTTAAGTAGAAATTGGTGCTTTTTAGTTTTATGTTCCTACTTGTATCTCTGCATTGATCTCCATTTGATCTCTTATGAAACTTTTCTCCCCTCTGCCCAGCTCAATACCACGCTCTCTGTCTCTTAGCCTTCAAAGGCAAAACTCATGGTCAAAGAAGCATTTTACCTCCATGGAATCAATAAAAACATGGCCCCAAATGCACTTAAGCTTTCTTCTATGCTTTGAAATCCTTAATGCACTTCCACTTACAACCGCTGTCTATGAAGGTGTCTCACTCCATGTACACGCCAATGCATGTGTGATGTTTGAGGACACCACGAAGAGCTCATCGAAAGCCTGGTCCATTTAATGTAACCCCCGGTGTGATGAGATCCACACCCACTCACTGGCCCCTGGCAGGTTCCTCGCCAATGTGCTGTGGACACGTGACTGTAATGGACATGAGAGCAGCCAATAACGGCTGTGGAAGAGGAGGGACTAAGAGGGAGAGGAGCTTTTAAAAAAAAGGGGAGCGGCCATGTTAATAGCAGATCTGCGCAGACCTGAGGGCTATCAGCTTCGGGCGAGGATTGCAGAGTGTTTGTACGTGGCAGCAGGAGCAGAGAGATACAGTGTGGACCGGATTGAGGGGATCCTCAATGGCTATAAAGCCCCTCTCCCTATAACACCCTAACATCCCGCTGCCAATACCTCTCCCTATACACCCTAACACCCCGCTGCTAATACCTCTCCCTATACACCCTAACACCCTGCTGCTAATACCTCTCCCTATACACCCTATACACCCTGCTGCTAATACCTCTCCCTATACACCCTAACACCCCGCTGCTAATACCCCTCCCTATACACCCTAACACCCCGCTGCTAATACCTCTCCCTATACACCCTAACACCCCGCTGCTAATACCGCTCCCTATACACCCTAACACCCTGCTGCTAATACCTCTCCCTATACACCCTGCTGCTAATACCTCTCCCTATACACCCTAACACCCCGCTGCTAATACTCCTCCCTATACACCCTAACACCCCGCTGCTAATACCCCTCCCTATACACCCTAACACCCCGCTGCTAATACCCCTCCCTATACACCCTAACACCCCGCTGCTAATACCCCTCCCTATACAACCTAACATCCCGCTGCTAATACCCCTCTCTATACACCCTAACACCCTGCTGCTAATACCTCTCCCTATACACCCTAACACCCCGCTGCTAATACCCCTCCCTATACACCCTAACACCCCGCTGCTAATACCCCTCCCTATACAACCTAACATCCCGCTGCTAATACCCCTCTCTATACACCCTAACATCCTGCTGCTAATACCTCTCCCTATACACCCTAACACCCTGCTGCTAATACCTCTCCCTATACACCCTAACACCCTGCTGCTAATACCTCTCCCTATACACCCTAACACCCTGCTGACTTTCCCCTTTGCATTGTTACATTGCCTGGGGACTGACTGCCTGGGTGGGTGGGTGCGGGCTTGCCACGGCACTTCCCCTCCATCCCACGTTGGGAGCGAGGGGGATAGCGGGCCCACAGGTAGCAGGCTGAAAACCTTGCTTTCCCTGCGCATGCGCGCTGGGACCTTGGCTCTGCGCATGTGCACGGGAATCGCCGCCATTTAAAAAAATTAATAAAATGGGTACGCAGGGGCCCCCGGCGGCCGAGCCCCCTGACTCACGAGGCCCGGGACGCCAATACCGGCAGTCCCCCACTGTTGGCGGGCCTGCATGTATACACAATGAATACACAAAATACAGACAAAATACACACTTACTGGGGTTGAAATCTAGGCTCAAATAGGTGCAGGGCAGGAAGGCTTGCCCTGGAAGGCTTAACCTGACCAGGATATACACCCGGGCTTCCTGGTCCTCTTTTCGTCTAAAGATCCTAGCCACGACCACTACGTTCAATTCTCAGAACTTGGTCCTGACGCGTGACTTTGCTAGCTTCAAAATGAAGCCAGTTGCTCTGCTATTCGTGACAGAGCAACTTTGAAAAGCCCGCCCGCGCTTCATCGACACAAGTCACTAGATGTCTGGTTCTCTGAGTCGGTTTCCTCCTTACATACCCTCCGCTGTTCTATGTTCAGCATGGAGGAAGGAGGAGCGACCAATCAAAGCATGGGAATACCTTCACACTAGCCAATAGGAATAGGGGCTCGTCCCTTGGCTGACGTCAGGAGGAGGGGGCGTGCCAAGCCGGCTCAGGATGCCCCGTGGGCGGGACATACGGATTGACCAATGGGAAACGCACCGACATTCTGCCGCTTCCCCCAGTCAACCCATTGCCACCTACTGGGCAGGCTCCACTGAGTCTGGCAGACCAGAGGGTCCTCCTCGCAGGGGGTCTCTGTTTTCCGGACCCAGTACTCCTCCTTGCCGCGGCCACTTAGCACCTCGACACCACTCAACATCCCGTCTCCTCTTTGAGCTTCGATGTCTATCCAGACTTCCCGGCACCTATATGGATGCCTGGGCGGACTGAATAGACATTTATAGTAAAAGCACCAACACAATAAAAATATGATTTAATACAAGATATGCCTTGGGGAGACCCATATCTGTGAGGGACACAGGACTGGGATATCTGGGCTCATATCTGGAGTCTGGGGGGCACTGGGCAGGCCCGGTGTAATTCAACCCGCATACCGGCGAATCCTGCCTGCACGCCGGGGAGAATTAGGGGACTACCGGTAACTTTGGCCCCCGAACTTCTGCAAACAAAATAATTGCATTTCTACCTAAATATCCCACCGAAAACTTACACAGAAAGTTTCATGGATCGTGGGCAAAGGGAACAGGATGGGGAAAATCAGGGGACACTTTAACCTTGGCATGTTACAATACATCAATACCTGGCCCCTGGCTAATGGTGCTATGTAGCTGCCAGGGACCCACGGATTTCAGGGGTAACCAGATGGACTTAACCTTTATGGTATAGCCTGGTTACCCCCTCCCGTCACAGTGACTTTTACATCTTGTATTTGCATCAACACAAGTCAGACAGGTCTGAGGTGGTGCAAACTTTTCTGGATAACAATTTGCACCAGATGTAAGAAACACTGATACATCCGACGCAGGCGCGAGTAGTGAATGGAGCAACGAGTCCAAATCAAACTTCCACGTGCCCTTTTGTACATTGATACATCTGCCCCTTAGAGGTTAGTATACAGAGGTAGTGTGTCCCGGAGTTCCCGGAGTTCCGGAGTCATGGTTCCCCGAGACACAGCACCTCTTCTGAGTACGTCCACTTCCAATGTTTTAAAGGACAAGCCACGGCACCCCGGATACAGTGTCCACGGCACCCCGGATACAGTGTCCGCGGCACCCCGGATACAGTGTCCGCGGCACCCCGGATACAGTGTCCGCGGCACCCCGGATACAGTGTCCGCGGCACCCCGGATACAGTGTCCGCGGCACCCCGGATACAGTGTCCGCGGCACCCCGGATACAGTGTCCGCGGCACACCGGATACAGTGTCCGCGGCACACCGGATACAGTGTCCGCGGCACACCGGATACAGTGTCCGCGGCACACCGGATACAGTGTCCGCGGCACACCGGATACAGTGTCCGCGGCACACCGGATACAGTGTCCGCGGCACACCGGATACAGTGTCCGCGGCACACCGGATACAGTGTCCGCGGCACACCGGATACAGTGTCCGCGGCACACCGGATACAGTGTCCGCGGCACACCGGATACAGTGTCCGCGGCACACCGGATACAGTGTCCGCGGCACACCGGATACAGTGTCCGCGGCACACCGGATACAGTGTCCGCGGCACACCGGATACAGTGTCCGCGGCACACCGGATACAGTGTCCGCGGCACACCGGATACAGTGTCCGCGGCACACCGGATACAGTGTCCGCGGCACACCGGATACAGTGTCCGCGGCACACCGGATACAGTGTCCGCGGCACACCGGATACAGTGTCCGCGGCACACCGGATACAGTGTCCGCGGCACACCGGATACAGTGTCCGCGGCACACCGGATACAGTGTCCGCGGCACACCGGATACAGTGTCCGCGGCACACCGGATACAGTGTCCGCGGCACACCGGATACGGTGTGATTTCTGGAGCATTGAGCTACTTTACATCTGCATTAAGGCCATTTTGGAGCAGAACTGGAGCATTTTTATCCTGCACCAATGTATCCAACTACTTTGTTACAGTTTTGTCCCGTCTGCCCCAGCTGGCGACTTGGCTGCGGCCAGGGTGAAGAGAAGCGCGAGCGCTCGGCGCGATCAGATTGCCGAATCTGTGTGCATGTGTCCAAAGTGCGGTTGCGTGCTCGCGCGCACGTGTGTGCTTGCCCCGGCGCTCTGCTTTGGGGAGAAACAGAAGTTTGATTTCAGGCGTGATGGCGCCCCCGCCCCCTACGGTAACACGCCCCCCCCCCCCCCCACCCAACTTTTAACTGGACAGGAAAAAGCTCCTGCTCAGTCAGCGCCTGACGTCACGCCTCTCGAGCATCAGCGCGCTTCTCTTCACCCCGGCCTTAGCCTTAGCAGGAGGGGCTGGGGAAGAGTCTGTGTCTCTGTGCGCCATGTTTTCCCCTTTCATTCACAACTCTTAACTCTCTGGCTGCTAACAAGTTGCTTCTTAAGAAACCACTTCTCCCATTTGATGCAATTGTGCATTCAAACATGGAGAAGGGCGCCAGAAAACCCCGTTTCTCTGACCCCATAATGTTCTCGGTCCTTTGTAAAAGGTTTGCCTGTGCAAAGGGCAGAGTGGAGCAGACTGGATGAGCACCGCACACTAAACTCAGTGCAACACAGACACAGCCACACCTATGTACATGAAGTACTGAGCCACTAATTGAACCATGTGTGCTGAAGCCCGGGGAGCCTTAAAACCTGTCCTGTTGGTGGCCCTTAAGGACAGGAGTTGGCCGCCCTTGACATACTGTAAATCCATTAAAAAAATGTGTTATTTTTTTATTAAAGTCTCCCCATGTGAAAAATAGGAGTGAAATATAAAAATAAAACACACAATCAGAGAACACGAGTCGCACGGAGACTCATTCTCTGGTCTGATACATTCCTGTGTACGGGTTTTGTCCCCGTTTTGCAGCCAGGAGACTTTAGGTCCTAAACCCCCAAGTAATTCTAATGGTGTGTGCCGGTTTCTTCATGAGCACTGTATTCCTTACTTTATATAGATTCAAGAAGCAGTATATAACTTATACATAATGAGCTATATACATTCATGCAGCAGTACGACTAATTAATAATTCAAGAAATGCAATGCATCCTCCTGACATCGTTAATCCCCTCTATCCTGCCTCTACCACACCCATCGGCTCACATCTTCTAAGCAGTCTTCTGCCAAAGACCCCTCCCAGCCCCGGAAAACACATTATAGGCCATTGAGTTGAATGGGCAGGAAGGTGCCTTCCATCAAAGAAGGGTCCTTAACATTTTGAATGCCCTAGGACGCAGTTACTATGTCATGGGTTCTGGCACCCTGAGTGCCCCCTGACTTGGTAGCTACGTCCGCCTCTCTCCCTCCCTCTGTGTCTCTGCCTCCCCAGCAGCAGCCTCTCTCCCTCCCTCTGTGTCTCTGCCTTCCCAGCAGCAGCAGCAGCCTCTCTCCCTCCCTCTGTGTCTCTGCCTCCCCAGCAACAGCAGTCTCTCTCCCTCCCTCTGTGTCTCTGCCTCCCCAGCAGCAGTCTCTCTCCCTCCCTCTGTGTCTCTGCCTCCCCAGCAGCAGCAGCCTCTCTCCCTCCCTCTGTGTCTCTGCCTCCCCAGCAGCCTCTCTCCCTCTCTCTGTGCCTCTGCCTCCCCAGCAGCAGCCTCTCTCCCTCCCTCTGTGTCTCTGCCTCCCCAGAAGCAGCCTCTCTCCCTCCCTCTGTGCCTCTGCCTCCCCAGCAGCAGCAGCAGCCTCTCTCCCTCCCTCTGTGTCTCTGCCTCCCCAGCAGCAGCAGCCTCTCTCCCTCCCTGTGCCTCTGCCTCCCCAGCAGCAGCAGTCTCTCTCCCTCCCTCTGTGTCTCTGCCTCCCCAGCAGTCTCTCTCCCTCCCTCTGTGTCTCTGCCTCCCCAGCAGTCTCTCTCCCCCCTCTGTGTCTCTGCCTCCCCAGCAGTCTCTCTCCCTCCCTCTGTGTCTCTGCCTCCCCAGCAGTCTCTCTCCCTCCCTCTGTGTTTCTGCCTCCCCAGCAGCAGCCTCTCTCCCTCCCTCTGTGTCTCTGCCTCCCCAGCAGCAGCCTCTCACCCTCCCTGTGACTCTGCCTCCCCAGCAGCAGCCTCTCTCCCTCCCTCTGTGTCTCTGCCTCCCCAGCAGCCTCTCTCCCTCCCTCTGTGTCTCTGCCTCCCCAGCAGCAGCCTCTCTCCCTCCCTGTGTCTCTGCCTCCCCAGCAGCAGCCTCTCTCCCTCCCTCTGTGCCTCTGCCTCCCCAGCAGTCTCTTTCCCTCCCTCTGTGTCTCTGCCTCCCCAGCAGCAGCCTCTCTCCCTCCCTCTGTGTCTCTGCCTCCCCAGCAGCAGTCTCTCTCCCTCCCTCTGTGTCTCTGCCTCCCCAGCAGCAGCAGTCTCTCTCCCTCCCCCTGTGTCTCTGCCTCCCCAGCAGCAGCCTCTCTCCCTCCCTCTGTGTCTCTGCCTCCCCAGCAGCAGTCTCTCTCCCTCCCTCTGTGTCTCTGCCTCCCCAGCAGCAGTCTCTCTCCCCCCCTCTGTGTCTCTGCCTCCCCAGCAGTCTCTCTCCCTCCCTCTGTGTCTCTGCCTCCCCAGCAGCAGCCTCTCTCCCCCCCTCTGTGTCTCTGCCTCCCCAGCAGTCTCTCTCCCTCTCTCTGTGTCTCTGCCTCCCCAGCAGTAGTCTCTCTCCCCCCCTCTGTGTCTCTGCCTCCCCAGCAGTCTCTCTCCCTCCCTCTGTGTCTCTGCCTCCCCAGCAGCAGTCTCTCTCCCCCCCTCTGTGTCTCTGCCTCCCCAGCAGTCTCTCTCCCTCCCTCTGTGTCTCTGCATCCCCAGCAGCAGTCTCTCTCCCTCCCTCTGTGTCTCTGCCTCCCCAGCAGCAGCCTCTCTCCCTCCCTCTGTGTCTCTGCCTCCCCAGCAGCAGTCTCTCTCCCGCCCTCTGTGCCTTTGCCTCCCCAGCAGCAGTCTCTCTCCCGCCCTCTGTGTCTCTGCCTCCCCAGCAGCAGTCTCTCTCCCTCCCTCTGTGTCTCTGCCTCCCCAGCAGCAGTCTCTCTCCCTCCCTCTGTGTCTCTGCCTCCCCAGCAGCAGTCTCTCTCCCTCCCTCTGTGCCTCTGCCTCCCCAGCAGCAGCCTCTCTCCCTCCCTCTGTGTCTCTGCCTCCCCAGCAGCAGTCTCCCTCCCTCCCTCTGTGTCTCTGCCTCCCCAGCAGCCTCTCTCCCTCCCTCTGTGTCTCTGCCTCCCCAGCAGCAGCAGTCTCCCTCCCTCCCTCTGTGTCTCTGCCTCCCCAGCAGTCTCTCTCCCTCCCTCTGTGTCTCTGCCTCCCCAGCAGCATTCTCTCTCCCTCCCTCTGTGTCTCTGCCTCCCCAGCAGCAGTCTCTCTCCCTCCCTCTGTGTCTCTGCCTCCCCAGCAGCAGTCTCTCTCCCTCCCTCTGTGTCTCTGCCTCCCCAGCAGCAGTCTCTCTCCCTCCCTCTGTGTCTCTGCCTCCGCAGCAGTCTCTCTCCCTCTCTCTGTGTCTCTGCCTCCCCAGCAGCAGCAGCCTCTCTCCCTCCCTCTGTGTCTCTGCCTCCCCAGCAGCAGCAGTCTCTCTCCCTCCCTCTGTGTCTCTGCCTCCCCAGCAGCAGTCTCTCTCCCTCCCTCTGTGTCTCTGCCTCCCCAGCAGCAGTCTCTCTCCCTCCCTCTGTGTCTCTGCCTCCCCAGCAGCAGCAGTCTCTCTCCCTCCCTCTGTGTCTCTGCCTCCCCAGCAGCAGTCTCTCTCCCTCTCTCTGTGTCTCTGCCTCCCCAGCAGTAGTCTCTCTCCCCCCCTCTGTGTCTCTGCCTCCCCAGCAGTCTCTCTCCCTCCCTCTGTGTCTCTTCCTCCCCAGCAGCAGCCTCTCTCCCTCCCTGTGTCTCTGCCTCCCCAGCAGCAGCCTCTCTCCCTCCCTCTGTGCCTCTGCCTCCCCAGCAGTCTCTCTCCCTCCCTCTGTGTCTCTGCCTCCCCAGCAGCAGCCTCTCTCCCTCCCTCTGTGTCTCTGCCTCCCCAGCAGCAGTCTCTCTCCCTCCCTCTGTGTCTCTGCCTCCCCAGCAGCAGCAGTCTCTCTCCCTCCCCCTGTGTCTCTGCCTCCCCAGCAGCAGCCTCTCTCCCTCCCTCTGTGTCTCTGCCTCCCCAGCAGCAGTCTCTCTCCCTCCCTCTGTGTCTCTGCCTCCCCAGCAGCAGTCTCTCTCCCCCCCTCTGTGTCTCTGCCTCCCCAGCAGTCTCTCTCCCTCCCTCTGTGTCTCTGCCTCCCCAGCAGCAGCCTCTCTCCCCCCCTCTGTGTCTCTGCCTCCCCAGCAGTCTCTCTCCCTCTCTCTGTGTCTCTGCCTCCCCAGCAGTAGTCTCTCTCCCCCCCTCTGTGTCTCTGCCTCCCCAGCAGTCTCTCTCCCTCCCTCTGTGTCTCTGCCTCCCCAGCAGCAGTCTCTCTCCCCCCCTCTGTGTCTCTGCCTCCCCAGCAGCAGCCTCTCTCCCCCCCTCTGTGTCTCTGCCTCCCCAGCAGTCTCTCTCCCTCCCTCCCTCTGTGTCTCTGCCTCCCCAGCAGCAGTCTCTCTCCCCCCCTCTGTGTCTCTGCCTCCCCAGCAGCAGTCTCTCTCCCTCTCTCTGTGTCTCTGCCTCCCCAGCAGCAGCAGCCTCTCTCCCTCCCTCTGTGTCTCTGCCTCCCCAGCAGCAGCAGTCTCTCTCCCTCCCTCTGTGTCTCTGCCTCCCCAGCAGCAGTCTCTCTCCCTCCCTCTGTGTCTCTGCCTCCCCAGCAGCAGTCTCTCTCCCTCCCTCTGTGTCTCTGCCTCCCCAGCAGCAGCAGTCTCTCTCCCTCCCTCTGTGTCTCTGCCTCCCCAGCAGCAGTCTCTCTCCCTCTCTCTGTGTCTCTGCCTCCCCAGCAGTAGTCTCTCTCCCCCCCTCTGTGTCTCTGCCTCCCCAGCAGTCTCTCTCCCTCCCTCTGTGTCTCTTCCTCCCCAGCAGCAGCCTCTCTCCCTCCCTGTGTCTCTGCCTCCCCAGCAGCAGCCTCTCTCCCTCCCTCTGTGCCTCTGCCTCCCCAGCAGTCTCTCTCCCTCCCTCTGTGTCTCTGCCTCCCCAGCAGCAGCCTCTCTCCCTCCCTCTGTGTCTCTGCCTCCCCAGCAGCAGTCTCTCTCCCTCCCTCTGTGTCTCTGCCTCCCCAGCAGCAGCAGTCTCTCTCCCTCCCCCTGTGTCTCTGCCTCCCCAGCAGCAGCCTCTCTCCCTCCCTCTGTGTCTCTGCCTCCCCAGCAGCAGTCTCTCTCCCTCCCTCTGTGTCTCTGCCTCCCCAGCAGCAGTCTCTCTCCCCCCCTCTGTGTCTCTGCCTCCCCAGCAGTCTCTCTCCCTCCCTCTGTGTCTCTGCCTCCCCAGCAGCAGCCTCTCTCCCCCCCTCTGTGTCTCTGCCTCCCCAGCAGTCTCTCTCCCTCTCTCTGTGTCTCTGCCTCCCCAGCAGTAGTCTCTCTCCCCCCCTCTGTGTCTCTGCCTCCCCAGCAGTCTCTCTCCCTCCCTCTGTGTCTCTGCCTCCCCAGCAGCAGTCTCTCTCCCCCCCTCTGTGTCTCTGCCTCCCCAGCAGTCTCTCTCCCTCCCTCTGTGTCTCTGCATCCCCAGCAGCAGTCTCTCTCCCTCCCTCTGTGTCTCTGCCTCCCCAGCAGCAGCCTCTCTCCCTCCCTCTGTGTCTCTGCCTCCCCAGCAGCAGTCTCTCTCCCGCCCTCTGTGCCTTTGCCTCCCCAGCAGCAGTCTCTCTCCCGCCCTCTGTGTCTCTGCCTCCCCAGCAGCAGTCTCTCTCCCTCCCTCTGTGTCTCTGCCTCCCCAGCAGCAGTCTCTCTCCCTCCCTCTGTGT
Organism: Ascaphus truei; assembly: GCF_040206685.1. Classification (NCBI taxonomy): domain Eukaryota; kingdom Metazoa; phylum Chordata; class Amphibia; order Anura; family Ascaphidae; genus Ascaphus; species Ascaphus truei. Next base: position 11,261,243 of record NC_134501.1, read on the forward strand.
CTCTGCCTCCCCAGCAGCAGTCTCTCTCCCTCCCTCTGTGCCTCTGCCTCCCCAGCAGCAGCCTCTCTCCCTCCCTCTGTGTCTCTGCCTCCCCAGCAGCAGCAGTCTCCCTCCCTCCCTCTGTGTCTCTGCCTCCCCAGCAGCCTCTCTCCCTCCCTCTGTGTCTCTGCCTCCCCAGCAGCAGCAGTCTCCCTCCCTCCCTCTGTGTCTCTGCCTCCCCAGCAGTCTCTCTCCCTCCCTCTGTGTCTCTGCCTCCCCAGCAGCATTCTCTCTCCCTCCCTCTGTGTCTCTGCCTCCCCAGCAGCAGTCTCTCTCCCTCCCTCTGTGTCTCTGCCTCCCCAGCAGCAGTCTCTCTCCCTCCCTCTGTGTCTCTGCCTCCCCAGCAGCAGTCTCTCTCCCTCCCTCTCTGTCTCTGCCTCCGCAGCAGTCTCTCTCCCTCTCTCTGTGTCTCTGCCTCCCCAGCAGCAGCAGCCTCTCTCCCTCCCTCTGTGTCTCTGCCTCCCCAGCAGCAGCAGTCTCTCTCCCTCCCTCTGTGTCTCTGCCTCCCCAGCAGCAGTCTCTCTCCCTCCCTCTGTGTCTCTGCCTCCCCAGCAGCAGTCTCTCTCCCTCCCTCTGTGTCTCTGCCTCCCCAGCAGCAGCAGTCTCTCTCCCTCCCTCTGTGTCTCTGCCTCCCCAGCAGCAGTCTCTCTCCCTCTCTCTGTGTCTCTGCCTCCCCAGCAGTAGTCTCTCTCCCCCCCTCTGTGTCTCTGCCTCCCCAGCAGTCTCTCTCCCTCTGTGTCTCTGCCTCCCCAGCAGCAGTCTCTCTCCCCCCCTCTGTGTCTCTGCCTCCCCAGCAGCAGTCTCTCTCCCTCCCTCTGTGTCTCTGCCTCCCCAGCAGCAGCCTCTCTCCCTCCCTCTGTGTCTCTGCCTCCCCAGCAGCAGTCTCTCTCCCGCCCTCTGTGCCTTTGCCTCCCCAGCAGCAGTCTCTCTCCCGCCCTCTGTGTCTCTGCCTCCCCAGCAGCAGTCTCTCTCCCTCCCTCTGTGTCTCTGCCTCCCCAGCAGCAGCAGTCTCTCTCCCTCCCTCTGTGTCTCTGCCTCCCCAGCAGCAGTCTCTCTCCCTCCCTCTGTGTCTCTGCCTCCCCAGCAGCAGTCTCTCTCCCTCCCTCTGTGTCTCTGCCTCCCCAGCAGCAGCAGTCTCTCTCCCTCCCTCTGTGTCTCTGCCTCCCCAGCAGCAGTCTCTCTCCCTCTCTCTGTGTCTCTGCCTCCCCAGCAGTAGTCTCTCTCCCCCCCTCTGTGTCTCTGCCTCCCCAGCAGTCTCTCTCCCTCTGTGTCTCTGCCTCCCCAGCAGCAGTCTCTCTCCCCCCCTCTGTGTCTCTGCCTCCCCAGCAGCAGTCTCTCTCCCTCCCTCTGTGTCTCTGCCTCCCCAGCAGCAGCCTCTCTCCCTCCCTCTGTGTCTCTGCCTCCCCAGCAGCAGTCTCTCTCCCGCCCTCTGTGCCTTTGCCTCCCCAGCAGCAGTCTCTCTCCCGCCCTCTGTGTCTCTGCCTCCCCAGCAGCAGTCTCTCTCCCTCCCTCTGTGTCTCTGCCTCCCCAGCAGCAGTCTCTCTCCCTCCCTCTGTGTCTCTGCCTCCCCAGCAGCAGTCTCTCTCCCTCCCTCTGTGCCTCTGCCTCCCCAGCAGCAGCCTCTCTCCCTCCCTCTGTGTCTCTGCCTCCCCAGCAGCAGTCTCCCTCCCTCCCTCTGTGTCTCTGCCTCCCCAGCAGCCTCTCTCCCTCCCTCTGTGTCTCTGCCTCCCCAGCAGCAGCAGTCTCCCTCCCTCCCTCTGTGTCTCTGCCTCCCCAGCAGTCTCTCTCCCTCCCTCTGTGTCTCTGCCTCCCCAGCAGCAGTCTCTCTCCCTCCCTCTGTGTCTCTGCCTCCCCAGCAGCAGTCTCTCTCCCTCCCTCTGTGTCTCTGCCTCCCCAGCAGCAGTCTCTCTCCCTCCCTCTGTGTCTCTGCCTCCCCAGCAGCAGTCTCTCTCCCTCCCTCTGTGTCTCTGCCTCCGCAGCAGTCTCTCTCCCTCTCTCTGTGTCTCTGCCTCCCCAGCAGCAGCAGCCTCTCTCCCTCCCTCTGTGTCTCTGCCTCCCCAGCAGCAGCAGTCTCTCTCCCTCCCTCTGTGTCTCTGCCTCCCCAGCAGCAGTCTCTCTCCCTCCCTCTGTGTCTCTGCCTCCCCAGCAGCAGCCTCTCTCCCTCCCTCTGTGTCTCTGCCTCCCCAGCAGCAGCCTCTCTCCCTCCCTCTCTGTTTCTGCCTCCCCAGCAGCAGTCTCTCTCCCTCTCTCTGTGTCTCTGCCTCCCCAGCAGCAGTCTCTCTCCCCCCTCTGTGTCTCTGCCTCCCCAGCAGCCTCTCTCCCTCCCTCTGTGTCTCTGCCTCCCCAGCAGTCTCTCCTCCTCCCTCTGTGCCTCTGCCTCCCCAGCAGCAGTCTCTCTCCCTCCCTCTGTGCCTCTGCCTCCCCAGCAGCAGTCTCCCTCCCTCCCTCTGTGTCTCTGCCTCCCCAGCAGCAGCAGCAGTCTCTCTCCCTCCCTCTGTGTCTCTGCCTCCCCAGCAGCAGTCTCTCTCCCTCCCTCTGTGTCTCTGCCTCCCCAGCAGCAGTCTCTCTCCCTCCCTCTGTGTCTCTGCCTCCCCAGCAGCAGCCTCTCTCCCTCCCTCTGTGTCTCTGCCTCCCCAGCAGCAGCCTCTCTCCCTCCCTCTCTCTGCCTTCCCAGCAGCAGTCTCTCTCCCTCCCTCTGTGTCTCTGCCTCCCCAGCAGCAGTCTCTCTCCCTCTCTCTGTGTTGTTGCCTCCCCAGCAGCAGTCTCTCTCCCTCCCTCTGTGTCTCTGCCTCCCCAGCAGTCTCTCTCCCTCCCTCTGTGTCTCTGCCTCCCCAGCAGAAGTTTCTCTCCCTCCCTCTGTGCCTCTGCCTCCCCAGCAGCAGTCTCTCTCCCTCTCTCTGTGTCTCTGCCTCCCCAGCAGCAGCAGTCTCTCTCCCTCCCTCTGTGTCTCTGCCTCCCCAGCAGCAGTCTCTCTCCCTCCCTCTGTGTCTCTGCCTCCCCAGCAGCAGTCTCTCTCCCTCTCTCTGTGTCTCTGCCTCCCCAGCAGCAGCCTCTCTCCCTCCCTCTGTGTCTCTGCCTCCCCAGCAGCAGTCTCTCTACCTCTCTCTGTGTCTCTGCCTCCCCAGCAGCAGCCTCTCTCCCTCCCTCTGTGTCTCTGCCTCCCCAGCAGCAGTCTCTCTCCCTCCCCAGCAGCAGTCTCTCCCTCCCTCTGTGTCTCTGCCTCCCCAGCAGCCTCTCTCCCTCTCTCTGTGTCTCTGCCTCCCCAGCAGCCTCTCTCCCTCCCTCTGTGTCTCTGCCTCCCCAGCAGTCTCTCTCCCTCCCTGTGTCTCTGCCTCCCCAGCAGCAGTCTCTCTCCCTCCCTCTGTGTCTCTGCCTCCCCAGCAGCAGTCTCTCTCCCTCTCTCTGTGTCTCTGCCTCCCCAGCAGCAGCAGTCTCTCTCCCTCCCTCTGTGCCTCTGCCTCCCCAGCAGCCTCTCTCCCTCCCTCTGTGTCTCTGCCTCCCCAGCAGCAGCCTCTCTCCCTCCCTCTGTGTCTCTGCCTCCCCAGCAGCAGTCTCTCTCCCTCTCTCTGTGTCTCTGCCTCCCCAGCAGCAGCCTCTCTCCCTCCCTCTGTGTCTCTGCCTCCCCAGCAGCCTCTCTCCCTCCCTCTGTGTCTCTGCCTCCCCAGCAGCAGTCTCTCTCCCTCCCTCTGTGTCTCTGCCTCCCCAGCAGCAGTCTCTCTCCCTCCCTCTGTGTCTCTGCCTCCCCAGCAGCTGTCTCCCTCCCTCCCTCTGTGTCTCTGCCTCCTCAGCAGTCTCTCTCCCTCTCTCTGTGTCTCTGCCTCCCCAGCAGCAGCAGCCTCTCTCCCTCCCTCTGTGCCTCTGCCTCCCCAGCAGCAGTCTCTCTCCCTCCCTCTGTGCCTCTGCCTCCCCAGCAGCAGTCTCTCTCCCTCCCTCTGTGTCTCTGCCTCCCCAGCAGCAGCCTCTCTCCCTCTCTCTGTCTCTGCCTCCCCAGCAGCAGTCTCTCTCCCTCCCTCTGTGTCTCTGCCTCCCCAGCAGCAGCCTCTCTCCCTCCCTATGTGTCTGCCTCCCCAGCAGCAGTCTCTCTCCCTCTCTCTGTGTCTCTGCATCCCCAGCAGCCTCTCTCCCTTTCTCTGTGTCTCTACCTCCTCAGCAGCCTCTCTCCCTCCCTCTGTGTCTCTGCCTCCCCAGCAGTCTCTCTCCCCCCCTCTGTGTCTCTGCCTCCCCAGCAGTCTCTCTCCCTCCCTCTGTGTCTCTGCATCCCCAGCAGCAGTCTCTCTCCCTCCCTCTGTGTCTCTGCCTCCCCAGCAGCAGCCTCTCTCCCTCCCTCTGTGCCTCTGCCTCCCCAGCAGCCTCTCTCCCTCCCTCTGTGTCTCTGCCTCCCCAGCAGCAGCCTCTCTCCCGCCCTCTGTGTCTCTGCCTCCCCAGCAGCAGTCTCTCTCCCTCCCTCTGTGTCTCTGCCTCCCCAGCAGCAGTCTCTCTCCCTCCCTCTGTGTCTCTGCCTCCCCAGCAGCAGTCTCTCTCCCTCCCTCTGTGCCTCTGCCTCCCCAGCAGCAGCCTCTCTCCCTCCCTCTGTGTCTCTGCCTCCCCAGCAGCAGTCTCCCTCCCTCCCTCTGTGTCTCTGCCTCCCCAGCAGCAGTCTCTCTCCCTCCCTCTGTGTCTCTGCCTCCCCAGCAGCAGTCTCTCTCCCTCCCTCTGTGTCTCTGCCTCCGCAGCAGTCTCTCTCCCTCTCTCTGTGTCTCTGCCTCCCCAGCAGCAGTCTCTCTCCCTCCCTCTGTGTCTCTGCCTCCCCAGCAGCAGCAGTCTCTCTCCCTCCCTCTGTGTCTCTGCCTCCCCAGCAGCAGTCTCTCTCCCTCCCTCTGTGTCTCTGCCTCCCCAGCAGCAGTCTCTCTCCCTCCCTCTGTGTCTCTGCCTCCCCAGCAGCAGCAGTCTCTCTCCCTCCCTCTGTGTCTCTGCCTCCCCAGCAGCAGTCTCTCTCCCTCTCTCTGTGTCTCTGCCTCCCCAGCAGTAGTCTCTCTCCCCCCTCTGTGTCTCTGCCTCCCCAGCAGTCTCTCTCCCTCCCTCTGTGTCTCTGCCTCCCCAGCAGCAGTCTCTCTCCCCCCCTCTGTGTCTCTGCCTCCCCAGCAGTCTCTCTCCCTCCCTCTGTGTCTCTGCATCCCCAGCAGCAGTCTCTCTCCCTCCCTCTGTGTCTCTGCCTCCCCAGCAGCAGCCTCTTTCCCTCCCTCTGTGTCTCTGCCTCCCCAGCAGCAGTCTCTCTCCCGCCCTCTGTGCCTTTGCCTCCCCAGCAGCAGTCTCTCTCCCGCCCTCTGTGTCTCTGCCTCCCCAGCAGCAGTCTCTCTCCCTCCCTCTGTGTCTCTGCCTCCCCAGCAGCAGTCTCTCTCCCTCCCTCTGTGTCTCTGCCTCCCCAGCAGCAGTCTCTCTCCCTCCCTCTGTGCCTCTGCCTCCCCAGCAGCAGCCTCTCTCCCTCCCTCTGTGTCTCTGCCTCCCCAGCAGCAGTCTCTCTACCTCTCTCTGTGTCTCTGCCTCCCCAGCAGCAGCCTCTCTCCCTCCCTCTGTGTCTCTGCCTCCCCAGCAGCAGTCTCTCTCCCTCCCCAGCAGCAGTCTCTCCCTCCCTCTGTGTCTCTGCCTCCCCAGCAGCCTCTCTCCCTCTCTCTGTGTCTCTGCCTCCCCAGCAGCCTCTCTCCCTCCCTCTGTGTCTCTGCCTCCCCAGCAGCAGCCTCTCTCCCTCCCTCTGTGTCTCTGCCTCCCCAGCAGCCTCTCTCCCTCCCTCTGTGTCTCTGCCTCCCCAGCAGCAGTCTCTCTCCCTCCCTCTGTGTCTCTGCCTCCCCAGCAGCAGTCTCTCTCCCTCCCTCTGTGTCTCTGCCTCCCCAGCAGCTGTCTCCCTCCCTCCCTCTGTGTCTCTGCCTCCTCAGCAATCTCTCTCCCTCTCTCTGTGTCTCTGCCTCCCCAGCAGCAGCAGCCTCTCTCCCTCCCTCTGTGCCTCTGCCTCCCCAGCAGCAGTCTCTCTCCCTCCCTCTGTGCCTCTGCCTCCCCAGCAGCAGTCTCTCTCCCTCCCTCTGTGTCTCTGCCTCCCCAGCAGCAGCCTCTCTCCCTCTCTCTGTGTCTCTGCCTCCCCAGCAGCAGTCTCTCTCCCTCCCTCTGTGTCTCTGCCTCCCCAGCAGCAGCCTCTCTCCCTCCCTCTGTGTCTGCCTCCCCAGCAGCAGTCTCTCTCCCTCTCTCTGTGTCTCTGCATCCCCAGCAGCCTCTCTCCCTCTCTCTGTGTCTCTACCTCCTCAGCAGCCTCTCTCCCTCCCTCTGTGTCTCTGCCTCCCCAGCAGTCTCTCTCCCTCCCTCTGTGTCTCTGCCTCCCCAGCAGCAGTCTCTCTCCCTCCCTCTGTGTCTCTGCCTCCCCAGCAGCAGTCTCTCTCCCTCCCTCTGTGTCTCTGCCTCCCCAGCAGCAGCAGTCTCTCTCCCTCCCTCTGTGCCTCTGCCTCCCCAGCAGCCTCTCTCCCTCCCTCTGTGTCTCTGCCTCCCCAGCAGCAGCCTCTCTCCCTCCCTCTGTGTCTCTGCCTCCCCAGCAGCAGCAGCCTCTCTCCCTCCCTCTGTGCCTCTGCCTCCCCAGCAGCAGTCTCTCTCCCTCCCTCTGTGCCTCTGCCTCCCCAGCAGCAGTCTCTCTCCCTCCCTCTGTGTCTCTGCCTCCCCAGCAGCAGCCTCTCTCCCTCTCTCTGTGTCTCTGCCTCCCCAGCAGCAGTCTCTCTCCCTCCCTCTGTGTCTCTGCCTCCCCAGCAGCAGCCTCTCTCCCTCCCTCTGTGTCTGCCTCCCCAGCAGCAGTCTCTCTCCCTCTCTCTGTGTCTCTGCATCCCCAGCAGCAGTCTCTCTCCCTCCCTCCCTCTGTGCCTCTGCCTCCCCAGCAGCAGTCTCTCTCCCTCTCTCTGTGTCTCTGCCTCCCCAGCAGCAGACTCTCCGACTCAGGTTAGTTAGCCTGGATGATGGGCACATCCAAGTTCGGGATCTAGTATGTCACCCAGGCCAACTAAACGGTGCCAGAGAGATAGCTGATGCTGCTTCTGCTGGAGAGACACGGAAGGAGGGGGGGGAGGCACGGAAAGAGGGGGTGGAGACACGGAAGGAGGGGGGACACAGAAGGAGGGGTGGGTGTAGAGGGAGAAAGGGGGTGGCCCGGTATTAAAGGGGTTGCACCCCATATGGCCATCCCCTGACCTCACCAGAGAGACAAGGGGTTAACTGGACTATGGTCCAGGGATGTGGTTTGCACCTTGTTATACCTTGAAAATGTATGTTCCCCTGTTCCCATGTTTCATTATAAGCCTGTATTTTAATGTTTTAAAGTGCATTTCTGTATCTCCAGTTCTGGAGGTCGCAGAGAGTTGATATTTGGCCAATATGTGGAGTCACTGTAGGCATTAAAAACTGGCAAAGGTCGACCTACTGAGCCCACCAGAATGGAACTTATTAATATGTGTAGATATTAAAGTGTATATGTATTTTATTTTGGGTCTGTTCTGAAAATGCAGACGCCATCTGCTAGGCTAATAGGTCATGAAGGGCAGTCGGCTGATTAGTCTAAGCACAGTGATCAAAAAGTTAACTGCCCTGATTGTTTACCCAAAGTCTAGAGATTAAGTATTAATCAACAAACTCTGCCAGTCTAATTGTTACCTGAGGTTGGAGAATCATCAAACTGGAGTGGTTTGTAGTGTTATGTCTACACCTTCAAACAATGCAGATACTTCATTTAGTAAACTGGTCGTCGCCCCTGATTTAATTATGGGGCTACCCATAGAGTCCCAGTACACATGGGCTAATTAGCTGGGGGGTATGGGTTAATCTGTGTCTCCACGTTAGGGAATAGATACAGATAATTGTTCACCAATGGTCTGTGTTCAATGTTAAGAATAGGGTTACACAGGTATATAAACTGTGTCAACCCTACAGTTTTTAGTTGTGCTTCTGATTCCACCTGGAATGTCACTGGATTGATGGAGAATTGCTAGCGGATACTTCTCCATTCCCCAACCCTAAGTAAGTGTTACCTTCTTGTCTGTTAATTGTACTATATTGCTGTGTTCACCTTCTTTAAGGAATAAATTATATTTTATTATATCTAAGCCTCGTTCAGTTCAACCCAGATATTTGGTGTTCATTATACCTTGTCATAAGCTACCGTGACAGTGGGAGACACTGAAGGAGGGGTGGGAGACACAGAAGGAGGGGTGGGAGACACGGAAGGAGGGGGAGACACGGAAGGAGGGGGGAGACATGGAAGGAGGGGGGTCAGCCGTCGCCACCGGCAAAAGTTATATTTCGCCAGGCAGCAGCGTCACGTAATTCCGGCAATTTGATTGGCTCAAGGGCTGTCACGTGACGCGACAGCCCTTGAAAAATCTAATTTTGACGGCTACCAGTTTGAGACGGCGACGTTGCTCCGTCGCTGTTGTGCGCACTATAAGCGCACGCGGCGGCAATGCTTTTGTTTTCGGGCGACGTTGCATCGTTGTCGATGGCACTGTAAGCGCGGCCTAAGTTTCAGTAAAGGTGTATGCTATTGATTTGAATTTGAGTTAACCTGGGATCTAGCTTCGATATCCCTTATTGCAGATTAGTGAACCTCCCCCCTGTGCATTAATCATGCAAAGACATGTTTGCTGTGAGGCACTGGGCCAGTCCCGGCTTGCACTGGGGGAGGGCCTGCAAACTCTGAGTCCGGGAGCCAGAGTAAGAGTGACAGGATCAGTGGGGGGGTCGCATTCTTATACTTTCCATTGATGATCCCTAATAACCAGCCTGTAGTTATTATATTTTTAACGCTCACATTTTTAACTGTCACGCACCCCCACATACAGTAATTATTAGAAGCCATATTTGTCACGGGAGACCAGGACCCTTTCACGGGAGAGACCAGGACCCTTTCACGGGAGAGACCAGGACCCTTTCATGGGAGAGACCAGGACCCTTTCACGGGAGACCAGGACCCTTTCACGGGAGAGACCAGGACCCTTTCACGGGAGAGACCGGGACCCTTTCATGGGAGACCAGGACCCTTACACTGGAGAGACCAGGACCCTTTCACAGGAGAGACCAGGACCCTTTCACAGGAGAGACCAGGACCCTTTCACGGGAGACCAGGACCCTTTCACTGGAGAGACCAGGACCCTTTCACAGGAGAGACCAGGACCCTTTCACAGGAGAGACCAGGACCCTTTCACGGGAGAGACCAGGACCCTTACACGGGAGAGACCAGGACCCTTTCACGGGAGACCAGGACCCTCTCACGGGAGAGACCAGGACCCTCTCACGGGAGAGACCAGGACCCTTACACGGGAGAGACCGGGACCCTTACACGGGAGAGACCGGGACCCTTACACGGGAGACCAGGACCCTCTCACGGGAGAGACCGGGACCCTCTCACGGGAGAGACCAGGACCCTTTCACGGGAGACCAGGACCCTTACACGGGAAAGACCAGGACCCTTACACGGGAGAGACCAGGACCCTTACACGGGAGACCAGGACCCTTACACGGGAGACCAGGACCCTTTCATGGGAGACCAGGACCCTTACACGGGAGACCAGGACCCTTTTACGGGAGACCAGGACCCTTACACGGGAGACCAGGACCCTTACACGGGAGACCAGGACCCTTACACGGGAGACCAGGACCCTTTCACGAGAGACCAGGACCCTTACACGGGAGACCAGGACCCTTTTACGGGAGAGACCAGGACCCTTTCACGGGAGAGACCAGGACCCTTTCACGGGAGAGACCAGGACCCTTTCACGGGAGAGACCAGGACCCTTACACGGGAGACCAGGACCCTTTTACGGGAGAGACCAGGACCCTTTCACGGGAGAGACCAGGACCCTTTCACGGGAGACCAGGACCCTTACACGGGAGACCAGGACCCTTACACGGGAGACCAGGACCCTTACACGGGAGACCAGGACCCTTTCACGAGAGAGACCAGGACCCTTACACGGGAGAGACCAGGACCCTCTCACGGGAGAGACCAGGACCCTCTCACGGGAGAGACCAGGACCCTCTCACGGGAGACCAGGACCCTCACACGGGAGACCAGGACCCATACATGGGAGACCAGGACCCTTTCACGGGAGACCAGGACCCTTTCACGGGAGACCAGGACCCTTACACGGGAGACCAGGACCCTTACACGGGAGAGACCAGGACCCTTACACGGAGGAGACCAGCACCCTTACACAGAGGAGACCAGGACCCTTTCACGGGATGATGCAGCAGACGGGACACCAAAGTCAAATAAAAGTATTTTTATTCTGGCGAGAGCCGGCAGACCCGATGTAAAATCACAGTAGAGCTATACTCACAGTCTCTGGTCCATACAAGGGGAATCCTAAACAGTCTTGGTGCCGGGCGCCACCGAAATGCCTTTCCCGGTGCAGCTTCCACTCTTGTATATCCTTCAAACATGGAGAACAGGGCAGCGACCAATCACCACACGGATGCTAGGTGGTGGACCAATCACAAGACGAGGGCTCGTCTGTGATGGCCAATGTGGACAGGGGGCGTGATGTAGAGGCCGAGGCAAGGCGGGCGGGAAATATGAACCAGCCAATGGGAACAGCGCCTACCTTCTCCTCTAGGGTTGCCATGTGTCCAGTATTGAACCGGACTGTCTTGTATTTGGACACTGTCCAGAAAAAAATGGGAGGTAATACTGGACATGTATGTGTATACCGGTATTACCTCTCTGGACAAAGTGACGTGACCGGCTTGGGAGGCGGAGGGATTTCCCTGGTCAAGGAGAGAGCAGGGCTGTTGCTAGGGGGCTGGGCAGCTTCCTCCATCCTGATTGGCTGCTGATGGGTAATGCAGCCAATTAGGAAGTGTCAGGAGCCTGAGTGTGGGGCCAAGGAGAGGAGGAAACAGCATGGAGCGGAGAGGTCTGTGTGTTTCTCGAGTGTGTGTGTCTTGAGCGTTTTGAAGTTTTCACCATTGTGTCCAGTATTTTTGGAGAACCCACCTGGCGTCCCTACCTGTTCCCAATGCCAGCTCGCTACCTCTTGATGAGATAGGTGCCTCTCTGGCTGGGCAGACAATGGTCCTGTTAAATCACACCACTGGCTCCCAGACAAGAAGACTGCCCACCCCCACCCTCCATTGTCCCCAATCGTCTCATGGGACCCTCTGCACCCATATCCCTGGGCACGTAAGTGCGTTAAGTGCTGAGTAAGGCTGAGTAAGTGCGTTACCAACCTAGCCTTCTCAGGGAGCCCAGAACACAAAGTTAGACATCCACTCCAATAGTTTCAATGATAATAAAAGTTACAAGCATTTTACACCAACATACTTGGCCAGATAAGCTACGAAAGGAGGAGTATAGAGGAAAACCTTGTATATCCATCCAGATGATGGGGCAGTGGCTGGCTTTACCTTTACTTAGAGAAACCACATTGTCCCTCCCACATATTTTCCTTCATTATATAATTAGGGCCTCCCCCCCTCTCGGATATAATCAGCCCACCCATCCTTTCTTTGACCTCTACACAATTACAGATTGCCCCTTCCTTCCTTCATATGAGACCCATCAAGGTCGAAACAGCTGTCTGTGGGTGGTTTTCTGGGTATGCACCTTAACCCTGGCTGTGCTCAAAGCTGTGACCATGCAGCAAGCTTAAGCTATAGGGAACCATGTTAAAAATGGTTATTGAGGCAAAAAGTGACACTGTGTGCTCATTTGCATGTCATTTCCCAGAATCCCTTGCTGCAGTGGAAGTGCTGTATGCTGGGTGATAATGGGGAAAGGTGGGGTTGCAGACCTGCCTAAGACATGCAGATGAGCATGCAGCTATATTTGCATATTTGCTTTCCTGTGGAGGGTTTTTGTCACTTTTTTTTACTCACCATAACTTAACTCAGTATATATATATATATATATATATAATGTATATATATATATATATATATATATATATATATATATATATATATATATATATATATATATATATATAATGTATACCCTGTTCATTTATGTAACTGTATTTGTAACCATGTATTATTTGTCTTAACTCTGTGCCCAGGACATACGTGAAAACGAGAGGTAACTCTCAATGTATTACTGCCTGGTAAAATATTTTATAAATAAATAAAATAAATAAATATAACATCAGCCCCTCATGCTCTATCCCAATGGCCGCCATTTTGCGCCCCCGGACTCCGTGCGGCGCTACCAGTCATTTTTATTTTACTTTTTACATTACCATGGTAAACAAAAATACTTTGGATGGGGTTTTTACAATTTTTAGCGTCATTTGGTGATAAAGCCGTTCGCCGGTAATCAAAATAGTTATCTTAGCCGCGTTCCGGTGTTTGCAAAGTAATTAGGGCGGCATCGTTAATTCCGAGCCGGGAAATGTCACGGAGCCTAGAACAGACCGTAATTGGAGTTGGTGCAGAGAGTGAGGGATTCGCAAACTGAACCGACTCATAAGCTTCATTCCCCCCCAAAAAAGTGATGCTAATTCATTTCCCATGAGATACAAATAAGTAAATCGTTCATTAAAGGGCGCCTGATTCTGTATAAGGAAGCCAAACGCTATGCTGTCACTTTAACCCTTTTCGCTGCCAGCAGGACCCGCCACGTGGTGTAGGCCCCTCTGGCAACGAAGGGGTTAATTTTGGTGCATAGATCAGAAGCCAAGGAGGTCCTTTCACACCATCTCCAATCTCATTATAGGGTTAGTGTGGCAGGACGGCCTGTAGCCGAGGTCAGGGAACAGTCCACACGTATAGTTTCAGGATAATGAAAACGTTCAGTGGCTTTATTTCTCCACAGCAACATAACATGCGGGTACACTGTCCCTTTAAACAAAACATTTAACAGTGTGTCCAAATACAGGACAGTCCGGTTGAATACTGGACACCTGGCAACCCTACGATATGACCACTATAGAAAATCGGCAAAATAAGAGTAGCCAACCTAGAATAGGTGATAATAACACATCATATTAACAAGGTAGAACTTATTAATATATTAAACCTTTAGTAGCCCAAAAGTGACCAGTTTGTCAAACAAATAAGTGTTCCTCAATGGAACAATGACTTCCTGCTTAAGAAGGTTAATATATACAGTGTTGTTTTTACCGAACAGAGAGGAACAAAGATATATGATCAAGGTGTTAAGATAGAGAGTGGCAAAGATCAAGTCCCATTTTTCGGTCTCTCCATGGGGAGGAAGGAGAGACTCCCAGCACGGAAAGGTCACAGAGCCTATAACAGGCAGTCACTGGAGTTCATGCAGAGTGTGCACCTGTGAAGAGACATTCACATACAGTAGAGCACACGGCACATGGCTAATACACACAGCCCCGTGCTACTGGGAGGAAAAAACAGCACCCTGATCCTTGTAGCGTCATTGTTTTGACAACGAGACGCCATGTGGCGACGCGTTGACATGCCAGCATGACGCCGCAGCATCACATAACCATGGCAACACGTTGCCATGTGACGTCATGGAGCCATGAAGGTGGGACACTGAGGAGAGGCCACCGGAGAAGGTGAGAGTCGAGGACCCGCACATGTCCCTGCACCGAGCCCGGCAAACATCCTAGCCGGCCCTGTCCCCATCCATGTTCATAAAAGCACATGACACACAGCACTCTGATACTGGGAGCACAGGTCACACACAGAACCCTAATCCTGGGAGCACAGGTCACACACAGCACCCTGATCCTGGGAGCACAGGTCACACACAGCACCCTGATCCTGGGAGCACAGGTCACACACAGCACCCTGATATTGGGAGCACAGGTCACACACAGAACCCTGATCCTGGGAGCACAGGTGTCACGGTAGCTTATGACAAGATATAATGAACACCAAATATCTGGGTTGAACTGAACGAGACTTAGATATAATAAAATATATTTATTCCTTAGAAAAGGTGAACACAGCAATATAGTACAATTAACAGACAAGAAGGTAACACTTACTTAGGGTTGGGGGATGGAGAAGTATCAGCTAGCAATTCTCCAGCAATCCGGTGACATCCCAGGTGGAATCAGAAGAACAACTAAAAACTGTAGGGTTGACACAGTTTATATACCTGTGTAACCCTATTCTTAACATTGAATACAGACTATTGGTGAACAATTATCTGTATCCAATCCCTAACGTGGAGACACAGATTAACCCATGCCCCCCAGCTAATTAGCCCATGTGTACTGGGACTCTATGGGTAGCCCCATAATTAAATCAGGGGCGACGACCAGTTTACTAAATGAAGTATCTGCATTGTTTGAAGGTGTAGACATAACACTACAAACCACTCCAGTTTGATGATTCTCCAACCTCAGGTAACAATTAGACTGGCAGAGTCTGTTGATTAATACTTAATCTTTAGACTTTGGGTAAACAATCAGGGCAGTTAACTTTTTGATCACCGTGCTTAGGCTAATCAGCCGACTGCCCTTCATGACCTATTAACCTAGCAGATGGCGTCTGCATTTTCAGAACAGACCCAAAATAAAATACATATACACTTTAATATCTACACATATTAATAAGTTCCATTCTGGTGGGCTCAGTGGGTCGAAATTTGCCAGTTCTTAATGCCTACAGTGACTCCACACATTGGCCAAATATCAACTCTCTGCGACCTCCAGAACTGGAGATACAGAAATGCACTTTAAAACATTAAAATACAGGATTATAATGAAACATGGGAACAGGGGAACATACATTTTCCTGACATGACATGGTGTAAACCACATTGCTGGACCGCAGACCTGTTAACCCCTTGCCTCCCTGGTGAGGTCAGGGGGTGGCCATATGGGGTGCAACCCCTTTAATACCGGGCCAACCCCCCTCTCCCTCTACAACAGGTCACCCACAGCACCCTGATCCTGGGAGCACAGGTCACACACAGCACCCTGATATTGGGAGCACAGGTCACACACAGCACCCTGATATTGGGAGCACAGGTCACACACAGAACCCTGATCCTGGGAGCACAGGTCACACACAGCACCCTGATACTGAGAGCACAGGTCACACACCGCACCCTGATCCTGGGAGCACAGGTCGCACACAGCACCCTGATCCTGGGAGCACAGGTTGCACACAGCACCCTGATCCTGGGAGCACATGTCACACACAGCACCCTGATCCTGGGAGCACAGGACGCACGCAGCACCCTGATCCTGGGAGCACAGGTCACACACAGCACCCTGATCCTGGGAGCACAGGTCGCACACAGCACCCTGATCCTGGGCGCACAGGTCACACACAGCAACCTCATCCTGGGAGCACAGGTCACACACAGCACCCTGATCCTGTGAGCATTGGTCACCCACACAGCACCCAGTTTCTGGGGGAGGGGGAGATGGGTAATTGCGTTGGGGCTGGCCTGACTTTAAGTACAATGAGATGGCAGGAAGATGTTGCACTCTCCCAGAAGCAGAGAATCTGGGTTCGTGCTGCTACATTGTAATAGAAAACTGCAGCACAATATATATATATATATATATATATATATATATATATATATATATATATATACACATACACACACATACATATACATATACACACACTATGTATATAAAGACCACGCATTTTGTAAGCATTTATAACACCTGTACCATATATGTTATCACCGTGTTGGTTCGGTTCATGGGAGGTGCTGCTGAGCTGTTCATAGCAAATCCTCTTCTCCCTCCACTGGAGAAAAAATGTTTTTCTTCTGCTTCATGTACAGTACAGTATATCTTTAACTAAATAGCGCCATCTCTGTTCATAGCACTTCACAGCAGTCACCACATTCTGCAAGTCAGTCTGTATGTAAGTGCTGGTCAGGCTGTGTGTATGTCTGTGTGTGCTGGTCAGGGTGTGTGTGTGTGTGTGTGTGTGTGTGTGTGTGTGTGTGTGTGTGTGTGTGTGTGTGTGTGTGTGTGTGTGTGTGTGTGTGTGTGTGTGTGTGTGTGTGTGTGTGTGTGTGTGTGTGTGCTGGTCAGGGTGTGTGTATGTCTGTGTGTGCTGGTCAGGCTGTGTGTATGTCTGTGTGTGCTGGTCAGGGTGTGTGTGTGCGTGTGCTGGTCAGGCTGTGTGTGTGTAGGTCAGGCTGTGTGTGTGTGTGTGTGTGTGTGTGTAGGTCAGGGTGTGTGTGTGTGTGTGTGTGTGTGTGTGTGTGTGTGTGTGTGTGTGTGTGTGTGTGTGTGTGTGTGTGTGTGTGTGTGTGTGTGTGTGTGTGTGTGTGCTGGTCAGGGTGTGTGTGTGTGTGTGTGTGTGTGTGTGTGTGTGTGCTGGTCAGGGTGTGTGTGTGTGCTGGTCAGGGTGTGTGTGTGTGTGTGTGCTGGTCAGGGTGTGTGTGTGTGTGTGTGTGTGCTGGTCAGGGTGTGTGTGTGTGTGTGTGTGTGTGTGTGTGTGTGTGTGTGTGTGTGTGTGTGTGTGTGTGTGTGTGTGTGTGTGTGTGTGTAACTAAATAGCGCCATCTCTGTTCATAGCACTTCACAGCAGTCACCACATTCTGCAAGTCAGTCTGTATGTAAGTGCTGGTCAGGATGTGTGTATGTCTGTGTGTGTTGGTCAGGGTGCGTGTGTGTGTGTGTGTGTGTCTGTTTGTGCTGGTCAGGTTGTGTGTGTGCTGGTCAGGCTGTGTGTGTGTATGTCTGTGGGTGCTTGTTAGACTGTGTGAGTATGTCTGTGGGTGCCAGTAAGGGTGTATGTGTGTCTGTGGGTGCTGGTCAGTCTGTGGGTGCTGGTTAGGGTGCATGTGTCGGTGGGTGCTGTTCAGGCGGTGTGTGGGGGGTGTTTATCAGTGTGTGGGTGCTGGTATGGCTACGTGTGTGTATGTGAATGCTGGTCAGGCAGTGTGTGTCTGTGGGTGCTGGTCAGGCAGTGTGTGTCTGTGGATGCTGGTCAGGCTGTGTGTGTCTGTGGATGCTGGTCAGGCAGTGTGTGTCTGTGGGTGCTGGTCAGGCAGTGTGTGTCTGTGGATGCTGGTCAGGCAGTGTGTGTCTGTGGATGCTGGTCAGGCAGTGTGTGTCTGTGGATGCTGGTCAGGCAGTGTGTGTCTGTGGATGCTGGTCAGGCAGTGTGTGTCTGTGGATGCTGGTCAGGCAGTGTGTGTCTGTGGATGCTGGTCAGGCAGTGTGTGTCTGTGGATGCTGGTCAGGCAGTGTGTGTCTGTGGGTGCTGGTCAGGCAGTGTGTGTCTGTGGGTGCTGGTCAGGCAGTGTGTGTCTGTGGGTGCTGGTCAGGCAGTGTGTGTCTGTGGATGCTGGTCAGGCAGTGTGTGTCTGTGGGTGCTGGTCAGGCAGTGTGTGTCTGTGGGTGCTGGTCGGGCAGTGTGTGTCTGTGGGTGCTGGTCAGGCAGTGTGTGTCTGTGGATGCTGGTCAGGCAGTGTGTGTCTGTGGATGCTGGTCAGGCAGTGTGTGTCTGTGGATGCTGGTCAGGCAGTGTGTGTCTGTGGATGCTGGTCAGGCAGTGTGTGTCTGTGGATGCTGGTCAGGCAGTGTGTGTCTGTGGATGCTGGTCAGGCAGTGTGTGTCTGTGGATGCTGGTCAGGCAGTGTGTGTCTGTGGATGCTGGTCAGGCAGTGTGTGTCTGTGGGTGCTGGTCAGGCAGTGTGTGTCTGTGGATGCTGGTCAGGCAGTGTGTGTCTGTGGATGGTGGTCAGGCAGTGTGTGTCTGTGGATGCTGGTCAGGCAGTGTGTGTCTGTGGATGCTGGTCAGGCAGTGTGTGTCTGTGGATGCTGGTCAGATTGTGTGCTCCCCTTACAGCATAGTTACACTGCAACCAGCTCCAGCAATAACCAGAACACTGCTGAGCTCCAACTCCAACTCGTTCTGATGTGGTTATAATTATTTAAATGCATAAGAGCGTGAGTACACACTGAGTACACTCTGAGTACACACTGAGTACACACTGAGTACACACTGAGTACACACTGTAAGTGCGCATTTCCGGGGCCTCTTTTATAATCTTACATATAATGAGATAAAACGCTCTGCACCATCATACTGTTATCTTGTCTCCTGAGAATACACCTATACATACAGTATACGTACATATACATATATATCCATTGAAACCACAGCTGCGGAAGTACACCGGGGAGCTGATACAGTTTAAGGAACATGGATATCCCATTTGGGAAAAGGGAGTGTATGGCTCTTACCAACACTATACATATTACACTATACATATTACATTATACATATTACACTATACATATTACACTATACATATTACACTATACATATTACACTATACATATTACACTATACATATTACACTATACATATTACACTATACATATTACACTATACATATTACACTATACTTTGCGTGTTTTTCCTTTTTCAGACACAGATTATATGCTCCTCTACGTCTGAAGACACTGAGAAGAACGACATTTGCATTTTCAATGATTGATTTATTCACAGATTTTTTTTTAATCGCCGTTTTGTATAAATTACACTTTAGATATTGTATATTATTAGGATCATTTAAATCACTTCTAATCACGTTTTTCATTTGGATTTATTACCATTATATTTAGCACTAATATAGTTCATAGTATAAATGTATTATATATGCATCCTTAAGGGATTTAATCACCGTAAATATCACTTATATAAATAAGAGGAGCGTCTTCTACAGCAGGGCCCCGCTTCTCGGCACTTCGCTTCTCGGCGATCCGATGATACGGCGGCACCGAGAAGGGGGCCGCCATCTTGATTTGTAACTTGCACATGCGCAGAACGGGCGGGTGCGCCCGGCGCGCATGCGCAGACCGCAGGTTGCGCGCGCATACCATAGGTTGCACATGCGCAGAACGGCAAAAATGCCGGTTTACGCATGCGCAGAAGTGAAAATCGCCGGATCCGCTTTCCGGCGATTTTCAGTATACGCCGGGTTTCTGGAACGGAACCCGCCGTATACCCGGGGCCCTGCTGTACACACTTGATTGTCTAGTTCACTGTGAGTGTGTGCGTGTGTGTGTGTGTGTGTGTTGCTGGGTGCGGGTCAGGCGGTGTGTTGGGCTGTTTATTTGGCACTGTTTGGGGTGCTGGTATTGCTGTGTGTGTGTCTGGCAGTACCGGTCAGGCGGTGTGTATGGTGCTGTACATAGTTGCATAGTAGATGAGATTGAAAAAAAAAAAAAAACATAGGTCCATCAAGTTTAACCTATGTTAAGTTTTGATGATATATACTTATCCAGTATTTGTATTTACAGTATTTTGATCCAGAGGAAGGCAAACAAAAACCCCAGTGACATCTTATCTAATGATATCTCATAAGGGAAAAAATAAACTCCTTCCTGACTCCAATAATGGCAATAAAATTACTCCCTGGATCAACATCCTTCCCATGTTTACTTATTTGGTATATCCCTGTATACCTTTCCTGTCTAAGATTTACCTAATTTTGCCCCATTTAATTTGTAAGGTGCCTGTTTTTTCTTGTGGGTGCTGATCAGGCTGTGTGTGGCTGTGTGTGGCTGTGTGTGGCTGTGTGTGTCTGTGTGTGTCTGTGGGTGCTGGTCAGGCTGTGTGTGTCTGTGGGTGCTGGTCAGGCTGTGTGTGTGAGGCGGAGCGGTGGTTTGGTTAAACTATACGTGTGTTTCTGTGGATGCCAGCCAGTCTGTAGTGTATGTATGTTTATGTATGTATGTATGTTTTTGTGGGTGCTTGTCAGTCTGTGTGCGTGCGTGTGTGTATTTGGTGTGCATTTTTCTGATGAGTATATGGGTGCACTTCCCAATACCTGGTCCAGTAACTTATATTTTCCCTGATCAAAACCATTTGAATCCTGCCCTTGTTAGCACACATAATACACACAGCTCCCAACTGCAGCCCAGGACTCACAGCAACATGAGATTTAGAACGAAGTGCAAACATAAAAATCACAAGTTGTGGGAGACACACAGCGCACCGCAGGCGGGCACACAAAACACTCGCTGCACCCCGTTCCCAGGAGCACAGAACACACAGCACCCTGACTCCTGCTACTGTTATATGTTATATGTTCACCAAAAGCAGAAGAATAATGTAACATGTGGGAGACTTACCTTCCAGTCGGTGTCCCCGGCAGACAAAAAGGTGTCAGCAGACTCCTGAAACAGCAACAAGATCATTATATGCAACTGCAATACATCAGCGACCCTCATCTCTAAGAACATTACAAGGCAGCTGAGCAGCATCTCGGAAGTCAGTCCCTACTAAGGACCGGCAAAGCATCGCATCACCCCTGCAAGTACCTGCATAGCGTCATTCAACCCTTTAATTAGCATATAACCGTCCCTGGTGTCACTTACCTAGTTCCCAGGCAGATACCTGTTACACCCGATCCTGACACAGAGACCTAGAAAGCATCTCTCAATGATGAACATAAATGAACATTGTCCTTTCCAATTCCCAGACGAATGTCACTTAACCCTTTCTTCCTAGAACTCTGCCTAGAATAAATGAATCCCATTTCTAAGGGTTATTCTTGAGACTGTGAAATTGCCCCCATCGGCACTAGACCATTATAAGGGCAAATCATAATGAAAATGAAAAAAGGACTGCAATAGAAAACTCAACCCTAAAAAGTTCTTTAAGTACGTTAATAACAAAAAGATTATGTAGCCCCAGCTACAAATATATGTACAGTATGCTGTGGACAATACAGAATTAATCTGCTCCACCTATCACATGGGGCGGTAAGGAATAAGAGACACTATCCCTGATCTGCCTGGCAACAGGTGACAGGGTATATGGGATGGGATAAGAACAAAACTGGATAGAATCTTGAGAGCAACTGTCAGTCTGAGAGAGGAACACAGAGACAGCTACTGACAGTCTGACATCGAGACAGCCAGCGCCATCTTAGGCTGCGTTTATAGTGCGCGCGACGGCAACGACCGCGCATGCGAGGAATTTTGAAGAGACAAATCATTTCTTTTTTTCGCGTGGCGGCCGCGTCAATGAGGGCAAACCAGCCTGGGGTCGTCACGGCCATGCCTCTCCATCGTCTCTCCATTAGGCCGTGCCTATAGTGCTGTCGATGGCGACACGGCGGGAGGGTCGCGATATTCCGGGAATTTGATTTGTTCAAGGGCCGTCACATGACGCGACAGCCCTTGAAAAATCAAATTTTGCCGGCTTCCAGTTTCCGCTGTGTCGCCGTCGCGCGCACTATAAGCGCACGTGGCGGCGGCAATGTATTTGTTTTCGGGCGACATTGCGTCGCCGGCACTATAAGCGCGGCCTCAGAGTTCACGGATTGCTCGGGCGCATAGCCTTAAGCTCCAGTGAGGGAGTTGTGGGAGGAAGTCACCCCACAAGCTGCAAAGCGGATACTTGCCAAGCGGTTAAGACGCGGCCAGATAACAGACAGCCGGAAGACCTGTTCCCGCCATTTTAAGTATCCTTTGTGAACGTACACAAACATCTCACAAATATTCCATCCTTAAACGGCCTGCAACGCGACTACACCCCAAGACAAGAGCTCCAACACCGCCCGCCATTAACATTGGCCTTTTAACTGCTGCAATGGACACTGGGACTATATAGGGGATAATAGTGCAACGCATCATTTACTGTATATATATACAGTGCTAGGTAATAATGGTTGATGAAAGGCAGGGTTGCAGACCTGTCTAAGACATGTGAATGTGCTCACAAGTGATATTCTTTATTGGAGATAGATATAGAGATATATAGAGATATATATATATATATCTCTATATATATACACACACAAACATATACACATATATACATACACACACGTCTCGTCTTTGTCTGGTTAGTCTGACTATGGTGTACCAAGGGAGAGTGGACTCAGGCTCCCACCCTGCCACATACAGGGAAATAAGAAGGGTTACAATTTGAAAAGAAAATATTGGAACCTTTCGGTGTGAAATGGGCAGCCAAATTATTGGAGATAAGGAAAAAGCAGAGGTGTTAAGCAAATTATTTTCCTCTGTGTTTACCAGGGAAGAATCAATTGCAATAATAGTGCCGCAGGAAGAAGCCACAACCTCTATACTAACGAACAATTGGATAACTGAGGAAAAAGTTCACAGGCGGCTGGATAAAATTAAAGTAAATAAGGCACCTGGCCCCGGTGGCATACATCCAAGAGTTCTTAAGGAATTAAGTTCATTAATAGCCAAACCATTACGTTTAATATTCAAGGACTCCATTTCAGGAATACCTAATGGAAAACAAAATTATTAGTAATAGTCAGCATGGATTTATGAAGGATCGGTCGTGCCAAACTAACCTTATTAGTTTCTTTGAGGTAAGTAGGAATTTAGACCGGGGTAATGCAGTTTATGTGGTGGCTAACATTTTGCAAAGGCTTTTGATACGGTTCCACACGAGGTTGGTGTACAAAATAAAGCAACTTGGTGTCAGTAAAAATATTTGAACCTGGATTGAAAACTGGTTGAAGGACAGACAACAGAGAGTTGTCATAACTGGAACTTTTTCAGGTTGGGCTAAAGTTGTGAGCGGAGTACCTCAGGGATCGGTACTGGGACCCCTGCTTTTTAACCTGTTTATTAATGATGTTGAGGTTGGAACGGTCCTATCATTTTAATTCTGCCATCTCCCAGGCTAAACAAACCTCACAAGCACGCTGCCTGGGGTAGGCGGCCATATTTGACTCCTCCCTCACATTCTCCTTTCACATTCACAATGTAGCTAAAACCTGTAGTTTTTTACTTCATTACATCGCACTTCTTCTGTCGCTCTACTGCTAAAAGTAACGCAGTCCCTCATTCTCTCCTGTCTTGACTATTGTAACCTTTTACTGTCTGGCCATCATGCCTCTCACCAATCTTTTTATTTTTGCTGAGCAGCCATTTTAAAACGTGGTGTTTTTTTGTTTGTTTGTTTTCTTTCGCACACATAATGGAGTAGACTTTCTTCACGGAATCAGTACCTTGCGTGGGTCACAGTCAGACTGTGGCATTTGTGGCTTTATCCACCACAGTGTACTTTTTCTGCTTGGATCTGTAGCTCTTTATTTCCGGTCACTTCCGCGCGCAGTTCTTCCACTTCCACGCCTGCTGCTCACGCCGTTGCAGGAACGGTTGCAAACAAAAGCAGAAAAAAAATTTGCCCGGCACTCTCCGGGGCCCCTTTTAAATCCAAGGGCCACCTCTCATCCCAGTTCAAACACCATATGTAGGAGAAGTGCGCAGAGATTTTTAGAACAGGAAACGTTTTTGAGAGAAAAGCAAACAGGCGTTTATTAGCCGCAACTTTCATAACATAAACATCTTGGGGATCAGCAAAAACAGGGATGCAAGGAAAACAAAGATCGGCCTAACTCCTACAGGGAGTGCGACTTCTACACACCATATCTATGGGTTGGGGGTCTTGGCCCCTTACCAACAACAATTACAGCGTGGAGGTCAGTTACCTTCAGGGTTCCGGCTTCCCCCTCTCTGGCTAGGGGATGTGTGTGTGGGGGGGAAGAGTTTTAAAGTCCACATGCAGGCTGCTATGGAATTAACCCCCTCAGTGCTGTATCAGGCTACGTGAACAACATTTTCCTGTTCTCCGTTTGCAAAAGTATTTTGGCTTCCTCAATCTCAACAGATATTTGGTGGTTTATACCATATCCCTACAAACATTTTCTTTATACTTTTACCTCCACTGATAATTTCTATCCACAAGGTCTCTACATTTTCATCATTCCCTTCTTAAACACTTTCCCTTGTAATAGGCTTTAGATCCGGTTTAACATATAAATATACTTTACCTCCTTTTCTATTTGCTCGATCCCCCCGAAAAAGGGGACTAACCCTCTAAATGAACTGCCCAGTCCTGAGTTTCATCCCACCATGTTTCAGTAATGCCTATGATATCATACTGCTCCCTTGCAGCTATTAATTCAAGCTCCCCCATTTTATGTCAGGCTTCCTACATTAGCAAGCATGCATTGAATTTTTTTTACAGTCTGTAAAACTGTGATCTTACCTGCTCCTGCCTTTCTACTCCAATTGGAATTAGTCTTTATATGTTGTCTAGTATTATCTGTATTTGATATGGGTGCCTCCCCGGCTTGCTAAACTCTCACTTCCTCACACTGTACCTCCACGACCCCTAGCAATTTCCCCATTCCTATCAATTCTGTCTTGTCCTTCCCCCCTCCCACCTAGTTTAAAATCTCCCCAAACCTTTTTAACACCCTCCCCCTTAGCACAGAAGATCCCTCTGCGTTGAGGTGCAATCAATCCCTAAAGATAGCACCTCTCAGAAGAGGACCCCTTGGCACACACAATGGGATGTATCCAGTTCTGTGTTTCTGGTCATCATACAAGTCAGAACTTTTCCACTAAAATCCCCCCCCCCCCCCAAAAAAAACAATCTTGCTGATTTGTTTTTTTTTTGGTCCAAGTCATTTCCCCACTTCCAATGCAAGGTGTGAAATAGCAATCTGCCCTCTGCCCACGAAAGGCCAGTCATAGTCACTTGCAGATTAAGCTGACCCGATACCAGTACCCCCCCAGTTAGGGCCGGCCAATGAAGCTGCCCGAGGGGGGTCTATGTTAGAAAGACAGCTTCACAGAAAGCGCCTCATACATATGATGGCAAACTGAGGTAAGTTGGGCGATATCACCCAGTATATAAATGGGGTGGGGGGGGCGGTTACACTGATGATCCAGCTTAATTGTGTCATTATTTTATAGTTTTGAATTAGCTAAAATAAGTCAATTAGCCGAAGATAACACATTTTTTTAAACAATTATTTCCTCCTCTGCCCATAATACCACTAATGCTAAATGCTGTCCCACAATGCAGCCCCCTACCCACGCACGCACGGGATACCTCCAGCCGTCCCCCACCTCTCGGAACCCCCTGATAGGTGCTTTCACATGTTGAGATGCCTGAATTAGGTTGAATGAGCCATTCTCACAAGCTGTTTTGACAGGTGAGTGTGGAAGACAGGTACAGTGTATCCAAGACAACAGTCTGAGCCAATCACAGTGCGGTGTGTCCCAGAAAGGCCCGGGGCGCATGTTCCAATGATGTACAAAGGCATCTGAGCAAAGCGGAATGAAGTGTTGTGATTGGTTAATGTCAAAACTCTGCTACTAATTCAAACCCCTTCCTCCTGCGAAGAATTCATAAGGGATTAGCCAAAGATGTTCGTTGCTGGCAGAATTAACGGTCATTGCAGGATCACAGCACAACACTTCTCTGGATTAAAAAAAAAGGGGGAACCATGTTAAACCCATTTGACAAATAAAATAAGTTAACTTTAGGGGGACTTTCTTATTTCGGGGCCAGCTGGGTCAGGAGTGTCAGGGGGGAAAAAAAAGGTCCGAGAGCGTGATGGATACATACATTACACTGGGAATAACTTTCTGTAAGATCAGTTGCATTTATCAAAACCCATTAACCCCTTGGCTGCCGAGCAATGCGTTGCCGACCCCGCTATCAGCGTAGGGGCTAAAATCTTGACAATGTATTGCAAACCGCTAGGGCAGTGAAGGGGTTACAGTGCACTGATCAAGCTTCAAATTGTTTGGAGCGGGGTTATGCAAATGAATAAGGCATGCCCCGAAATAGCAAAAGAGCACGTAGTTCTGGCACCGATCCTGCCTGCGATATCTGACATGTACTTGCCTTATTGGTTCATTTTTAACCCTCTCTCCACTGGCTGCCACCTTTTTCCCTTTTGCCCTTACCCTCTTCCAGAACGTTTCCACCCTTCTCTTTCCCGTTGCCCCCCCCCCCACCCCTCTTCTCTTTTCCTGACAATAAAGTATAGTAAAATAATTGTATTCTTCGTCCCTTATTCAATATGTATCATATTTCCATAGTATAAATGCTGCATATAGTGTATGTTAGAACAATCTGCTCCGCTGTTTAATCAGTGTAACATTGTATTCAGCAAGCAAGCAACAGTACCACTACTTTATTTTCAAGTCACTTCAACGACAGCATTTATTTGCGGGTGCTGAACTCTTCTCCAGTGCTGGACGGGGCCCTGGCACTTCGTCAGTTAGGCAGTTACAAGCAGAACAAAGTATATATTTGTATTCAGGTATATTGTTGATTTTGACCAAACCTGCAATTTTGCATTAAATAAAATCACTGCATCGTTTGCTATATTTAATACGTGGCGCTTTATAATAAGAGTAGTTGGAAGAAGAGGGGACAACAGACTTAAACATAAATCAATGTATTAGCCAAATGGTCCCACGTCTGGGTTGAGGTCCCTCGCCTTGATAAAGGTTGCTTTGTTCAACCGAAACAGCGGACCATTTGGTTAATAAATAGATTTATGTTTAGGTCCGTTATGCCCTCCTCTTCATTCAACGACACTGATTTGGACATTGGACCACTCATCCTTCTATAGATGAGAGTGCTGGCCATTCCAGGTGAGCATATTCATGTCAGGAGTGCTTGGGGAATATGTATTCTTCTTCTGTTGACACCTTCAAATAAATGGTCAGAAGGCCGTTTCTTATAGCAATGCACCACTTCCTAAATATAGGCCATCATGTCTACAAATGGGCCTGGTGCAGTGTTTTTATCACCTGTGTTCTATGAAACCCTGGACAATCTTGGAAGGTTTAAGTGAAAAAAATTTGGTATTTTACTTTTCATGGTGGCTAAATCCTTTGTTGTTGTTTTTTTATTTAGGAACGAGAAAAAGTGGTCATACTGCAATGTTATAAACAATATATGTACTAAAGAAAGTGGTTTCTTTCCCCCGTCACCCAAAAAAGTATATATATGCATAGCATTTCGTTGTTACGTACGTCAAACAGCTAAGCTAGGGTTGGGCAGCGTCAGAATACATTTTCCAAGGGCTCTGCAGGGCTTGAAATGTATTGGGTGAGCTCTATAATTTCACCAGCATCGAGGATCACCAGCGTCATTATCAAATGTAACTAAATCCCAATCGATATTATCAAATGTAACTACCCGGTTTAACAATTGTCTTATGTTTCACGCAGATCTGTACACATGCTGGGCTGAGTCAAGTAACTCCTCCTCTGATCTTTTCTATAACTATGTCTGAAATCGCTTATTGATGCAACAGGAAACAATAGCTGCAAAGCACCTTGATCAGAGTGACCAAAAACATCATTGTAAGGTGGCTATGTATGAAACCTATGTTGTGCCACAAATTGAGACCAGGGACCAGTCTTCCTTGTGCTGGAGAGTTCAGCTCCGTTCAAATGAATGGAACTAACGTGTTCTCCGGCACAGAGAAGCATACTGATTAAGGGCCAAAGAGCATCCGTTTCATGCTACGTTACTTGTATTGTTTGTCTTTATTTGTATAGCGCCATTAATGTACATAGTGCTTCACAGCAGTAATATACGTGGTAATCATATAAATAAAAAATAATATAATATAAATAACAGGTCATGGGAATAAGTGCTTCAGACAAACGTAACATTTAGGAAGAGGAGTCCCTGCTCCAAGGAGCTTACAATCTAATTGGTATGTAGGAGGAACGTACACGACAGTAGGAGGGTATTTTGGTAAGTGCTTCTGCAGGGGGCCAAGTAATATCTACGGTGCTATTCATAGGCTTCCTTAAGCAAGTGTGTCTTAAGGTGGGTCTTAAAGGTGGCTAGAGTGGGTGCTAGTCGGGTATTGAGGGGAAGGGCATTCCAGAGGTGTGGGGCAGTCAGTGAGAAAGGTTTAAGGCGGGAGTGGACGTTAGATACAAAGGGGGTAGAGAGAAGACATCCTTGAGCAGAACGCAAGAGCCGGGATGGTGCATAGAGAGAAATTAGGGCTGAGATGTAAGGAGGGGCAGAGGAGTGAAAAGCTTTAAAAGTTACTTAGCATCTATATATGAAGGAATGGCCAAGATGGACCGGAACTCAGAAAAATAAACTTAAATCAAAGGAGCTCGCATAATCTTTTTGGCTGGCTTTCAAATCATCCATTTTAATGCAAGATTTTCTTCTGTTCACAGAAGGAAAAAAAAGGTTAGTCACGTACTGCTATAACCAAAAAAAGATCCCCCACTGCACCAAAGAAACTCACCATCTCCGTGTCCTGCCCCCTGAGCAGAGGCTTCTCCTCAGGGAATCGAAGCTCACTCATCCCAGATATGTTGACCTCTGGCAGTAGCAAGCCTAGGGAAACAGAAATAGTAACAGAGTGAGTGAGTGAGTGAGTGAGTGAGAGAGATGGAGAGGTGGGAAGAGAGAGAGACGGGGAGATGGAGAGAGATGGAGTGAGAGAGAGAGATGGAGAGAGAGATAGAATGAAGAGAGAGAGAGAAAGAGAGAGAGAGAGAATGGAGAGAGAGAGTCAGAAAGAGAGAGGGAGAGAGAGTGATAGAGAGAGGGAGAGAGAGTGATAGAGAGAGGGAGGGAGAATCGGGGGAAAGAGAGGGGGAGAAAGAGGGGGAGAATGGTGGGAGAGGGATAGAAAGAGAGAGGGGGAGAGAGATTACTACAGATGGATAGACAAATAGGTAAACAAATGGTGATGCATGTGCAGATAAATAGGTGAAAAGATACAAATACACAGAGTGAAAGACAGATAAATATATAGATGTAAACGTTATAGATACTAATATAAACCAATATATGTAGTTACAGATAATAGATCAGTTATAGATACAGATAATAGATCAGCTATATATACAGATAATAGATACAGATAATAGATCAGTTATAGATACAGATAATAGATCAGCTATAGATACAGATAATAGATCAGTTATAGATACAGATAATAGATCAGCTACATATACAGATAATAGATCAGTTATAGATACAGATAGATTATGATAAATATGAATATTGTTAGAGATTGTGTTGCAGATAACATATAGACAAACTGATAACTATAAAGATTGCTAGATTGTTCATTAGGTAAACAGATTTATAGAAATCTCTAGAAGTGATAAAAAGATAAAGGCAGTGGGTGTGGCAGACAGAATTGATGTAGAAAGATACAACCAAGCTTATAGACAGATAGAGATACATAAATCAATAGGTCGTTCGATAGACAGACAAACAGGCAGACAGAAAGATGGCTGGTCCAACATGCTGACTCATTTTCTAAGTCACACTGAGAGGTGCAAGATACGCACATCACTAATTAGAAGATGTGAACTTACATCCCGCAGTTTTTATGCAAATTTAAGTGAAACTTTAACACGTAATAGACGCCTCAACCTCCCTCTCTCTTCCACAAATCCTCTCGTACATTGCCTTATTTTATATGCCATTAAGACCACATACTTTTCAATTGTTCTTGCCCAGAGATATCAGGGTCACATGCTGTACTTCTCACCCCACCCTCCTGCACAGAAAATGGGGACACAAACCTTTCACCCCCTCCTACCACAGTGTTATTGGGGATATGATCATCTCACCCATTCCTCCAACAGATACATCGGGGACACCTACCTCTGTCCTCCCCATGCCACAGAGATATCGGGGACACCTACCTCTGTCCTCCCCATGCCACAGAGATATCAGGGAGGAATACATCTTACACCCTCCACATACAAAGACATCAATGGCTCCTCCTTCCAAATACACATAATGAAACACATAATGAACCCCTCCTCCCACATTCCTCAACTCCATCCTCCAACAAAGACATAAGGACCACTTACCTCTCACTCCCCATCCTACACCCTCCAGACACATCAGTGGCTCATATTTATTGCCCCGAGATATGGGGAACACATATAACTTCCAACACTTTCTCTAAAGACATCAAAAACATACCCCACACCCTCTACTCTTAATGAAGCATGACAGAAGCATACCTCTTCCAGAGAATTGGGGTGCAAGATACCCCTCACTTATGTTCTTACATCAGTCACACATACAGTACTTCAACCTTACTTCCAACAAAAGACATATTAGAAACAGATCATTCTCAAGTGACCTCCCCCCCCCCAAAAAAAAAACTTTAGGGAAGGAAGACTATCGGCATTAGTTGAGTTGGGCAGGTCCTAACAGTTACCTACTGGTATTGGTTATTGTAAACAGAGGCAGGGTCTTCTTGCAGCAAAGTTCTATCATCATCCTATATGTTCTTAACAAGGTTTTGTATTGGGGTCCTGAGGGGCTCTTTGTGAGGTTACAGTACAGTCCTGACCTTATTACATGGAATATTCTCAGACCTGTCTAAAGCACTTATTCCCATGATCTGTTATTTATATTATCTGTTATTTATTTGATTACCCCATGTATTACTACTGTGAAGCGCTATGTACATTAATGGCGCTATATAAATAAAGACATACAATACAATACAATACCTGTCCCTAATACACATCCAGGTCTTAATATGCAGACACACACAGCTAAGACTATTCTGAAGACACAAGGACACACACTACATTGTTCTGAATGCACAGGGACACACAAGGTGACTCATACATATACTACTATGC